>NC_138231.1:3036795-3109295 GCF_964197995.2 Scardinius erythrophthalmus | reverse complement strand
GGGGGGGGGGTGTTTGGCTCGAGGTCATGGTGCAAAGGACCCTAGGTTGAAATTACTCCGAACCAGCCCTTTAAAACAAATGAAGAACCAATGTAATTATGATGCACAAACAGCGGGAAACTGTATATTCATGTAGTGAGCGCATGTCGAAAAATATATCCCGATTTGAAGCTTGTGACATAAACGCGCACATCAACCCGATCACGTTTAGCGTTCATAAACACTACTTTCGGATTCATCAATCGGAATGAATTCAGTCCGATTGAAATACAAGTTGTGCATGTAAACGTGTCCTGTGACACGCTGGCCCCTTGCAGATCCCCCGCGGTGGACATTAACTTCAGCAGGTGCACGAGAGCGGGGCTTGTTTTCCTTCACAGGCTCCTCAGGAAATCATAAAGCAAATATATTGCTCGGGGACGGTTTTTTGGGGGTGCCCTGTGAGCAAACTGAACGGGGAAATGGATCAGCGCATGGCCACTGAGGACGGTAAATCAACAGGCCAGAAGGAGAGCTGAATGTACTGTGGTGGCCCCTGGGGGCCCGAGCCCAAGGCCGGGGTTTCTGTCAGTCATGGCCCTGGTGTTAATGTCAAAGCCAGCTGGGTTTGGCAGGGTTGCAGAGATGGAGATTGAGACGTCTGCGTCTATCGCAGGAACTCCACTAGAGGAGGCCATCATGTCACTGGAAAGGCAGAGCGAGTCAGGGATGATTTGCATCAAATGCAGTTCAACAAAGAGATAATAAAGATGACAAACACGCTTAGTGTGTTTGACGTTTGGTGCTTTCTTGTGTGCAAGTGAAACATCCTCTTCTCAACAACCCGTTTTACTTTGGTGAAACTAGATATCCAATGAGGACTTGATTGTAATTGTTTCAGATGTGCATTTGAAGTGAATTGTAGAGGATTTGCACAAACTTCGGAGGGGACTTTTTAACCCGTATGCCTTTAAGTCAAGAATTAAACATTTAAATGAACAATAGTGGTAAATAGCATGGGCAATAACCTTGAGGCACACTGAAACCATACATTTTAATGGTTAAAATGATATTTAAGTCCCCCTGGAGTCAAAATCAAGTTGTTAATGTTGTTTATATGCAGTGTTGGGGAACGCTACTTTTAAAAGTAATGCATTACAATATTGCGTTACTCCGAAAAAAAGTAACTAATTGCGTTACTTGGTTACTTTTTATGAAAAGTAACGCGTTACATTACTTATGCGTTACTTTTTCTCACCTGGGCTGGGCTTGCTTGTTTGTTTTTTAAGAACAACAAAAAAAGTTATATTTTTGGCAAATGTAAAGGCCCTTTCACACCAAAAGTGAAGTGAATAATCCTCAGGCTGATGGAAATGCATGTTTACTCCTGTACAGTAGAGGGCGCCGCTCAAACAAACCTTTCAGCCATTCTGGATTACAGAACAATAGGAGACAGGAGAAGAAGTTCAACACTCTTATTTCTAAATCTAATCTAAAGTAAATTTTCCTTATAAGTATGGTTGAATTAGATCGTTGAAGGTCATCAGCAAAGACAATGGTGCTGCATTTTACAGGTGTGACTGCAATCCTCATGCAAAAACGCTTCATTGAGATTGCATTTTACTGTTTTTATTCATTTTGAGGAATACTGAATGTTTTCGTGCAAGTGAGATGAGCAAATGCATGTTCACATTTAGTCTAGAACTACAATATCCATCATGTTCACACACACACACACACACACACACACACACACACACACACACAAAACACCTCCTCACTTTATTTCTCTCAACATGAGGACAGGAGACCTGTCAGTCAATAAATGTGAAAAAGTAACTTAGATATTGTGTTGTAATTTGAAAAAGTAATGTGTTACTTTATAGTTACTTTAAAAAGTAATCTGATTACGTATAAGTTACTTGTAATGAGTTACCCCCAACACTTTTTATATGTCTATATGGTGTTTTTAATACGCTTTAAGACAAACCATGTGTAAATTCATAAGTCGACAGCATTGCTGAGTATTTCCTCCTTAAAACTGCAGTGAACCAAAGACAGTCTCAGAAACACGCTTTGAAATCGCTGGTGTTTCTGACGTCACAAACTACCTTGTAACCAATCAGATCAACGTGTGATCGCCAACCAGTGGATCTCTGAGCTGAGTGAGTGAGTGGAGGCGGGGCTTATTTGTAGTTAATATGAGGCAAGTGTGTAGAGTTACATTCAAGCTATTTTAAGGCATGGATCATTTTTTTTCAAGGAAAAACATTTATATATGTTGTTTTGGTGATCAAAAATGAGTTTTAAGGGATAATTGGCTACTTTTTAATACAAAAAACTGCATTGCAGAGAAGTGTTGCTTATATACCCAACAACCAAGATCCCTGATCTTTACTGCAGACACAAAAGCTAAAATATAAGCTTTACTAAATTAATCAGACATTGGACTTTTAACATTAAACGTCAGATTAAATGTAAAGAAAACAGATGCAGTTTAATTCTCATGTTGACTTAAAACAGAGCAACTGTCACCAAGAAAAATGTTTATGCAAACGTGATATTTGATTAGCCACTTTGAAAAGTCGGTTCAAATCATCAGATATCATCAGTTTTTCCACCAGCACTTCATGTCAGTCTCAGCTGATCACTGCTGTTACGTCTCAGGTTTCTAGTTCTCCAGCCAACTCGCTCCCACTGAAATCTTCCCTCCTTTTACACAAACACATTCAATGCCACCCGAACCCTTTGTTTTGAGCTATACAGGACTGTTACTTTCCAAATCTCATGCATTTCCAAGCTTGGCACATCTAGTGCATTGTTTAACATCAATTAATGAGTAGATAGTTCCTTTTTTTTTTTTTTGCATGCATGCATGCATGAATTATTTCTGACTGGTTCCTTCACATGTGGAGGTAAGAGGATTGCAGTCACACCCATTGTGTAATGCTATACCTTCCCTGGACAGGCCTTTCATGGGCTTTTAGACACAAGTTGTCTTGGCTTTTCGTCTGATTGAGCGATTCCACACATCATATATAGAAACAGCTGTGCTACAAATGAGCCCCTGCACAGTGACTTTGATAAATGTGCTGAATTGACTGTATTCAAGCCCTCCGGACGACAGCCTCCTGCGATTTCCTTCCCCCATCAGGTTAAACGTTTCTTAACAACACGTATGTCTGTTTCAGTGTGCTCCTCCTCGTTCAGCGTTCTATCACCGAGCTGGAAGCAAATTATGAAAAACTCTGACATTACAGGGAAGTGCAATTCAAGCTGTGTAAATATGAATTCATATACAGACCACGGTCCTCAAGAGCGGTTTAAATCATAAGCACATTAGGCATTGTACATAATCCCAGCCGCATGTATAAATCACTGCGCTGCTGCAGTAATGAGTGGTAATGCTGGGAATACACTAACTATAAGAGTGTTCAATGTTCATGACCCCTAATGACAAACGCTTTAGTGTGTTTCTCTCATAGACTTAGGACAGATGTTTCAAATCCATACACATATCTTCTCACCCCATACAGTAAAAATAGTTTTGATATGTCTTTGAAATATAAAATACACAAAAGTGAACAAGAAATATATATAAAGGCTTTTTTTGTAATTGAACACCCCCCCCCCCAAAAAAAAAAAAATTAATATATGTAGCCTATATATGTACATACATAATTTTAGCCTATTGTATGGAGAATAATGTAATGTGTATATAGAGAATAATGTAATAGTAAAATTTATAATGCATCTAATAGCCTATAAATGTATCCCTTTTCACATTTCTGGTTCTCTCAGTCAAGCGGAAGTCGTCATAGTTAGGTAAACTTCTATAGCGGTGAATGAGAGACTACATTAAATATATTTTTTTTGTGTTCCCATTTGCTTAAATAGCAAAATAAAAACTCCACAATAATGTTTTCAAAAAGAGTAAAAAAATAAAAATAAAAAAATAGATTGGCAGTCAGAAGAGAGAAAGATGTCAACTTTAAAATGCCAATTAATATAATACTATGTATAATGTTATAAATGTACATACATTAAAAACTTTGCAGGATTTACGATGCTGATGACCGTTAAAACGCGTCATCACAGACCAGCGAACGTCATCGCTCTGGGCGGGAAAAGATAGAGACGGTCACGTGCAGAAAAAAGGCGGCAGGATTTAACTCGCATCGGATGAGGAACTTGTGACCTGAACTGATCAGCGGTGGGAGAAGTCGATATCGAAATATGTTCGTTCGTTCTCTTACGAGAGGTTCTCTCGTATTGCGTAGTTAGCTTACGCTACGGAAAGCCTTTCTTTCTCGAGATACTGAAGCCAAAAATTATCCTTAATTTTTATAATCTTGTCAACGCAGTGCGGCAGCCTGCAGACCTAGGGCAAGCTAACTAGCGTGCCCATTGGCTGCCCTGCGGCAACGGCAGCAGCCTACCGCTGAGCCCTTGGCGTGACGTCACGACCAATGAGCGCGCTTGGCGCGCTTAATGCGTCACAGCCCGCGAAAAGGGGTGTGGCTTAGCGTATATAAACAGGGCTCGGAGGCTGCTTCTCTGATTTCTGTCTTTTCAGCGAAGCTCTTCGCATCGCTGCTCTCTGAGGAAGCCGCCGTCGAAACAAGCGACCAGCACGCCGAGGATCTCAGCCTGAGGACGCCGGCCGCCTTCGCCGCCTTCAGCTTTCCCTGCCTGCTTCGCTATCCGGCGATCATATCCTTTACTGCTCTGTTTTGTATGTGTTTGTGTGTTCGCCCCGCGACACACTTTTGCATCTAAAAGAGCGCGAGGCGTTGTTGCAAATGCCTCGCTCATCCTGTGGCTCGTGCACAGCCACGCTCAGCGATGGAGACCGCCACGTGGTTTGCGCTCTCTGCCTGGGCTTCGACCACGCAGCCCGCGCCCTCTCCTCGGGCGGCTGCGAACAGTGTGAGGACTTGCCGATGTCGACCCTGCGGGCTCGACTCGCCATGTTTGACGATCCTCCACCTTCCCCGGCTGCCTCTTCAGGGCCGCGTAAGAAGAAACGCCGCTCTCAAAGGCCTCCAGAGCCGGTGGTTATAGCTGAGCGCTCGCCGGAGCCCCTCCCGCGAGCCTCGCTTTCTCCTTCTCCCCCGCCCTTCACCGACGCGCAGCGGCCGGCTACTGCCCGCACTGCCGTCGCCTCAGGGGATGAAGCAGATGACGCCGCTGACAGCTGCTCTCTGCTTGCTTCGGACAGCGAGGAGTGGTCGGGCTCTCACCGCTCCGCCTCCTCGACTCCTGAGTCTGGCAGGTCCCGCTCCAGTGTCGACGCGGAGCTTATCCGCCTCCTCACCAAAGCGGTCGACCGACTGGGGTTGGACTGGTCCCCACCCAAGGAGCCCGTGCCTAACCGACTCGACGGGTGTTTTCTGCCTAGCCGCCGCCAAGCGCCAGCCTCTAGGTCAGCACCCTTCCTGCCTGAGCTCCACCAGGAGCTGTCGAAGTCGTGGAACGCGCCCTTCTCCGCTAGACTCCGCTCGTCTGTCTCCTCGGCTCTCTCCCAGGTGGACGGGGCCGCCGAGAAAGGCTATACCGGCATCCCTTCCGTTGAGGAAGCGGTGGCAACGCACCTTTGCCCGCCGTCTGCTAGATGGCGCTCAAAGTCTGCCCTGCCGTCTAAAGCCTGCAGGACCACATCAGCTCTCGCCGGCCGCGCTTTCGCCGCCTCCGGCCAAGCTGCTTCTGCCCTGCACTCGATGGCTGTTCTTCAGATCCTGCAAGCCGACCTCCTCCGCGAATTGGACGAGAAGGGCTCGGATCATACAGCCTTAACAGATCTGCGCAGCGCGACGGACCTTTCGCTCCGTGCTACTAAGACCGCTGCACAAGCCATCGGCAGATCTATGGCCGCGCTCACCGTCATCGACAGACACTTATGGTTGACGCTGGCGGATATGAGTGAGTCAGAACGCGCTGTCTTCCTCAACGCCCCGC
This sequence comes from Scardinius erythrophthalmus, assembly GCF_964197995.2. Classification (NCBI taxonomy): domain Eukaryota; kingdom Metazoa; phylum Chordata; class Actinopteri; order Cypriniformes; family Leuciscidae; genus Scardinius; species Scardinius erythrophthalmus. Next base: position 3,103,358 of record NC_138231.1, on the reverse strand, counting down.
TCTCGCCCACCGGCCTCTTCGGCCCTGCGGTCAGCGGGATTGTGGACCGCTTCTCTGAAGTGCAGAAGGCGTCGCAGGCTATGAATCTCTTCCTGCCTCGCCGCTCGAGCCCAGCCGCAGGCCGCTCTCAAGCTCAGCCTCCTGCGCGCAGCTCCACACAGCGCTCGTCTCGGCCACCAACCACTTCGCAGCGACGCCAGGGCGGCCGCCCTAGGTCGCGCTCGACCAGCCGTCACAGACCGCCGCCCCCCCGGGGTCCGCGTCCCAAGATAACGCTGAAGTCTGAGCCCGCGAAGTCCTCCTAGCACCCGCAGGGAGGAAGAGATGGCTGAGTCCCGCTGCGGCCGGACCGCCATCAAAACGCCCAGCTCTGTCAGTCCCCTCAGTGCAGGCTACTGCAGCAGCTTACACCGCAGCCAACGAGCCAGTAATACCACTCGCTCGCCTGCACACAAACGCCGTTTTTACGGCGGCCCAAATAAATCTCAGAAAGAGTGTAAATTCGGGCTTTCCGGCTCCGGCCGAAGGTGTTGTAAGTGTAGAAAATGTGCCCACTCCCACGTGCTCACTGCTTCACACAAACACGATCCCCATGGTAACGCGTTCAGAGCGCTCTCTCATAAAGCGGTCACACGCCGCTCGAGTAATAAGTGTAGTAAATGTGCCCACAACTCTGTGCTCACATCTACCTGTAACTCGCTCTGCCACTTGGTTACCCCGGGCAACAGCGGCTCAAGCCGAGGGTGTTATAAGTGTAGAAAATGTGCCCACTCCCATGTGCTCACTGCTTCACACAAACAGGGTCCCCATGGTAACGCGTACAGAGCGCTCTCTCATAAAGCGGTCGCAAGCCGCTCGAGTATTAAATGTAGGAAATGTGCCCACAACCTTGTGCTCACACCTACCCGCTGCTCGCTCTGCCAGCCAGTTACCTTGGGTCACGGATCCTCTAAAGCTCCCAAACACTGGCCGTGTCATAAGTGTAAACCCTGCGCCCGCTCACGAGCACGCGCACTCACTTGTAGACATGATAATCCCTACGCCTCTCTCGCGCCTGGGTTGTTTGACAGCAAATCACGCTCCATCCGATGGGACCGAGCTACTGAACGCTGTACAGTCGGCCAATACTGTTTACCAGCCCCCGTGTTCGAGCACCAGCGGCGCGCGCGGCGCGCCTTTCTCTCTGATACAGGCTCCCCATCCCGCGCAGCGCGGCGATCTGAGCCCAGAGACCATTCGACCCCTAGCTATGCATGCGGAAGCATGGGAAGCGATTCAGGGCGCGTCAGAATGGGTGCTGAAAACTATAAAACACGGCTATTCGCTTCAATTCGCTCGTCGCCCTCCGCGCTATACAGCACAGACGGAGACGAGAGTGAGTTCAGAAGCGGCGCACTTGCTTCAAGCAGAAATAGCGAAGCTGCTGCGCAAAGGGGCTATAGAACAGGTTCATCCTTCTTTGAGCGAGTCGGGCTTTTACAGCCGCTACTTCCTCGTGCCCAAGAAGGACGGAGCGTTCAGACCTATTTTAGATCTGAGACATCTGAACAAAGCCCTCATGAGACGGCCGTTCAAGATGATCACAACCAGAAAAATCCTCGCGCAGATTCGCCCAGGAGACTGGTTTATCTCTCTCGATCTAAAAGACGCATACTTTCAGATCCAGATAACTCCCCGTCACAGGCCATTCTTGAGATTCGCCTTCGAGGGTCGAGTATATCAGTACACAGTCCTGCCGTTCGGCCTGTCTTTGGCACCCCGTACATTTACGAAATGCATGGACACGGCCCTCGCTCCCCTGAGGAAACAGGGAATGCGAATACTGAATTATCTGGACGATTGGCTTATTCTAGCGCAGTCAGAGACGGAACTTGTGTCTCACAGAACAGCGCTTCTCAGCCATCTGGAGGAGCTGGGTCTCTCGGTCAACTGGACCAAGAGCTCGCTATCACCCCGTCAGTCAATTTCCTTTCTTGGAATAGAACTGGACTCGGTGGCTATGACGGCCAGACTGTCGGAGCAGCGCGCGCGCCGCATCCGCCTTCTCGCCGCATCCCTCCAAATAGGCAGCCGGGTTCCGCTGAGGACATTCCAGCGTATCCTGGGGCATATGGCCTCAGCTGCAGCAGTGCTCCAGCTGGGTTTACTGCGCATGCGCCCGCTCCAACGCTGGCTGAAAATGCGCGTGCCCCACCGAGCCTGAGCGGCCGGCGGCTTGCGAGTCAGAGTGAATCAGGGATGCATTTCAGCCCTGCAGCCCTGGCTGGCAGCCGAATGGTATCACACAGGAGTGACTATGGGAGTGATTTCACACCGGAAAGTTGTCTCGACAGACGCTTCCAACCTAGGTTGGGGAGCGCTCTTCGAAGGCAGACCGGTCTATGGCCGCTGGTCAGACCAGGAGAATCTCCTACACATAAACTGTCTAGAGATGCTCGCGGTCGAGAAAGCGCTCAAACACTTCCTCCCATTCCTCCACGGTCACCATGTTCTAGTCCGTACGGACAATACATCGGAAGTGGCCTACGTGAATCACCAGGGCGGTGTCAGATCAAAGATGCTCTGCACCCTGGCGGAACGCCTCCTCGTGTGGGCTCAGCACTCTCTGCGCTCGCTGAGAGCCGCGCATGTGCCTGGCCACCTGAACGAGGGCCCCGACAGACTGTCCAGGGACAACGTTCCCCCTGGGGAGTGGTCTCTACACCCCCAAACAGTCCAGTCACTGTGGCGACGGTTCGGCAGAGCGAAAGTCGACCTTTTTGCGTCAAAAGACAACGCTCACTGCCCAGAGTTCTTCTCGAAGAACGAGGACGCGCTGGCCCAGATCTGGCCCAGCGGCCCGTTGTACGCTTTTCCCCCGGTCTCTCTGCTGCCTCAGGTCATCGAGAGAATCAGGGAAGCGCGCCACTCAGTGCTCCTCATAGCCCCATGCTGGGAGAACCAAGCTTGGTTCCCGGATCTAATACAGCTGGCAGACTCAGCCCCCTGGCCGATACCGGTGAGGAGAGACCTCCTCTCTCAAGCACGCGGATCGATATGGCATCCCCATCCAGAGCGCTGGTCTCTGCATGCGTGGAGCCTCAACGATTACACGCTAATCTGCCAGACGGGGTCATGAACACGATCATACAATCTAGAGCCCCCTCTACGAGGCGGCTCTACATGTCGAAATGGTCAGTGTTTAACACATGGTGCACTGCTAAGGGGCTCGATCCACAGACATGTGGGGTATCGCGAGTACTGTGTTTCCTCCAAGAGCTACTGGACGCGGGCAGGTCCCCCTCCACGCTCAAAGTCTATGTTGCGGCCATTTCAGCGCTCTCGGTTTCTGAGCAGGGCCGCGCATTAGGAAGGAACGAGCTCGTCATCCGCTTCCTTAGGGGAGCCAGGAGGATGAACCCCCCGCGACCCCCCTCGGTTCCTATGTGGGATCTCTCTCTGGTCTTGGAGGCCCTGAGAGCGCATCCCTTCGAACCCTTGGAAACTGTGGATATGAAATACCTCACGCTCAAAACCGTTTTTCTGATAGCACTGTCGTCAGTCAAACGAGTGGGAGACCTTCACGCGTTATCTGTTAACGCCGCGTGCCTCGAGTTCGGACCTAATGACTCCAAAGTCATTCTCAGACCGAGGCATGGGTACGTTCCAAAAATTTTGGGCACTCCCTTCAGAGCACAGGTCATTTCCCTCTCAGCCCTGCCCACGCACGGCAGCGAGGCCGATAGTAATCTCCTCTGCCCGGTCAGGGCGTTGAGAAACTACATTTCACGGTCCGCCGCTTTCAGGCGCTCGGATCAGCTCTTTGTTTCGTTTGGTGGGCGCACCAAGGGTCTCGCCGCCTCGAAACACAGCCTGTCCAGATGGATAGTGGACGCTATTGCTGCTGCTTATGCGTCTAAAGACCTGCAGTGCCCATTGGGCGTTCGAGCTCATTCCACTAGAGGCATGGCCTCGTCGTGGGCATGGTCCAGCGGGATTCCCATTCATGACATTTGTGCAGCGGCAGGCTGGGCCTCCCCCTCCACGTTTGTTAGGTTTTACAACCTGGATGTTCCCGCCTTGCAGGCGAAAGTCTTATCAGTCTAAGTCTCGCGTATGCCAGCCCACTATCTGTGCGCGGGCTACGTTGTGTGATTTAGCTCTACTGGTTGAGCTGCACTATACAGGGAATTGGCAGTTAGGACCGGCCGTGCCGCTCCTAACCCCCTAGTGTGTGCTTATGTACGGCGCTAGCCCTCTTCGGGCTGCCCGGCTCTCCGCTATCACATTCCCCGGGCTCTCCCTGGGACTCATTCAGTGGATGCTGGGCGCGCACGGCGTTGACAAGGGCGTTCCCGTAGCGTAAGCTAACTACGCAATACGAGAGAACCTCTCGTAAGAGAACGTTTCGGTTACTCACGTAACCTCTGTTCTCTCTAGAAGAGGGAACGAGTATTGCGTAGCCCGCCGTGCTCGCGCCACGAGCTCATTTCGCTTCATGCGACAGAAACCAGAGAAGCAGCCTCCGAGCCCTGTTTATATACGCTAAGCCACACCCCTTTTCGCGGGCTGTGACGCATTAAGCGCGCCAAGCGCGCTCATTGGTCGTGACGTCACGCCAAGGGCTCAGCGGTAGGCTGCTGCAGTTGCCGCAGGGCAGCCAATGGGCACGCTAGTTAGCTTGCCCTAGGTCTGCAGGCTGCCGCACTGCGTTGACAAGATTATAAAAATTAAGGATAATTTTTGGCTTCAGTATCTCGAGAAAGAAAGGCTTTCCGTAGCGTAAGCTAACTACGCAATACTCGTTCCCTCTTCTAGAGAGAACAGAGGTTACGTGAGTAACCGAAACGTTTTAATCAGACTGTTTCAGGTGAGGTGCGGACAGGTGTCTCTCTTTTTCACGCATGAATGAACGTGGCGCGTCTCTCTCTCTTGTTGCCACAGTCGAGTGTGTAGATTCGGTTATTTACTAACTTTATAGAGACTAGTTTGAACCAGATTGTGGTGAATTTTACTACACGAGGTGTTGAACGGAGCAAAATATTGCCTATTTTGATCTGTTTTAAGTTATATAGGCTACGTAATGCGTTTCCTGGCAATATTTTCATGTCTAAATGTATTAATATGTAGGCTATATATATTGTCTGTGGAAGGCGTACTAGTAGCGGCTCCTGGCCAAAAATTTAGGTAGGGCAAATTCTAGGTCCATAGTACGGAAGAGGGTTAGGGTCAGGCAATAATAAAAAAATAAAACCATCTCGAGATTAAAGTCATTATAATGCGAGATTAAACTCGTTAAATTTCGAGAAAAAAAGTCGAAATACAATCTTGAGAATAAACTCATTAAATATTGAGAATAAAGTCGTTGTGTTTCGAGAAAAAACTCGTTAAATTTCGAGAAAAAAAGTCGAAATACAATCTTGAAAATAAACTCATTAAATATTGAGAATAAAGTCGTTGTGTTTCGAGAAAAAACTCGTTAAATTTCCAGAAAAAAAGTCGAAATACAATCTTGAGAATAAACTCATTACATTTCGAGAATAAAGTCGTTGTGTTTCGAGAAAAAACTCGTTAAATTTCCAGAAAAAAAGTCGAAATACAATCTTGAGAATAAACTCATTACATTTCGAGAATAAAGTCGTTGTGTTTCGAGAAAAAACTCGTTAAATTTCGAGAAAAAAGTCGAAGAATTGTGAGAATAAACTCGTTAAATGTCGAGAATAAAGTCGTTGTGTTTCGAGAAAAAAAGTCGAAATGAAATGTAACGTTAGAGAATAACGCATTTGATCAGTGTTCATTGCATAACCTGATAGAGGACATGGCAGAGTTAGATCACTTAGACAATCTATATTTTTGACTTTCTTTCAGTAACAAAGAATAGAACATTAGGTCTAGGTCGGCTAGGTGTTTTTAGAAGAAAAAATCAGTCCAATTTGCGCGATGTACTCGCTTTTGTCCAACATGAAATTCATGGTGGTTTCGTGGTTTTCCAGGATAGGCTACCATAAGACGCATTATTAAACTTGTTAACTTGATGATAAACTAAAACCGTACAGCATTGCCATTAATGGCTGTATAGATGGTTACAGTCGTTACATTCTGTGGATGGAGGCGTACACAAACAACAACGATTAATAATGTGTCTTATGGTATCCTGGGAAACCACGAAACCTCGATGAGGTTGATATCAGTAGGCTATCCAATGAACACTGATCGAATGCGTTATTCTCTACATTTCATTTCGACTTTTTTTCTCGAAACACAACGACTTTATTCTCGAAATTCAATGAGTTTATTCTCAAGATTGTATTTCGACTTTTTTTCTCTAAATTTAACGAGTTTTTTTCTCGCAACACAACGACTTTATTCTCGATATTTAATGAGTTTATTCTCGAGATTGTATTTCGACTTTTTTTCTCGAAATTTAACGAGTTTTTTCTCGCAACACAACGACTTTATTCTCGATATTTAATGAGTTTATTCTCAAGATTTTATTTCGACTTTTTTTCTCGAAATTTAACGAGTTTAATCTCGCATTATAATGACTTTAATCTCGAGATGGTTTTATTTTTTTATTATTGCCTGGCCCTAATCCTCCTCCGTACCATAGCGCTAGTTTAATAATTTTGAAAGCTTTTTATTCCAATCGCTGAACTAGACACACTTTTGGCAGATTTCTAATGTCCTTGCGCTATTCAGCCTGAGGGAGGCGCTCGAATGATGATTGACAGACTTTATTACACACTACAAACGCATAGAATGTGCGTCCGAATGTTGTTTAGAATGTGCAAGTTAGTAATTGCAGTGAGGAAAACAGTCATGTCGTTTCTCAGAACAAACATAAAACAAACACAACAAAACTACTATAAAAGCAATTCACATGAACACATTTAAACTAAAGGGTTAATACATTAATTTGATACGCAACTCCACATAGGAAGAACAGACATGCCAACTAGTTACTGACCTGATGTAGACACTTGGCTGAAGCGACTGATAGCGTCTTGTTCTGGAGTGAGGTAAATCAAATAAAACAAGCAGGGCAGCCAGAAATCTGCCCCAATAGACCTTATTCACAGCAGCGCCATCTTTGATTTTTAATGGGAATGAAAGTGAGGCTGACGGACATGCATCTCTTCAATACTATGTACTATTATTTAATGTGTTTTTGTATTGTTCTGCTCATGAAACACTGGAAAAATATCTTTCCAATAAATTTCAGTTGACAAAAAACTCCCGACAATAAGCTGTGGAAAATTGTAAGTAATCTAGGAGCTTTTTACAGCGGATGACATTGGAAACAAGGCAAGACTATCCCTCACAGCCTCACTTTCATACCTGTCATCGCGCTGCTCTGAATAAGGTCTATGGCTCTCAATGAGATCGCAGTTGCAGTTCCATTTTTCACCACATATTTACATTGGGGCGCTGTTGTAGAGCTAGAGAGGCTCAGACCGGCTACCACGCTCAGTATAATAATACATGCCTGCCGAATCCAGGCGCTACATTTTAATATATCCTGCCCACTTTACGACTTAAACATTTCTAGAAAATCCCAAAAATATTTGTTGTGGAATGCTGAACACATTTATAATTTATTATTAATTCAGTGCATATAGAGGTCTATGTTTGGATGAATATTATGGTGGGGGCTCTGCCTCTCCTGGCCTTGCAGACGAGCCGCGGCTTAAAATAAAATAAAATCGGTCCGAATGCTGTGGTACGATATCCTGTCAACATGTATTTCCACACCTCCGCGCAACTGCTCACGCAGACATCACACGTCATCAGTGTGTTTCATGCTATGCAGTGTTAGACAGACGTCAGTCACCGAGCAGCGCAAACGAAACAGCAGCCGCTGCGGTTTTCCTGAACCATAACCACTGTAATTTGGAAGAGATGGAAACCCTGTGACGTTATACTCGGATTGAGCGGTTTCAATGTCAATGCTATCAATGCTGGAATGATTCTGCAGCAGTCACGTGATACAGGTCAGTGCTCTTTAAGTTCTGTTCATTATTATTGCAATGTTATGTGCTTTGAGACTCCGGCTCTTGATTCTTTGCAAACTCTGCTGTGTGCGTTCTTGTCATTTAAAGAAAGTGTGGCTTTGGAGATGCTCTGAAGGAAGTGTGGGATCTCACTTGCTATTGCTAGCCACTTTGAAAATTGCCTCCCCTACCTTTAAATCAGTACTACAGAATATTAAGTGTTTACTGTTTACTCACTACAAACTCGTTGTTTCACACAAACGCAACTTGTGACAGCGTAAAAATCACCTTTAAGAACTTTATTCTTAATAACTATATTTGTGGCGGTATTTAGGCATTGCAATGGACTTTTTTTTCTTAGGGGATGCTTTACGGTAATATACAGTTAACCTTATGAAATAATTCCAACTCAAATCAATGGTTCATGTGGATGTATTTATTTATTTGGTTTTGTTGCCGTATAACCCGCGCCATTTCAGGGTCCTAAATACCCAGGGGGGGCGGGAAGATGTTTTAGGTTGGACTTGGGGGTGCTATGTGCATTTGAATAGGAAACAATATTGAGTGTATAAAACACATAAAAACTCCACGAAGCACAACAAGTGCATCGGTGAGAACAATAACGGTTTACTGTATTTTGGGATATTGACCAGCTGACTGTTCCTTATAGTTAGTTTTGTCCGTCTGATTAAAATCATGTTTACTTTTTAGGTATTTGACACCTAAAATACCTACCACAACGTTTCCCAGCATCAAATGTTTATTATTTTTATAATTGAATTTGATTAAATGTATTAAATTGACACAAAAGATGATGCATGCATATAATTAGGTTTAAAAAATGGCTTTTTAAAGGTAAAAATCAATTGAAACATATTGGAAAAAATTATTTCTGTCACTGCTGTGAACTGACCACCTCACAGAGTATGAAGAATATCAAAAACTTTAGGAGTCGGCTGTCCACGACAGTCCTAAACCTGCCAAAGTACCGACACAAAAAACACACTCAGCAAAATATCATCATATAATCGTTATCAAGAAAATCCCAGAAAATATCGAGATATAATTTTTTGTCAATATCGCACACCCCTATTGCAAGCTGATTTAAGGTGTGCACCTAAACTTTCTGCTTGCACTCCTAAAATGTTCGGTTACAGCGTTCCTAGTAAAAAGTTAGTCTGGAGCCCTGAGGAGGTGAAATGTCCCTGGATGACATGCAAACTTCTGGTGAGATTCAGAAATGTGCATATGATGGACACACTTTGCTATCCCATGAGGCCACGGGAGAGGATTTATGAATGGAAGTGAAGCGATTCAACTGATGCTGGCAAGTCACATGACAGTAACAACATGGCAGATTTAGTACGTCCGAATTTCATTCATACTACCCCAGTGTTTCCCACAGGATTCTGTGAAACTGTGGTGGGTGGACCTCTGTCCCTGTTTTAAAGTTAAATTCATCAATCTGGTGCACTTTCAGAGTTCAAAACTAAGAGCTCCAACCCATATTCAGTGTGCAAATTGAAGAAAGCCAGTGCATTGACTTGTACCTGAACTTTAAACTGGACTCAAACCTCTTTTTAGTTGTGCTATAGTGTCTCAGTCTACATTACACTAAATAATACTTCAAATATAACACTGTTGTTATGACAGTAATAGCCATATATTGTAAAACAAATGCACTGAAAAATAAATGAAACTTTCATAACCAGTTTTGTCCTAATCACAATAGTGTCCCAATCAACACTATTGATTTGTTTATAATTTCCAATTAGTCCTTACAAAACTATCTTCAGCGATCATCTGTATTAGCTGGCTAGATAACATTTAATGTTATATTTAAATCAGCACTGTTCACATCACAGAAAATTCAGTATGTTTTGCAGTGTAAGAACATGCACACAATTAGGGATGCACGATATATCGGCCACCATATCAATATCGGCCGATATATGTATGGGATAATCCACGGCTAGCCATGCATTAAAGGATTTTAATGCACGACGTAGAGGCGAAGAACCACCCGACGCGAAGCGGAGGGTGGTTGCCTCTACGAAGTGCATTAAAATTCTTTAATGCATGGCTAGCCTTGGATTATCCCGCTTATACCTTGGCCCCGCTTATACCTTATTTGCCAAGTTAAAAATATGTTAAAGCTGTAACTGATGTTTACAGTGTAATTTTTTAACAGACGTGTAAAAATGACGGTTATTTCTTAAGTTAAGGCTCGTCAGTTCTTGCACTCCGTCCGCTTTAAATAAAGTAGAGCCATCGGATTGCTTTTATTTGAATGAATTCACATTTATTTAAATTCATTATTAAAAGAGAGAGACAGAGAACTGAAGGAGAAGGAACAGAGAGAGAGAGAGAGAGAGAGAGAGAGAGAGAGAGAGAGATGCGTGCGCGAGTTACCTGTGTGCGTCGATCTCTTCTTTAAAGTCTAGCAGCTACAGTCCCCTCGTTGCTTAAGCATATAGCTAACTTAATGATTCTTTAATGGATTTATTACAATTATTTATGAATGACAGGCAACACTGATACAAATTAAACGATATTCAAAAATCATCCATTTAGCCTACCTAAACGTTTTCATATGCGTCTCTCACTCTGCTTGCAAGTGTATCTGTGTTACTATGGTTACCAATGTAGCGGATTAATTTCGAACTGTAATCAAACTGACTGGAACTACCTGTGCATTAAACGGTTTTACTGCACACCTTCCAGCCAATCAGAATCCAGTATTTAAACAGCCCATGGTATAAGTTCATTTATAATGTTATCGTTATCGGCCCGATAAGAAAACATTATTATACAGTAATTATGTGATTGGGACATGGCTTTTAATGGTGAGATTTTTGTTTTTGTAGCCAGGCTTTCAAACATTATATAAAAATGTTTAGATTTATCGGGCAATATATCGGTTATCGGCTTTCAAATATAAAGAATTATCGGTTATCGGTATCGGCCAAAATGTTCATATCGGTGATTCACAATCATTGATTCATGATGTAGACTGCAGTCACACTTTATGTGTTTATCACTCTTGATCACTCGCGAAATGAGAACATTATAAGCTTCCAGGCTGTCGCAATCGAGTGTTAAGAAGGCTTTTAGTTCACACGGACCATGCATATTTATATACATTTATGAAATTAGCAAGAACTTCTCGTTTTACAGAACCAAGTCTTACCCAGACTACGGTGACACATCTTCACAATAATTGCGGTCTGTATTTAAGTGTTGCAACTCTTACGATATGATCTAAACATTTCAACGGCCCTGCCAGGGATGTTGCAACTTATTGGAGGTGTCTTGAAAGAGAACTGAAACCCCTCATTTTAGAGTAGGCAGCTGCTTATGTGTACATGTCCTTGGTTTCTTACTGTGTGAAAGTGGTTGTAACTTCTCTAAATCAACAGAGCATCAGGTAACCAAAAGAGGAGAGAATTTTCCTTCGAAATCTTCGAAAGGGAGTGAAACCGCATGCATTAACTTTGGATGATTCCTCCATTTGATGTATCTTGCATATTGGTAAGGCTCGTCTCAAAATATCCATACGAATGTATATTTGTCCGAAGATCTTCGATTAGTGAAACCACAGTGATTGTTCCAGCTTTTCTCCAAGCAACTGTATTAATACCACTGTGGCAAATGAACTTCCCTATTCTGGAAATGACACATTGTCTCATCTTCCTGTTTCTCTTTATCTGAGTCTTTGCACATCGAGTGATTATCACACACATTGTCATTAACTGTGTGCTTTTAGTGGAGGCAGATTGAGGAAGTGTGTTTCTAAGTCAGTGTTAAGAAATGTTAGCACTTCATCAGTATCTTCTATTAATATTTGAGGGTGTAATAATTCATCGTTGTGACATGTTTCTCGAAGTTCTTTCGAGCATAAGTTGACCTCCTGACCCTTTAATCATTATAATTATTAATAATCGCGATAATTAATTACACATATTCTCAGCACTAGATATGAAGTTAAATCAAATGATTTAGAAACAGAGCCACGTTACCTTCAGATGTAGGACAGACTCAGAGGCGGCCATCACACAATATCTGATTTATTTTAAGCTGCAGTCCGTAACTTTTTTGGGTTAAAAATTATCCTAAATAAATTTGATGAAGTACATAACCAGCCAGTGTTCAAAACTCTCTGCTTGCCGTAGCTCGATTCAAAACGGTAAGCTTGTAATAATGTTTTTAACTCCAGTGGTTCTGGTGGATTTCCACGGGAAATTCGAGCATGTCTGCGCCATTCCGTCACATCTGTCCACATACAGAAGAGTCTCGGCTAGTGGGCTTTGAGTGTGAGGATGCTGGAGATTTATAGCCTTTTCTCACAGCACTTGATATAATTAAACTTAGCAACTTAATGGCGGATCCAGAAAGGTTCAAACGACAATCACCAGCTGGAGATTCACCCGCTGTAAAATGCAAAAGACTTCAGACTTCGGAGTGTCTACAGAAAAACAGAGACTGCAACCGGCCCATGCGAAAACAAGGATAATATCAGAAGGGCATTAAATGTCATGCAATTCTGATGTTGTTAACATTAACAATTTGAGAACAAAGTATAATTTGCACGGTTTGACGTGATATGATAAGCGGTCGTTAGATTTAATCAGCGTGATTCACTGCAATGCTTTTTCCCCTTAGTTGGTCAGAACAGAAGTGGATGTTACTTGTTCAGACGACATTTTCCGGTGAAAATTCTTATGTTAGTCATACTTCCCAAAAGTAGAATCTGTGATTGGGATGCCAGGATCCAACCCACGTAAAGTTCACATAACTACAATAGCAGATTCCGAACAAAGATGGCGACAAAGAGGAAAAACTACGGACTGCAGCTTTAAATATGGCCCATATCAGACCATGTAAAACTGATGTGTGTGTGAAAACTTTAATGTATAATATTTATTTGGACATTTTAAATGTATAATATACACTACTGTTCAAAAGTTTCTAGCTGGTAAGATTTTTAACATTTTTCTCTTCTTTCCATGCATTGCAGCATTCTGTGAAATACTTCATTCAGAAATGATTTTATGATTCATATACGAGTAAAACAAGCAAACAAAAATAATGCATACCAGTTTTACTTCCACATTAGAAAACGATGATTGGATGTCAGTGTGATTTGTGCTGTTCACGTAAAATCATATTCAGGCCTCATTTCAGTTTCTAGATAATGCAGAAACGAACATAATGACGTTATTAGTCGTGTGACATCATGACAAACTGAGAAATTAAGACTAATAGGAAAGAAATAGTGGGTGTAGTTGAAATGCAGCTCGACTTTTTCTCTTCCAATTTGTCCCGAACTGGTATTTGTTATCATATTATTTGTATTCATTATCAATCATAAACACACTGGTTTGTAGAAGAGTAGTTTTATGGTTTACTGCTGTTCTTATAGTTGTTTCCCTATAGCGGCTAATGAGCACTAGCTTACTTCTGCATTGCTAAATAAAGTGGATACTCAGAATATTAAACTGAGATACAAGAAAGCACTTATGGAAAAATTACACTTCACCCTTGTGTTTTATTTTCCAAGTTGTTCCCGTTTCTTAAAACAATGAAGTGCTCAAGTAACATTTCTGGCACACTTGCAACGCTGTTAATGTTTGCAAACAATGTGCATTAATCTTTTGTCAGTTTGGATAAAAGCATCTGCTAAATGAATAAATGTAAATCATGTTACTTCTACCAAACAACACATTCTTATAGATATTGTGTATCTTGTATTTAGGGGTAAATAGTTAAAGACATTCATAATATCCATAACTGTACAGATGACAGGAAGATGCATTGAGCAAATAGGCCGTGAGTCGGTTGACAAACAGTGTTTTGAGCTGCAGGCACTTTTTCAAAGGAAGTCACGTCTTGTAATAATTTTAGCAGATGGTTTGCCAAATATTTCATACTCGGGCCTGCCAGAAGGGAAAAACAATCTCGCATCCCACAGGTAAAATTATCGTTTATGAGTGTTTTTACCTCAGACTTGAAATGTAAAAAAGTGCATTCGTGCTACTAGAGCCAGTAAAATGAGATCAGAGCAATAAAGAAAACACAAAGAAAACAAATATTTTCAACTGACTATACTTAAGAAGAGGAACAACTTCCTGCCGTAATGAATCATGTATATGAGGATTACGGGGGAAAACCAAGATAAAAAGCCACAGGAATGAGACCTTCGCTTTTAGGAAATGTATTTATGTGTTCATGTTCCAATATAAAACACAAGGGTGAAGTGTAATTTTTCCATGATAGATACTTTTCTTGTATCTCAGTTTAATATTCAGAGTCTGTGCTATCCACTTTATTTAGCAATGCAGAAGTAAGCTAGTGCTCATTAGCCGCTATAGGGAAACCACTATAAGAATAGCAAGAATAAAACTGTGCTACAAACCAGTGTGTTTATGATTTATAATGAATGCAAATAATATGATAACGAATACCAGTTTGCAAAATCGGACTGTTTTTGTACAGGTAAAATAACAAAAAAAAAAAAAAAAGGTGGATATTGTATATTAGCTGTTACTAGGTTGATTTCCCAGAGAAATGTAAAGATATGACACTTTCGAAATGCTAATGTGTTTGCTGGAACAGCCTGACATAACAGAAGTTAGATTAAATGATGTGAGTTTGAGGCAAGTCTGTTTTTATTACCAATGGCAGATCGGGAAAGATTTAGGAAACCTGCTTGAAAACAGTCATTTTGATTGCAATTTTAGTAGGAAGTGCACAATATTAATACACATAGATTCTAATAATACAATATAGATTGTTTCAAAGCATCTTCACACTAATAAACAGTAAAATTAATGTCGTAAAATTCATCAATTGCGAAACAAATTCCATTTCAGCTGAAAAGAGCACTAAAATGACTAATGCCATAATTCAGCTCCATTTTCTTCAGCGTTATTGAAGTTTACAGACTTTCTCAATAACTGTTTCTATCTACTTTTATGCGCATTTTGGGATATTGCATAAAAAAATGCAAGATGGAAATGCCAAGATGTGCATCAATTCTAAAAAAAAATAGGCAGATACATTTTTTTTTATCCGATAAGGAAACATGCACATACACGTAAACTACAAATGGAAACCGAATAAATTCATCAATGCGCAACAACAGCAAAAAATCACATGACTGCCTCAGCTGAGGATGTAATTGGATAACTGGTCTAACCAGCGGACCAATCGCATCACAGCATCTCAGATGTTGGTTTGGTGGCTCTGAGAAGTCTAATTATCATCAGAATGATTTGGTTTATTTCCCTCCAGAAGCGTCTCACACGATTGCGTTCCCAAACACCAGAGAGAACATGATTATTGCGTTTCGTCTGCCGCTTTGAGACACGAGTCATTTATGATGAAGGAAAAAAGAGCCACAGTTTCTCCCCTGATTGTGTTCAACTTCAACTTTATAACAGATATTTTGGCCAGTTTCCCGGAAGTGACGATTGTTCTCTTGAACTCATGTGATGGAAACACTGCTTTATTCTCTAATGTTTTAATGCATTATTAAACTAAATTCACAACTTTAAACGGAAACATAGCTAATGTTGCAAAATTCATAAATTATAAAACTAATTAAAGGTGAACTAAGTAACTTTTTTACCTTAACCGAACAGCTTCGGAGTCATAGGAATGGTTATATGACTCTTTTTGGGTTGAATGGTGGTCTTCTCGCACCCCTCGAGCGCCTGTGAGACGAAAAACCACCCTTGCAACTTTGGGGCGGCGGGCCGCCGGCCGCAGCATCAGGAAGTATCGCGTGATATCAGGTCTTGCGATGTAACAAACTGCTTTACGGCACTGCACACATATACTATCTAAACATTTACATGCTAGCCTTCTGTGTATCATACATACCTCAGTGGACATGGCTCCGTGCGTTCGCCGGGTTCTTTGAAAACAAATGCACATGACCAGCGGGAGAAGATGGGACGAGCCAACGAGTTTTAACGACAGTGTTGTCAAATATCTATTCCGAAGCTGTAGGGGGAGCTCTATAGAGAAACCCGTGAGCAAAAAGCGAGAAAACAGCGAAGAAGTCGGCAAAGCTGCATAATGCAGCTTTAAAGGAACACTCCACCGTTTTTTGAAATAGGGCTTATTCACTTTCTTTCCTACATTTAGATAGATGGGCAAATGCATGTTTGTCTCAGTGCATGCATTGTTTTAGTTTGACAGGGTCGGCGCTAGCTTAGCTTAGCATAATGAATGGAATCCTTTGTTGCCAGCTAGCATGGCCTGAGTAAAAGTGATATAAAAAATAAAAAAAACCCACCTAATTACTTCTTGTGGCCTGCGTATTCACAACAAGTACAAATAGTGATGCAGATTAACACTAGGCGATTTCTTAGGCAGATATTGACTTATATATTAAGGACTATATTAGGGGGAAGCACAGGCGAAGCACTGCTACTTGGGCGTGATATCTCTGCGCCCAAGTAGCAGTGCTTTGCCTGTGCTTCCCCCTAATATAGTCCCAAGTTAATATCTGGCTAGGAAATCGCCTAGTGTTAATCTGCATCGCTATTTGTACTTGTTGTGAATACGCAGGCCACAAGAAGTAATTAGGTGGGTTTTTTTTATTTTTTATCACTTTTACTCAGGACATGCTAGCTGGCAACAAAGGATTCCATTCATTATGCTAAGCTAAGCTAGCGCTGACCCTGTCAAACTAAACCAACGCATGCACTGAGACAAAAATGCATTTGCCCACCTATCTAAATGTAGGAAAGAAGGTGAATAAGCCCTATTTCAAAAAACGGTGGAGTGTTCCTTTAAATTTCAGCTGTAAAGCAGCTGTACAGAAGATAAGTGTCATTATTCAGATCAATTTAGTTCTGAGTTGATTCAATTCAGTTGCAAAGTTAGTGTCGTTATCCAGCTGAATTAAGGTCAGATTAGTCTATATTGTTATTTCAACATTGGCCAAGCTGAATTGTTTTGTAATTGTGGCTTTATGGAATTTTGTTAGAAGTCTCTTATGTTCATCAAAGCTGCATTTTTATTTGATCAAAAGTACAGTAAAAACAGATGTTGTGAAATATCATTACAATTTAAAAGAAATTTTGTAGTTGAATACTGATTTATAAATGTGATTAATTGATTTGGTGCCTTGAGAAATATTTTCTATTATTATCAATGTTAAAAACAGTTGTGCTGCTCAATATTTTTGTGGAAACCGTGATAATTTAATGAATAGAAATGTATTTGAAATAAATCTTTTATAACGTCGAAATGTCTCTACTGTTACTTTTGATCAATTAATGCATATTTTCTAAATTCTCTCTCTCTCTCTCTCTCTCTCTCTCTCTCTCTCTCTCTCTCTCTCTCTCTCTCTCTATATATATATATATATATATATATATATATACAGTGCTATGCATAAGTGAATACACCCATGCTAAAGTTGACTAAAAAGAGGAATAAAAAATCATATCTTGGAAATTGAACTTAATGCCTTAATTTAAAAAATTAGGAAAAATCCAACCTTTAAGGACACCAATTTTCTTTGTGAATGAATAATGTATCGTAAATAAATAAATGTTCTTCCTTAAAATACATGGTGCATAAGTGAGTACACCCCTATGTTAAATTCCCATAGAGGCAGGCAGATTTTTATTTTTAAGTATTTATTTTTATTTTTATTTAGGATACTATGCATCCTGATAAAGTTCCCTTGGCCTTTGGAATTAAAATAGCCCCACATCATCACATAGCCTTCACCATACCTAGAGATTGGCATGGAGTACTTTCCATAAGATCATCTCTCAATGCAAATCAAACTAGCTTTTAGGCTAACTGAAATAAAACCAAATTGTTCAATTTCCAAAATATGATTTTTTATTCCTCTTTTTAGTCAACTTTAGCATGGGTGTATTCACTTATGCATAGCACTGTATATGTATATATATATATATATATATATATATATATATATATATATATATATATATATATATATATATATATATATATATATATATATATATATATATATATATATAAACAATTTAGAAAATATGCTTTAATGCATATATGCGCTACAACAACAAAAAATCACATGACTATGCCTCAGCTGAGGATGTGATTGGATAACTGGTCTAACCTGCGGACCAATCGCATCACAACATCTCAGATGTTGGTTTGATTGTTCTAAAATGCCTGAGTCAAATTGTCATCAGAATGATTTGGTTTATTTCCCTCCAGAATAATAATAATAAAAAAAAAAATATATATATATATATATATATAAAAATATAAATATATACTGTATATATATATATATATATATACACACACACACAGTATATATAAAAAAAATTCTTTCAAAAACTATACATTAAATTAAATCAAAATTATTGCTATCCATATACTGTATATATACAACATTTATATATTAATTCAATCAATATTTAGTTGACAATCTGCTGACAATATACAAAATATAATATTAAAATTGTGGCTTTATGGAATCCTGTGTAATATTTGTCTAAGGGTCCGGCGTGCACAGGGTGTTAACTAGCTTAGCGCTACGGTCGACGACTGCAAACTGCTGAAAGCTGAGGCGAGTGAGGGAAAATCCTGATGCTAGGAAACAGTTTTTTGTCGATGTGAATTAATGCGTGTGTACCGCTACACCCTGTGAGAGGATTTGAGAGCCCTTTATCACCTTCCCGAACTGTTGAGGAAAAATAATGCCCTCTCTGTTATTCTCATCATGGCTGTGGTGAGCGAGTCTAAGGGGAAATCCTGTTGGAGAGCCCGGCGCATTCATCGTCCGCGCGGTGGTTTGGGGTGACTCGAGATTTACAAAATGTTCCACTGGCTTCCACTTACCTCTTTACAATATTACAAATATAGAGTAATGGGCCTTACATCCTCTGTTATTTCACAAAACATGAGGCTCTCTTAATGGTGCCAGCTTTAGCGGGAATGGCAAGCGTAGGCCCGTAGTGACATCAGCAGGGTGTTCTCGTCAGAAACGGGAACTGAGGGATGTCGATGCATGAAGAGGTGATGAACGTCCATGCTGGAGTTTATACTCCAAATCTATGGTGGGAATAACAGCTTTGACCAGTTCAACCCACTGGTGCTCTTCGCGTGTCGGTCAAAAATGACCAGTGAAATGAATGTACTATAGTTTGATGGTGTATTTTATTTAATATTTGTGATCCTGGATCACAAAACCAGTCACATGTCGCACGGGTATATTTGTGCCAATAGCCAACAATACATTGTATGGGTCAAAATTATCGATTTTTCTTTTATGCCAAAAATCATTAGGAAATTAAAGGGATACTCCACTTTTTTTGGAAATAGGCTCATTTTACAACTCCCCCAGAGTTAAACAGTTGAGTTTTACCGTTTTTGAATCCATTCAGCCGATCTCCGGTTCTGGCGGTTCCACTTTTAGCATAGCTTAGCATACATCATTGAAGTGGACAAGACCATTAGCATTTCTCTCAAAAAAAGTGGAGAGTATAGTTCCTAGCCATATCAGCCTAGAAAACATTTTCCGTTGCTCTTAGTGCACGATGTAACTACAGAAGAGTCAAGTTTTAAATAGGAAAAATATCGAAACTCTTTGGTCATTTTTTTTGAGAGAAATGCTAATGGTCTTGTCCACTTCAATGATGTATGCTAAGCTATGCTAAAAGTGGGACTGCCAGACCCGGAGATCGGCTGAATGGATTCAAAAATGGTAAAACTCAACTGTTTAACTCTGGGGGAGATGTAAAATGAGCCTATTTCCAAAAAAAGTGGAGTATCCCTTTAAGTAAAGATCATGTTCCATGAAGATATTAAGTAAATTTCCTACTGTAAATATATAAAACATTTATTTTTGTAAGTGAATGCTGCACAATCATGAACATAAATGGACAACTTTAAAGGAGATTTTCTCAATGTTTCAATGTTTTGCATCCTCAGATTCCAGATGTTCAAATAGTTGAATTTCAGCCAAATATTGTCCTATCATAACAAACCGTACATCAATGGAAAGCTTGTTTATTCAGATGATGTACAAATCTCAATTTCAAAATATTGAGCCATGTGACTGGATTTGTCATCCAGGGTCACATTTTGTATGTTTATGGCACAAAATTATATTTACGCTGTATTTATAATCCATTTATTCACTTTTTGAGCATAGACCTGAAACTTAAATTGTCGTAAATCTTGAATGCTTTAGATTACAGACTTCAGTTTGATGTCTATTTAAAGAAGACACTTGGCAGATTATTGCTGAAGTGAAAAAGTTTTAAAAAATGAACTTTAAAGAGTAACTTCTGTAATAAGTTACAGAATTTTACATTTATTGTTATGAAAAATGTGCTAAAATACTATTTTCAATTTATCGATACCCCTATAGTGTGTGTATTTATGTATGTATGTATGTATGTATGTATGTGTATATGTATGTATATGTATATATATGTGTATATATAAAATATATATATATATATATATATATATATATATATATATATTTGTATGTGAATTCAATCAATATTTTGTTGACAATCTGCTGACAATATACAAAATATAATATTAACTATATTAAAATAAAATTTTAACTCAAATATTTTAGTGCATATATATGTATATACTGTATATATATGTATGTGTATGTGTGTATATATATATATATATGTATATGTATATATATATGTATGTATATGTGTATATATAATTATACTATTTACTAAAAATACTGATTCATCACAGTCTAAGGATCTCAGTTGTGACCCTTTCAAATGTTTTCTATTATATATTAAACCGGATGATCTCTCTCTGGAATCCCTTTCATCACCAGATATCAAGCATTAATGAAAGAATAGTAATATTCTATAGTAATAACTCACTGCTCGTTTTTGTAATATTTCCGGGTGTGTCCTGTTAAGAAATCGCACCTCAACTAAACGTCACAGCAAATGAATATCACTCAGCAGTCAGTCAATCCGAAACCAAGATCTCTGACCAAATTATGAGGAACTATTAAGTGTTTTCAGCTGACCAATGTGGTTTTCCACAATATGAAACCGATGCAAAACGAAGTCAAGGCTTGATTTTGGCGTAGCGCACAATGGAAACTGTTAGCCACTAACACATAAGTTGTTGTTGGAGTTTGCGAGAGTGCAAACAAGTCGACCCGCGTCCAGTGTTTGAGGTTGACATGCAGACCGAAGCAATGGCATTACCATTGAAAACCAAAGGAAGCGGTCATGAGGGCCACCCAGGTTTTCCATAGGTTCAGGAGCCAGGGAAAGTATATCTTGGACGTATCTCTGGCCTAGCCTTGCATTTCCTACAATTAATATTGTGCTGGTCTCTGGTCCCCATTCATAAATCATACCTGTGGTTTTGAATGGCTTTTTTTTGTCTCAGCAGTGGTGCTGTAACTAGTCGGCTCTAAATCTCTGAGTGAGTGCTTCACTCGCTGGCACGCGTTCTGAAATAAAAGAGATCGATCGGGGATCTGTGTGTCTCCCCTCGTGCTGAAAGAGGGATGATCCTCGGCATTGGCTTTTCTTTCAAATTCATTGCTGTTTTCTCTCTGACCAGCCCGTTTGAGCACAACAAGGACGCTTGGAGGAATGGAAAATCCTCGCTTGGTGGCGTAGATTATGTGAGTAATAATTTTTTGTTGTCAGACAAAGACGTTTTCCATTTGGCGTGAGGAACAAAGGGCCTGGCATCTAGTTGGAAACAAGAGTCTCCTTTTTCTGTAGGGTTTACATGAGGCATTGTATCCCAATTACAATTGGTTTAAAGGGGTGGTGTAATGCCCTTTTCACAAGATGTAAAATAAGTCTCTGATGTCCCTAGAGTGTGTATGTGAAGTTTTAGCTCAAAACACCCCACAGATATTTTATATAGCATGTTAAAGTTGTCACTTTTGACGGTGAGCAAAAACACACCGTTTCGTGTCTGTTCCTTTAAATGCAAATGAGCTGCTGCTCCCGGCACAGGGGGCGGAGCTTCAAGAGCTGCACTTACACACACATGCACTGAAAATTTCAAAAACTTTAGCCTTTTATGTTCAAACCGGAGTCAGACAATGATGGAGAGACTCAAGAAGAAGTGACAACATGTAGAAGCAACAGGACATTTCTGAATGGTTAGTTGATGAATTTATGAAGCTTATGTTTAGTTATCTTCTAGTCATTGATTAGCATATTCTGTCTTGATAATCTATAAATCGTGTTCAGGGGGCGGGGTTTATGTAAATTCTAGGGTTGGTGATGTCACTAACCCGGGAGGAATGTGGTGTAGTCTCTACCAGCCGTTTGTTGTAGTCCTTAAAAAGCGATTTCTTTAAAAGCAAATATCTCCCTTTGCTTTGAACTTTGAGCATTGTAACTTTGCAGATGTTGTTTATGCTCAAACAGCAACATTACACACTAACTAAAGTTAGAAAAGTGAAATCATAATCAACCACCCCTTTAAAAGCCCAGTCCGAGTGTAAATGTTCCATGTAAACACATCGATCAGAATAAAAATGCCTAAAACGATTGAAATTTCAGTTGCTTTGATAGGAGTGGGATAATCCTTTTCTAATCCGTTCGATAGGACATGTAGGCCTGGATTCACAGACAGCGCGTGGATTAAACCAGGAATAGGCCTTTGTTCAATTAGGACATTTAAAGTCCCGCTGTGGTGTAAATCAAGCTTTTAATGTTGTTTATGTGTCTATGTGGTGTTTTTAATATGCTTTAAGACAAACCATGTGTAAGTTCATAAGTCGACAGCATTGCTGAGTATTTCCTCCTTAAAACTGCAGTGAACCAAAGACAGTCTCAAAAACACGCTTTGAAATCGCTGGTGTTTCTGACGTCACAAACTACCTTGTAACCAATCAGATCAACGTGTGATCGTCAACCAGTGGATCTCTGAGCTGAGTGAGTGAGTGGAGGCGGGGCTCATTTGCATATTCATAGAGCCGCGCATACTAAATGAGGCAAGGGTGTCGAGTTACATTCAAGATATTTTAAGACATTAAGACTTTTAAATATGTCATTTTGTTGATCAAAGATGAGTTTTAAGGGATGAAATTGAATACTCTCAAGTCTAATACTTATATTATATTATATTAGATTGCATATACAACAAAAGTAAAAAAAAAAGTTTCAAACCCCCTTTATTAACCATTATTTAAAAAAAAGGGTAAACAAATTCTTCCTTATTATGCATAGTTGATCATCATGTTTATCTTTACAATCTTTCATGAAAATGCAATAACTCACCGTCTCTGAAATCTTGCTTTCAGGTGATGTCATCAACCACCTGTCATAAAGAGACTTTTTACGAACCAATCAAATCCTGAAGGGGTAAATCAAGCCCCGCCCATTTTTAAAAACCCAGTTTCAACCATGAAATGACACATTAGGGAGGTAAAATGGCCTACTAATGCTGCTTCATGTTGACTTTAAGGGAGAAGAGCTTCAATACCACATAATGTTTCCAAGAATGGCTAAATAATATTTCCACAGGCAAATTCTTCTAAGTGGATGCACCCAATGTGGGCAGAAGATCCCTAAATAGAAACTCTTATGAAAGGCTACATCAAATAGTGGTTTGGGCTGCAAAATGACTGATCTATCATACCACCTCAGACTTAAACGCTCCCACAGATTTTCTGTTTTCACGTGCCAAAACTATCATATAAACGGGCTTTTTCCAAGCCATTCCGAGGCTCTGTCAGGTAAATCTTTTCCGCCTCAAACACCCCGTATTGTTGGCCTTAGAAAAGAGTTATCATTGTAATGTTTCTAACACAAATACTATTGTGCATTGTTCATTAGTTCACAGTGCATTAACGTTGACAGATACAACTTCCAATTTTAAAAAATATATTAGTAAATGTTGGAATTAACACAAACTAAATGCTGTAGAAGAAATACTGTAAGTTCATGTTAACTAATTTAATCGTTACTTGAAAAAAAGTCATTGTTTTTATATATATCAATTTTTTTTAAAGAAATTGATACATTTATCAAAAGTGAACGTAAAGACATTTATAATGTTACTAAATATTTCTATTTCAAATAAATGCTGTTCTTTTGAACTTTCTATTCATCAAAGAACCCTGAGAAATAAAATGACCACAGTTTCCACAAAAATATCATAATTTGATAATAATCGGAAATGCTTTTTGTTCATCAAATCATCATATTAGAATGATTTCTGAAGGATCATGTGACACTGAAGACTGGAGTAATGATGCTGAAAATTCAGCTTTGATCACAGGAATAAATTACACTTTACTATATATTCACATAAAAAAAAATTATAAATTTAAATTATAATAATATTTCACAATATTACTGCATTTTTGACCACACAAATGCAGCCTTGATAAGCATAAGAGACTTAATGCATTAATTTATAATCATATATTAATATTTGCATTGCAAAAACACCCTATATGGCCTCAGACAGATGCATGTGTGTAAGTGTAGGTAATGTTTCAAACAAACACCATTCGTCATTCACCATTCTCCATTTCCACGGCCTTTGAAGTGCATTAATCGCCAGATGATTGCACCCACGGGACTTCTGGTTTCTAGGGTCTCGTTGTCGTCGTGTTTTCAAGAGCCCGTCGGCCTTTTGTTCGTGCCATTTTAGGCATTGGAGAAGCAGATGCCCGGGGTGCTGACAGTGGGCATGCCAACACAGTCCAACAGCTTCCATAAACACAACCGTAGGATTAGGCAGGCCGTATTTAACCGGCATCAGCGCTTCATCAAAGTCAACACTAAAACATACATGACGCTTCTTCAATAAACCACGAGCGCAGCGAAGAAAAGCTCCCAAATGTGCAGATGGCCTGTGGAATTTCTAAACAAAGAGATACCCATCTATTATATCGAAACCATTTTACGTTTTATTTGGACCTCTGGTGTCTCTCATCACTCTGGAAACATGACAGTAATTATAGCCATCAAGGTGTTCCCTTGGAAACGCTGGCCAAGAACTGCTTAATCTCCGAACCCCCGGCTGACATCGTGCCGTCGTTTATTTTAAAGTGGCTGAAGTATGTAATGGCCGTAATTGCAGACAGACCAGATTTATACAGACAACTGTCAGGAGGGCTAATCCATAAATCTGCTTAACCGGTACTCTGAGAGTAATACTGTAACACAGCGGCACGGCGCACCAAACTTTACTTGAGTAAAGCGATTTGTTTAATCGCTCTGTAAATGCAGTGACGTGCCTTGGTCTGTGGTGAACGCTGATCGGATCGTAGAGACGTCAAAAGCATGGTGATTCAATGGCAAGTCGATACTAATATTAACAAAACTGAATGCTTATTAGAATATATAGACTTTGATATGCTAATAAAAGGATGCATGCATTAGGGCTGTGCAACGATTAATGACATCCAAAATAAAAGTTTGTTTACATAATATAAGCGTGTGTATTGTGTATAATTATTTTGTATATATAAATGCACACACATGCATGTATATATTTTAGATTTTTTTTATTTATATATAAAATATTTATATATATATATATATATCTCAAAAAAAGGTACAAAGCAATTGTTTTGAAAAAATATAGGAAAGGAGGCCCATAAACAGTTAAACAGTTGCAATATGTGTTCATTGATGTATGTGTATGATTGTGTGTGTGCATGTATGTTTATATATATATATATACGTTTGTGTATTGTGTGTGTGTGTGTGTGTATATATATATATATATATATATATATATATATATACACTACAAGATAAATGTGATAAATATAAATGTGGTAAATGAAGTAATAATAATAAAAATAAAAATAATAATAATAATTTACTAAGTTATGGAAAAAGGGTAGTGTTAAATAAGTGTATACTTCTTCCTATTCCTTTTCAGACATGTCTATGTTGGCTAATGTTACTTATTGTTTATTGAAAGTTTTGCTTATTCAACTTATTAGTAAATTTGTTGATGTTTTGTCTGGTTTATTTTTGATATGTCTGAAATAAATTTCTTCATTCATTCACTCATATATAGGCCTACATGCAAATATTTCTTAAATATATACATGCATGTGTGTGTATTTATACAAAATAATTATACACAGTACATACGGTTATATCATGTAAAAACAGACTTTTATTTTGAATTCGATTAATCGTTGCACAGCCCTAGCTTGTGTCGTGTGCTTGTGCATTGTGGGTAAATGTGGCCGTCCATCAGTGCGTGTTGCTCAAAGATGCATGAAATATGAGAACACAGTTAATTTAGAGATTTATAGCTACTTTGCTTCCATAACGTGTCTTCTTTCAGACTAGTGAAAAGAAAACATCCAAAATACACAGTTACGTTTACAGCACTTCATCTATTTGCATTTGTAGATTTCAAATATAATGCATATCTTTAAAGGCGGGGAGTTTTTGTGTATATGTATATTCTGAAGGTTTTTTATAGTCCATATATCATTCACTTGGTTTAAATGGTGAAAATGTTTTTTTTTCTTTTTTTTTTCTGGCTGATGACAGTATTTTGTGATTTATGGAGTTATAAAAATAGATATTTAAAATCCCCTCTGTAACTATAATATGTTAGACATTTCAGAAGACTTTTGAAATATGATCTCATTAGCTAATGCGTGTTCTGCATAAACTAATAAAAATGAATAATCAGCATTTAATTCATGTTTACAGATGCAACTTATTTAAAAAAAAAGTTTTTTTATATAATTTGCATTTTTAAACTATATTCTGCATTCAGAATCATTAGTTTTTGCTGTGATATTGAAGTTTTAAGCACTGAAATCTTCATACTGTAACATCACTAGGAAAGGCACGTTTATTTATATAGCACTTCATACACTGTGGTAATTCAAAGTGCTTTATACCCTAACGCTCAAATAATTAACTGGTTTGAGCTGGACAAACTTAAATTAAACTAATTAGTTCAGTCAAATTAAGTTTTATGTGTATTTAGCACTTTATTTTTCTTTCAAGTTCACAGAACTGATATATTTTAAGTAAACTGAACTGTTTCATTGTTTTAAGTTTTATGAAATTATTTATTTTAATTTAGACAAACTTAAGTTTAACTGAAACGGCTGGGATGTCTATTTCCCAGCATGCTTTGCCGATGGCACTCGAAAGGGAGAGTAAATGCTAAAATTATAATGTTTTTTTTGTGCAAGATTAATGTTAAGTGGGAGATTTAGTATGATTAATGTTTTGTTATGCTATTTAGAAGAGTTTCTGTTAATGTTGGTTTTAGGATAGTTACCATCATGGTGACGAGTGTGCATGAGCTTGATTTGAGAGCAAGCTTTATAATCCTGCATTCACACAGCAAGTGCTACTGTATATTGTTAACATGTTAACAAATTAGGATGTTAGCAAACTAGCTTGTTAAAGCTAGCTAAGTTTATACTAATAAAAGTGCTCACATTGAGAGTACATGAAAGTTTAAAGTTAAATGTTATGAATTAGTGTACTCAAACATTTCAAGTTAAGAACAATTAAGATGTATAAAAATTCTGCTCACTTAAACTTTGAATTTCTTAACTTAAAAAATTTGAGGCAACTGATTGCCTTTCATAAGTTTTGCCAACTTACTCGGGTTTACAGTGCAGAAAGGGATTAAAATAACAAAAGCACAGAAAATTAAACCAGTTATCAAAGGAATTAAAAGAGATGATATGCAGATAAACTTCTCATCATGGCAAAACACTAGAACACTGTTCGTAAATGTTTGGCTCTTGTGATTGAATGAAACGTATAAAGCTGTTCATTGGTGACGTGTGTAAATGAAGCTCTCTGTAGTTCCCCGACAGCGGTGTAAGTAAGTAATCCGTTCCAGGCAAACGCTGGACTTGTAAACGGTGTGCTAATAGCAGCTCGCCGGCACAGGATCTCCTGCAGGGAAATGCAGTCATTCTTTTCCTCTCGACTGTAAAACACTATCATCGCAGAACTCAGAATCATGTAAATGGGTTTTAGATGAAGTCGTGTAAAATGCACCCGATTTATTTCCAGCGCTGATCCTCTACTCGGGCTTTAACGTCCACGGGTGATGTCATAATTTTACGCAGGATAAATGTGCCCTGGATGATTTAGCAATTACCTCTCCAAAATGTTAATTTAAAAGGAACAAGAGCTATTAAATCACACGAATAAAACTTTAATGTTCTCGGGGAAGGACGAATGGAAACTGAAAAGCCCCTGGAGAGAGAAATGCGCATAACATCAACAATCTAGGCAGCAATGTGAAGCTAAGACGGTGACCTTTGACCTCCACGCTGAGCCTTCGCTCGTTCATCACCGGCCCTAAAACTCCCTTAAAAGCCCCGTTTACAGTGCCTGGCGCACTCGGAGTGAAATATATCCCAGCGGATAGACAGAACGTGTCAATGAGTGGGATTTTCTTTCTTTTTTTTCAGGACCCACATGTGTCTGTTATCGCGGAACAGGGAGACGATCGGAGCCGTACGGGATGATTTACTCGAGGGAACTCGAGGCGAGAAGCTCATTAATTCCGGGGTCATTCCGTTTGGACGTAAATTGGTTAAAAATCGGAATGTGTGGACGACTTCCAGACATATACAAAGAGTTATGAAATCGCTCCCCTCTTTGTTTCCTCTCCTCCCGACTCCGAATGAAAGCGCTCCCAAATAACTGGACGTAAATCAAGTGGGCTTTTTCGTCGGCGGTCCCAAATCCCAATCAGAGGGAGAGGGAACGGCCTGGAACGCCGGGCGCTTATTACTCGGGTAAATATGGTGTTGTTTTAAGCGATTACCGAGCGTTGGTGATTTCTTACTCCCATCCGCTCCCGAGGCGGGGCCCGTCATTTGTCTCAGGCCCCAGAAAAAAAAAAAAAAAAAACGGGACAACTGCGAAGAACACTTGAGCTTAGTAGGAGCCCAATAAATTATGTTAATGCACACATTTTAAATGTCTCATATTTCTCTTGGCCTGTTATCAAGACGCTCGGCTGAGAATGTAAACTAGCTTTTCTGCCTCAGTATTTAATGTTATCTTCATTTGAAACATTTCTGTTTATGTAATAATAGTGGTAGCCAGATTTTTGCAGATGCCTGAAGGTTGAAGTCTGGCTCGTTTCTTGTGGATGACGCTGTAATGATAACCAGAATATATGTGCACACTGCAGATGAATACCCTGTTTTATTTTTCATGTAACATCTTGTTTTTTTTTTTTTTCAATGTTCAACTCTGATCCTGGCCACAAAAATAAATACATTTGATTTATTTCCACATTTGGCCTATATTTTAGAATTGAAAATGTCAGTTCAAATAGAAATTGTCATAGAATAAAACTTTTTGTCAGTGACTCTTTTTGCTAGTTGCATAATACACCAGTAGGTGGTGACAAATGGCTGTCTTTATGAGTGAATTGTTGAATCATTTACTCAACCGATTCATTTGAACACAGATAAAGAAAGGGTTGTGATTCATTGAATCATTCACTGAACTGATTCAAAACAAAAGCACCGATTTTACACAGTAATCAAATTATGAATGAATCATTAAATCATTAACTCAACCGATTCATTCAAGCACACTGATTCATTCAGTTACGAAAGAAAGGGGTTGTGAGTCATTTAATCATTCACTGAACTGATTCAAAACAAGAGCACCGTATTTATCCAGTAACCAAACTATGAGTGAGTCATTTGAGTCATTAACCCAACCGATTCATTCCAGCACACTGATTCATTCAGTTACGAAAGAAAGAGGTTGAGTCATTGAATCATTCACTGAACTGATTCAAAACAAGAGCCTTGATTTGAATCAGTAACCAAATTATGAGTGAATTGTTGAATCCATAGGCGCCGATACCGTGGGTGCTCCGGGGCTCGAGCACCCACGGAAAATACTGAGCACCCACGGAAAATACCGAGCACCCACATGTGCCAGACTGTCATTAAACATTGCAGTTGGTGCTATGTGAAGTGTTTCTCGGATGAAAACGCCTATTTAGTGACCCCGCTCTGTACGCAGAGACGTTGCTCCCATAGTCAGTATATCCTCCTGAAGAATTAACCGCAATGGTGAGTCAACAAAAATTTTGCTCAAACGGGTGCGGGTCGGACACGGGTCTAAACACGGGTTTAAAACAATCACGTTCAAACGTAAACATATATGCACATTTTTAGGAACACATCTACAAAAATATGCCTGTATTTCAAGTAAATAAAATAATTTAAAATCCACATCAGTTGTGCCCACGCCCTCTCAGGAGTCTCTATACCTACTTTCACTTTTAAAAAGTCATCATAACCGCGCGCGCGATCTGCTTGCAGTCATCGAGATGGATGCTGTCTGAGGAGTTGAAGAAAAGAATAGCTAGTGGAGATGGTAAAGTTGTCGACAAAACTGAAGAAAACAATGTTGGGAAAGGCTTTGCTGCATGCATTTTCGTGTTGGATAGCCACAAATGTGGAACTTCATCGCTGAGAAGGAAGCACGCAGATAACTGTTACTGTAGTAACAAACCAAGCAGTTCTATCGAACAGTATTTGTCAAATTTAACACTGTTACATTTTGTAAATTTCCCACGAAGCTGATCGCGGTTACGTGTCAGTTAAACTTTCCATCTCCAATCCTGTCTGTATTTGTGAGAAGTGGCGCTGTCCTTGAAAGATTACTTTACGGCTGTATTATCAAGTAGGCTAAATAGGTGTGTGTGTTCGTGTCGGCCGCTGTCCATTTCCTAAGGTTCTGAAATGCAAACATTTTTTGACTACTTTTTTTTTTTTAAAGGGCTTGCGCCCATGAGCACCCACGGAGGAAAACATAAATCGGCGCCTATGGTTGAATCATTAACTCAACCGATTCATTCAAGCACACTGATTCATTCAGTTCCAAAAGAAAGGGGTCGAGTCTTTGAATCATTCACTGAACTGATTCAAAACAAAAGCACCGTGTTTATTCAGTAACCAAACTATGAGTGAGTCATTTGAGTCATTAACCCAACCGATTCATTCAAGCACACTGATTCATTCAGTTACGAAAGAAAGGGGTTGTGAGTCATTTAATCATTCACTGAACTGATTCAAAACAAGAGCACCGATTTAATACAGTAACCAAATTATGAGTGAATCGTTGAATCATTAACCCAACCGATTCATTCCAGCACACTGATTCATTCAGTTACGAAAGAAAGAGGTTGAGTCATTGAATCATTCACTGAACTGATTCAAAACAAGAGCACCGTATTTATCCAGTAACCAAACTATGAGCGAGTCATTTGAGTCATTAACCCAACCGATTCATTCAAGCACACTGATTCATTCAGTTATGAAAGAAAGCGGTTGTGATTCATTGAATCATTCACTGAACTGATTCAAAACAAGAGCATCGATTTTACACAGTAACCAAATTATGAGTGAATTGTTGAATCATTAAATCAACCGATTCATTCCAGCACACTGATTCATTCAGTTCCGAAAGAAAAGGGGTCGAGTCATTTTGAATCATTCACTCAACCGATTTGTTCAAAAGCACTGAGTCATTCCACAATGAAAAGCAGCAGCTGTCTTTATGAGTGCCTCATTCAATTATTCACTGAATTAATTTGTTTAAAAACACCAATTCATTTAGAAAGGCCATTACCATGTGTTGCACAGAGATGCTCTACATTTAGTTTGTTTTCAACTATAGTTGTTCGTCGGAGTGAACATTTCTGGTAATGTGGTGTGTAAAAGTTATTCGAAATTTAACATTTGTTTATTGAATTAATTGTTGTATAAAAGCAATATCAATCACAATCGTGCAATTTTTTTTATTTATTTTGCAACAAAGAACACATCACTTAATAAACCAAATATTCTAAAAGGGGAATATTAAATTCTGAAATAAAGCGTGTTATATTATCTAATATGTGCATGCAATAAAATTCTTTGGGTTCTTTAAAGAATTCAAAGCTATTAAAGCAAAGTCCTGAAAATGTGCATTTATGAATGTAAAATGTTGCATTGCAAAGAATAAAAATATTAATTGTATGTGATCAGATCAGCACTGCTCTTTCTTGAGTGATATTGCACTTATTTCAAAACAAAAAGGGTTTTCTCCGTTATATGTCTCTACTATGCGATTCACAGTTGATTTAGGCAAACGAGAAAGGAAAAAGAGCAAGACAGACAAGACCACATGTGTGCCCTATAGACCAGGTTTAGTTTCATAAAGGAGACCAGAAAGCATTAGTGGTCGTGGAGTGAAGGAAAACCGGCCGGGTTGAGTATAATCAGCGGTTAGGTGTAGTTCTCCGAATCCTTCACTTCCTATTTGACTCCCTTTCATTTAAACAACAACCTGGTCGATTCGGCCTTAAATTACGGAGCAGTCGTGCACTGTTTTACACATTACTCTGTTTGCTGTAGTCGTTTCACACAGCCAAGCTGTTGCCCAATGACACTAAAGTAGACGGGGTCAGTTATGCAATCCAGTGGTCAGTCACCAGTAAGTCATTGTGGGTCTGAGGTCACTGTCATGTCTCGGGCTTCTCTCTTCTAGATGCAGTTCGTTCAGTTCATGCATCCGTGAGACTTTACACCATTTATGTTCTTGTTGAAGCATAGATGCGTACATTTGGGGGACACTTGTTTACCCTGCAGGGTTATTATAGTAAACTAACCATAAAAACTTACTTGAAATAAAATAAACATTCACTGAAATAAAATTAAATGGTACAAAAATCAACTTTAATTTTATTTCCGCTAGCAATATTTCTCATTTTCAGTTTAACTTGATGCACCAAAATAAAACAAAATTAAAAAATGTATAAAAACTAGGTAGCCATATTTTTGAAAAAATAATTACTTGACAAAAACACACACACACAATAAATGACTTTAAGTAAAAAAAGATATAAACACAACAAAATTACAAAAAATGTAACTAAAAAAGAAAATGTACAACAAAATATATCTATATTTTTTTTAACTAAAATAGTGATAAAAACACAACAAAATTACTAAGATTTTAACAAAAAAAATTAACACAACAATATTACTAAAAATGTAACTAAAAAATTAAAAAGACGCACAACAAAATTACTAAGATTTGAACTAAAAAATTATATAAGCACAATAAAATTACTAAAAATGTAACAAAAAAACTGCACAATAAAATGGCTAAGATTTTAATCTAAAAAAGACATACAACAAAAAATGACAAAAATGCAAAACAAAATTTCTAAAAATGTAACCAAAAAATGACAAATGCACAACAAAATACTAAGCTTTGAACTAAAAAAATGTATAAACCCACAATAAAATTACAAAAAATTACAAAAAAAAGATTTAAAGTAAAAAAAAATATAAACACACTAACATTACTAAAAATGTAACAACAAAATTACTGCAACCATAATGAAAATACAAAGATAAAAAAAAATATAAAGATAAAGATAAAAAAAGCATTCTCAGAACTGTCCACCCTAAATATGATGCTTTTTATGCTAAATAGGATTAGTGCGTCTCAAATGCTACGCTCAAGACAACAGTCAAGACTTTCACAGCAGTTTTTAAATGTATAAGCATGTAAGGATTATGAATATGACTGCGACTAAGGGTCTTTAATATCAAGATGAAATTTTATGATGGC
This sequence comes from Scardinius erythrophthalmus, assembly GCF_964197995.2. Classification (NCBI taxonomy): domain Eukaryota; kingdom Metazoa; phylum Chordata; class Actinopteri; order Cypriniformes; family Leuciscidae; genus Scardinius; species Scardinius erythrophthalmus. Next base: position 3,069,772 of record NC_138231.1, on the reverse strand, counting down.
TGTGTCGCAAATAATAAATATGATAACCAGATTTTTACATAATCATCTAAACCTCAGTGTAATCACTAAATTAAAAAAATGAGTAGTAATATAGTGACGTTTGACTCTCTGATCTGAGCCATCAAGTGCAGCTTGTCGTCGAGCTCCAGGACCTGAAGGAAAGCAGGTGTGTGTTTTCAAAGCTAGTGATCCATCACAACAGCACCTTCACAAAGGCCTGATTGTTACAAACAGGGTGTTATTAGAGGGTGTGTGAAGGTCTGCCGCCCGTCCCGCTAAAACGCAGATAAAGTGGGATTCCAGACAGGAGGGGAGTGATGTTTATGTTTGTGTGTGTGTGTGTCTGACAGGTCAGACCGGGTTCAGAGACATGATCCTCCTCCACGAGCTCATCTGCCGTTAAGTGTACGAGTCGTGGAGGAATCCCGTCTGAACCTTTCGCCTGTCCAAATAAATAACCCGAAGTGGCACTCGAGACAACGCAGCGCACGAACGCTTCCTCCGTGTGTTTCCTGCAGTCAGAGCCGATCTCTGAGCGCCTCCATCACGAGTGGACGGCGGGTCGAGACCTGAGGTTGTAATGATTAGCTGATGGATGTTACGCGTCTGAACTCAAACATGTGTCGGAGGACGGAGATAGAGAGAGATAGAGCAGAGGCGGATGATATATTGATGTTTATTTGACAGCAAACTGTTTGTTTTGATTGGTCATTTAAATATGGCATCTTGTAGGAGTGGGTGGCATGACTAAAGCCACCGTATATCTCACAATATAGTTGTTTTTGCTGGAAATTCAATGCAATTGTTTCCCCCATATTTATAAAAGTTTATATTACAATGATAAATTGTATTTTCTCAGCGTAAAGATTTAAAGTAAAGCAGTTCGGCCCATTATTAGCTGTGAAGTGTAGAAAAATCACCCAGTCATAATATCACTTCGAGTATTTTTGAAGTATGAGATAAAGTATGGACATAAGTATGCATGGATGTGATAGATGACCAGTTTTATATTTGCATTTAAAAAAATAGCAGTATATCTCTATGACCTATGATTTTTAGCTGTATGATCAAATACTGAGGAAAGACACTTTTGCACATATTGGATTAAAGCTGCGACAGAAGATTTGTCATTTTTTGTCAGGTGCTTTCCCTTGCAAAACTCATGTGTTGCATCACACAATCATAATACTACTCATAATTTGTGGTAAGCAATATGTACTGTGCATAATATTTGAAGAGTGCATGGATCAAATGGATGAGTATTAATTACAAAAGAATTATACTTTATCCCACAATTTTTTTTTTTGTGGACCTCTTTTTTTACTTCTGGTTTTGTGATTAAATACTGAGTATATTTTTGCACATATTGGACAATATTTTTAGTTTTTTTAAGTATTTGGGTGTTTTTTTTTATCCTAAAGCTGCTGTAATTTGTAAATAAATACTATGCGTAGTATGTTAAGTATGCATGGATCTGATAGATGGCCTTTTTTTATTTTATATTTGCATTTAAAAATGAGCAGTATGTCATTGCGCACACTGTGTGGAACACTGGATCCCACAATGCAATGGATGAACCAGCCACAATATCAACTATGATCTTGTTCTTCACTTTTAGCTGTCTGGTTAAATACTGAGTCAAGAAATGTTTGCACATATTAGGATTAAAGAGTGTCTCGTTCCCTCAAAAGGGAACTAGATTTTTAGGTATTTAAGTTTTTTTTATTTTTTTTTATTGGAGCTTTCCCCTGCAAAACTCATCGCTTTAATATTTAGGTGCCATAACGCCCAATCCTAAAGCTGCTTGTAATTTGCAGTATGCAATATGTGTACTATGCATATGTGAAGTATGCATGGATCAAATGGATGACTAATTATATCTGCAAAAAAAAAGAGCAGTTTGCAACTATGCAGACTGCATTACAACTATCCCACAATGCAATTCAGTCAATTTGACCTTGCACTTGCAGTGTGACAGATGCAATATCAACTATGGCTTTTTTTTTTTTTTTTTTTTTTTTGCACTTTCTCCACTTTTGGCTGTCTGATCAACTACTGAGTCAAAACATTTTCTCACATATTGGATTAAAGCTGCAAAACTCGATTTTTTGTGTTTTTACGTGCTTTTCCTTGCAAAAATTGTTGCTATGTTACTTTAGTATTGTATCGCCGAATTCTGAAGCTACTTGTAATTTGCAGTATGCATACTGTGTGTTATATGTGACCCTGGATCACAAAACCAGTCTTGAGTCGCACGGGTATATTTGTGGCAATAGCCAACAATACATTGTATGGGTCAAAATGATTGATTTTTCTATTATGCCAAAAATCATGAGGATATTAAGTAAAGATCATGTTCCATGAAGATATTTAGTAAATGTCCTACCGTAAATATATAAAACATTTATTTTTGTGAGTGAATGCTGCACAGTCGTGAACATTTAATGTCTCATTGTTTAGATTTTTTTGCATCTTCAGATTCCAGATTTTCAATCCAGTATCTCGGCCAAATATTGTCCTATCATAACAAACCATACATCAATGGAAAGCTTATTTATTCAGCTTTAAATCTCAATTTAAAAGATTTATACCAGGGTCACATATGTGAAGTATGCATGGATCTAATGGATGACTAACTACTGTATATTTACTAAAATAATGAGCAGTTTGCAACTTTACACACTACATGAAATACTGCATGCTTCAATGCAGTGGATGAACCAGCAACAGGATTTATTTGCTTCTCTTTATTGACTTTTGGCCTTCCTATCAAATACTGAGTCAAGACTTTTTTTGCACATATTACATTAAAGTTGCGAAACTTGTTTTTTAGTGTTTTTTTAGATACTTTCCCTTGCAAAACTCATGTCTTTTATCACTCAGCCATAATACTGACCATAATCTGCTGTGTGCAATATACAGTTGTAATCGAAATTGTTCAACCCCCATTGCAAATCGGGTTTATTGACAAAATTTACAGACTTTCAGCTGTTTGCAATGAACAAATCAAACAAAAGTAATTGAAATAGCTCAAGACAACAAATGCTTTCCCCAAATTAAACTGAAAATGCAACTTTTATTGACCTCTGCAGTCTCAAAATTGACCTGCTGCAAATGAGATGTAAAACCAGACACCAGCTTCTGGCAGCGTTTCTGAGGAATCTCATGAGCAATGGCCTCCAGTTCAGGAATATTCGTGGGTTTGTGTGCTGGATCCGCTTTCTTCAAATCCCACTGGAGATTTTCTATGGGGTTCGAGTCAGGTGACTGTGATGCCACTGTAGACTCTTCCAGGACTTCTTCTGCAACCAAGCCTTGGTGGAATTTGAGGTATGTTTGGGATCATTGTCCTGTGTGAAGGTCCGAGCTTCAGCTTCCTCACTGACGGCATGACGTTTTCTGCTAGGACTTCCTGATACTTCAGTGGATCCATCTTGCCTTCCACACACTGCAGGTTTCCAGAGCCAGAGGATGTAAATCAGCCGCAGAGCATCACTGATCCGCCATGCTGAACTGGAGACAGAGTTCTTTACAGCATACGCTTCATTTTTCTTGCAAACTATGCTTCCAACGGTGTCTCTAGGAACATTTAGTGCCGTTGCTACCTTTTTGTATCCTGTTCCTCGTTTGTGAAGGGTGATGATATCTTCTCTTAACTTTTTAAACCATTTTTTTTTTACTTAGCCAGCCATATTTCTAACATGCAGTCAAACGTGACACTCAACAAACCTCGCTAGTTCAGATATTTCATGTGTTCTAGCTCAAGGTGCAACTAATGAAGCCCTTGATTAGCGAGACAACACCTGTTTTGCAGATTTGTGCTGATTTATTCAGGGTGTTGAATCATTTTGAGACTGCAGAAGTTAATAAAAGTTGCATTTTCAGTTGAATTTGGGGAAACCACTTAAAACATAAACCTGATTTGAAATGGGGGTTGAATAATTTCGATTACAACTCTGTGTACTGCATAGTACATAGTATGTGAAATATGTATAGGACAAATGGATGTCTTTGCAAAAAAAGAGCAGTTTGCAACTATGCACACTACATGAAATACTGAATGTAATGAGAATTCTGTAATATCAACTATTTTTTCAATCAACTGTAATATCAACTATTACTGAGTAAAGACATTTTTGCACATATTGGATTAAAGCTGCGACAGTAGATTTGTCATTTTTTGTCAGGTGCTAAATGTGTTAAAACCGCAAAACTAGATTTTATTATTTTTAAAAGTAGTTTTAGGTGCTTTCCCTTGCAGAACTCATGATTATAATACTTGGCTGTTGTGGGAAGTTGCTAGTGTGTTGTTCGGAAATAACTGAAATAAACTGTTATGAATACTGTTTTCTAAAAATAGTACGCAGTATGTATGCAGCCATCATTATGCCAGTTTCATCCACAGATGGACGTAAAAGCTGATTTTATCATCTTAAACCTGGATATTGTTTCAGTTTAGTCTAGTCATCTATTCACAGATTCCCAAATAAAGGAGCTGATCTCTGACTCTTACACACACAAACTCGTCCCTGTGTGTGAGCACACTGTGTGCAAGGCATCATTAATCGTGAACGCTAATAACTGTCAGCGCTGCTCACGTCTGGTCTGTGTGTTACAGTCTGTCAAATGAGGAATTTGCGAGGAGATGTGAAACCAAGTAACTTTCTAAAAATCACTCACCTTCTTTTTCTTGCGTTTGGATGACAGTTTCTGTGGTAACCGTCGGGCAGAAACCAGTACAGCTGACCTGCACGTCTGTGCACGGAGACTGGAGGCTATTTCAACATGAACATACGAAAGAATTAAGTTTTTCTCATCATAGTTCTGTTCCGAAACCTACAGTAGTGGTGACCTACCTAGACAGCATTTTAAAGCATTATACGAAGTGCAGTCCGAAGGGAATCCCAGAATGCACTGCGATATAAAGAGAGAAATGTTGATTATAGATCCACTACTGTTCAAAAGTTTGGGGTCGTAAGATTTTTGCATGCCAAGGTTGCATTTATTTAAACAAAAACACAGAAAAAAACTGTGAAATATTATTACAATTTAAAGTAACAGTTTTTTGTGTGAATGTTTTGTAAACTGTAATTGATTCCTGTGATTAAATCTGAATTTTCATCATCATTCCAGTCTTCAGTGTCACATGATCCTTCAGAAATCACTCTAATATGATGATTTGATGATTAAGAAACATTTATGATTATGATCAGTGTTAAAAACAGTCATATTTTTGTGGAAACCGTGATGCATTTTATTTCTCAGGATTCTTTGATGAATAGAAAGTTCAAAAGAACAGCATTTATTTTAAATAAAAATATTTTGTAACATTATAAATGTCTTTTTATAATATAAATGCCACAATATGCTGTCATTTAAAAATAAAAAGTATTCATTAATTGAAATGAAATGAACATTTCATTGAAAAATCCGTAATAATAATTTACAGTATTAATGTTTGATATGTATTTTAATTTATTTTAAAGGGACATTGATGAACAGATGGGTGCATTAAAAAAAATGTCTATGTGTTTCTAAACTTTTGAATGGTATTGTTTGACAGATTTATGCAGATTTTTCTCATGCCGATTAGAGGCCGCATGTGTGTTTATACAATCACTGGAAATCTATTGATTAGCTCGGTGTGATCGAGAGTCTGACAGATTTTTTTGTCCATATAATGGATGTCAACATTGACCAGAATATCTCCTGTTATGTTCCTTAGAAGAAAGAACAGGTTTGAATTGATGATGACACATTCATTTTTATTAGTTAACCCTTTAATGTGCGTTTAATAATCAGAGATGCTGTTATCATGGAAAATGTAGGCTATTCAAATATTTCGCTGTAAACTTCAAATGTATTGTATTTTATACTTTAAACTGCTGTAGGCCAATCATTTCATGTTTATCTGATTATATTAAAATCATTGTGCTTCATCTTGCCGTGTAAAAGATGTTTGGTACACAGTCTTGTATTTTTCAAAGTTGGTGAATTACCTGGTTTGGTTAATAGAGAAAAGATCCTTCAATAAGGAGATCTGATCTATAAAGAATATAAATGTGAAAAATACTTTCAGAATCAAGGCTGCTTTAGTTTCATTTTTGTTAATATTTTATTTTTATATTTAATATTTTTTTCTATATTTCTATATTTTAGTATTTCATTTTTATTTTTATTTTTTTTTCATTTTATATAATTTTTTAGTTTACGAGGTGAACTAATCATGGGATGCTGTTCTACAAAAAATGATCGACCATCACCATTGAGTTCCCTTTGGCGTCTTCTTGCGCGTGAATATTTTGATTGGCTAGGCTTAAACTTTCGGGACGATGATGCACTGTCCCTTCGACTGCGTCGTTTACGTTTGTTAGAACTCATTAAAATGTTACCGCGATTGACAGCATTTCTTATGTATACTCGCCAACACTGATTTTTACCCGGATTTTGTGCTGGCTGGGAAGAACATTTTGGACCGGACTTCTTGTAAATTTAATGAAATGTCTCTGATTCACTATGATCAGTGTGTTAGTGATCTGTGAGCCTGGACGCTCTGCATTATAATAGAGATGCACCAATATTAATATTTTGGGCGATACCGATAATTCTTTATTTTTGAAAGCCGATAACCCATATATTGGCCGATAAATCTAAATCCAAAGTTTTATATAATTTTTGAGAGCCTGATTACAAAAACAAAGTCTCATCATTAAAAGCCATGTCCCAAACACACAAATATAAAGTTCTCATTATAATTTTATGTAGCCGATATGACAGACTTGCGCTGCACATGTTGCACTGAACTCTATTTTCCGTATTTTTAAAGTGATTTCAATCATATTTCAAGCATTTCAAACCCATGATGTTGAACAGTGCGCATCTGAAGTATCTCAGCTGGGGGAAATAATACATTATTTATCGGCTTTAATATATCGACCAAATGTTCTTATCGAGCCGATAACATTAAAAATGACCATATATAGACCGATATGGTGGCCGATATATCGTGCGTCCCTGCATTGTAAACGTGATGTCTGTGGTTCTTTAATGTGGAATAGTTCACACTTGATTCACAGGATTGTATTGCAGTGAAGTAACCGCTGCTAAAGTGAGTTCCTCATAAACCATTTCTCTTGCTTTCTGAGCTCCGTCACTCCCTTTATCTCATTTCTCTCCTCTAATCTTCACTGTTTGCTTTGGAACACAAACAAGACAAACTGTGGGTTAGTGTCATGTTTTTCTTTAACAAGCTGAGCGACCAAACACACACACACACACCTCTCTCCTCCTCACAGTCCGTCAGCTCAGATAATGAGCTCATTATCATTACACTGATGAAAAATGGCCCTATTAAAGACAGGAGCGCAGCTCAGGGTGGTCCTTCAACACTACAGCTCCATTACGCTGATTTTAATCGCTGTCTTTTCCAAACAAATCATATCTCAGATCGGCTGCGTGTTTTCTTTTGAACTGCGTGCGGCTGAAGAACCACATCGACACTGATGGGTTTGTTTTTAGTTGTAAATTAAGAGCTTTTTAATAAGCTTCACTGCTGGAGATGTTCCTGGAGACAGAACAAGAGCTTATTTGATTAGACGCATGAATTGTGTCAATGCACATTTTTTGGCTAAAAAAAACAAACAAACAAAAAAGATTTCTTGTAAAGTTGTAAATAAAACAAAGATTGCTAGAGTATGTTTTACAAGAAAATACTATTTCAGTTTTTCCATTTCAAAATTTTGCGTTTACCTCAATGTGTTACTTGCTGTTTCTTTGTAGATAATTGTAAAGTTTAATAGCAACTTCTGAGAGAAAATTATGTTGACACTAATTATTTGCAGTGTATTAAAGGAAAGCTGCAATGTCCATAAAACGGTTGCTAGATGGCTGCAGTGGTGTTCTGGATGGTTGCTAAGGTGTTGCTAGGGTGTTGTTCTGGTTGGTTGCTAGGGAGTTCTGGGTGGTTGCTAAGGTGTTGCTAGGGTGTTATTCTGGTTGGTTGCTAGGGTGTTCTGGATGGTTGCTAGGGTGTTATTCTGGTTGGTTGCTAGGGAGTTCTGGATGGTTGCTAAGGTGTTGCTAGGGTGTTATTCTGGTTGGTTGCTAGGGTGTTCTGGATGGTTGCTAGGGTGTTATTCTGGTTGGTTTTTAGGGTGTTCTGTATGGTTGCGAAGTTCTGTTTTTTCAATATGGTTTGGTTCCCTCTTTTAATGTGGGATTTTTCACATAATCACATCACTATCTTTATTGACAGCAATAGTGTAAGTGATGCTTAAATCAGCAAGACATGCATACAACCTGATTAAAGCTTTATAGTTTTGTTTGTTCTTGTATGTGTGCAGATCATCATCATCATCATCCTTGTTACTTTCCGTGTGGTGATAAATTGAGTTTGAGGATGTGAAAAAACACAGATAGGCATCATTTAGGGAAGAGGTTTAAACACAAGGACAAAAATAAAACCTCATCTGTATTTGATGCGAAACTAACTCGACTAAATCAAAGGATGAAAAAAATCATAATTGTACATGTTTTCTCAAGCAAAGCTAATTTTTGACGTAGAAAAGAGACACACAAGAGACACACACTCAAACACACACACATACACACACACACACACACACACACACACACACACGTATATAAAATGTATTTAGATTTATTTAAATGTTATTTATATATTACAAACCTCTGTTTTTTTTTTCTTTTTTTTTTTTTGCATATCTGCAGTTTTTTGTAAAAGTGTTCGGAGGTAATATATTTAATTATTCAAATAATATTACTGTGAAAAAAAACAAAATGGTCCCTTGTTGTTTTACATGCAGAATATTAATTAATATATTTTTTTCTTATGGTTTCAGGGAAAACTATGGCCATCTTCCTGACATTGTGAGATTCATCCTATAGTAAGATTTGATTGATCTGCATCAACTCTTGCTTGTTTCCGGGTTCATGTACGCTTATAGCGCTGTGGTTTGATGCTCACGTTTGATTAATTCAATAATGAGCTGTCGGACTTTCATGGCTTTGCCATTCATGGGCTGAAACCATTAACTTGAAACGCACCATAAATTCAAAAGCCACGGGCGTCACGATTATAGAAACTGAGCTAAATATCCTCTTTGTTCCACTTTTGATGACAGTAATTTGCTTTTCGCTCTTTGTTTTCATTTATATCGTTGCAGGCTGGTTGAACTCATCACTGGTTATAATAACCAGTGTAAACGTCTTTAAATATGCTTTACCGCAGAGACGTGATAAATCTCTGTCAGAGGAGCGCTTAACTCTAATTAATAACAAACTACAAGAGAAACGTGCCACAGAGTTGGCGAACACCGTCCTGAAAACGGCCCATTTATTGCTGGCTTCGGCCTTGGGAGTCTTTACATTAGTACCAATAACAGTCTGTGATTGGACTTAAGTGTGCGCACAAGGTATTACTTTAAAATCATGCGGGTGTTGAAATTATTCTTCAGTAGTGCGAGCCCAAGTGGGAAAGTCTCTAAGTGGCAGCCGGGGTGTTCTGGTTGGTTGCTAAGGTTTTGCTTGGGTGTTTGCTAGGTGGCTGCTGGGGTGTTCTGGTTGGTTGCTAAGGTGTTGCTTGGGTGTTGTTCTGTTTGGTTTCTAGGGTGTTCTGGGTAGTTGCTAGGTGGTTTCTTGAGTGTTCTGGTTGCTTGCTAAGGTGTTGTTAGGGTGTTCTGGGTGGTTGATAAGGTGTTGCTAGGGTGTTTGCTAGGTGGCTGCTGGGGTGTTCTGGTTGGTTGCTAAGGTGTTGCTAGGGTGTTGTTCTGTTTGGTTTCTAGGGTGTTCTGGGTAGTTGCTAGGTGGTTTCTTGAGTGTTCTGGTTGCTTGCTAAGGTGTTGTTAGGGTGTTCTGGGTGGTTGATAGGGTGTTGCTAGTTTGTTAGGTGGCTGCTGGGGTGTTCTGGTTGGTTGCTAGGGTGTTGTTCTGGTTGGTTACTAAATTGTTGCTAGGGCAGAGTTCTCAAACCGGTTCCACGGAGGGCCTAGTGTATGCAGGTTTTTGGTCTTTCCCTTCAATTAGTGCCCAATTAAGACCTAGACTACCAGGTGAGGGGAGATCTTAACCAATTAGTGACCTACTCAATCAGTTTGGTTCAAGGTAAAAGAGAAAACCTGCATACACTAGGCCCTCCGTGGAACCGGTTTGAGACCACTGTGCTAGGGTGTTGTCCTGGTTGGTTTCTAGGGTGTTCTGGGTAGTTGTTAGGTGGTTTCTTGAGTGTTCTGGTTGGTTGCTAAGGTGTTGTTAGGGTGTTCTGGGCGGTTGATAAGGTGTTGCTAGGGTGTTTTCTAGGTGGCTGCTGGGGTGTTCTGGTTGGTTGCTAGGGTGTTGTTCTGGTTGGTTGCTAAGGTGTTGTTATGGTGTTCTGGGTGGTTGATAAGGTGTTGCTAGGGTGTTCTGGGTGGTTGATAAGGTGTTGCTAGGGTGTTTGCTAGGTCGCTGCTGGGGTGTTCTGGTTGGTTGCTACAGTGTTGTTCTGGTTGGTTGCTAGGGTGTTGTTCTGTTTTTTTTGCTAAGGTGGTGTTAGGGTTTTCTGGGTGGTTGATAAGGTGTTGCTAGGGTGTTTGCTAGGTGGCTGCCGGGGTGTTCTAGTTGGTTGCTAAGGTGTTGCTAGGGTGTTGTTCAGAAATTCAAAAGCCATGGGCGTAACGATTATAGAAACTGAGCTAAATATCCTCTTTGTTCCACTTTTGATGACAGTAATTTGCTTTTCGCTCTGTTTTTTTTATATCGTTGCAGGCTGGTTGAACTCATCACTGGTTATAATAACCAGTGTAAACGTCTTTAAATATGCTTTACCGCAGAGACGTGATAAATCTCTGTCAGAGGAGCGCTTAACTCTAATTAATAACAAACTACAAGAGAAACGTGCCACAGAGTTGGCGAACACCGTCCTGAAAACGGCCCATTTATTGCTGGCTTCGGCCTTGGGAGTCTTTACATTAGTACCAATAACAGTCTGTGATTGGACTTAAGTGTGCGCACAAGGCATTACTTTAAAATTATGCGGGTGTTGAAAGCATTCTTCAGTAGTGCGAGCCCAAGTGGGAAAGTCTCTAAGGATCGGCCCCCGAGTCCGAGAGCCGGCCAAGGACAAGCGGGCCCCGTCCAGAGGGTGTGTGTGTTGTGTTTCTGTGTTTTACACGAGGCGATGATGCCCGTCGCCTGTGGTCTGCAGCCCGAGGTGGAGCGAGAGGAAGGGAGGAAACTCAGAGCGAAACCATGAAAAATGTCCAGTATGAAAATGTCTCCCTTGGTTTATAGCTGTGCAGACGGGCGTCCAAAAGAAACACATCTTTAAATTTAACTTTAGATGCCTCTTAGACTTTCTTTTTTCTCTCTCTCTCTCTCTCTCTCTCTCTCTCTCTCTCTCTCTCTCTCTCTCTCTCTCTCTCTCTCTCTCTCTCTCTCTCTCTCTCTCTCTCTCTCTCTCTCTCTCTCTCTCTCTCTCTCTCTCTCTCTCTCTCTCTCTCTCTCTCTCTCTCTCTCTCTCTCTCTCTCTCCTCACCCTCTCCCAACTGGCTGGCAAACTAGTTTTTGGTTTGTGGAAAAGCAGAGCCAAGTTGCCTGGAAACTGCGAGCATGTTAGAGAATCGCTCGATAATGCGACTCCGTTGAAATGTGGCGACGGCTCCTGTGTGTCCAGATCAGTTTTCAGGGCTGTGTGTGAGAGTGCGCTCACTGCTGTACAACACTCATGACTTTAACACTTAGATGCAGGAAATGTTTAAATGCAAAAATCAACAAACTTTTGTAACAATTTACAGACAAATGAGAAGCTTAAGGCATAACGATGGGGCAGTTTATTAGTCTAATCAAGACTCTATTTACATACTTAATAAATGTTCCCGGGCTTAAAATTGGCATTTTAGGATAATTTAGTGTTTTTGTGTGTGTGTATTTTATTTCATATTTGAAGTGTGTTTATTTGTGCATATATACAAACACATACATACATACATACATACATACATATATATATGTAGCCTATATTTTATATATATATATATATATATATATATATATATACATATATATATATATATATATATATATATATATATATATACACATACATATATATATATATATATATATATATATATATATATATATACATATATATATACATATATATATATATACATATATATATATACATATATATATATATATATACATACATATATATACATACATACATACACACACACACACACACACCCACACACACACACACGCACGTACACACGTACAAATATATATACTGTATGTACAGTATATGTTACCGGCAAAGTGTGAAATCCCGGTATTGTATAGAATGCCTGTGCTATGTATAGAATGCCTGATGGTTTTTGGCACAAATACATTACCTAATTCTATACATTACCTAGGCATTCTATAGAATGCCGGATTACACACTTTGCCGGTAACATATATACAAACTTTTGTTCAATGCGATTAATCAATTTGACAGCGCATATACAGTGTATATGTATGTGTATATATGTATATATAATTATTTTGTTTTAAGTTTATCACTTAAATACAGAATGTTTAAACGCAAAAATCAGCTAATTTTATTTTAGCAATTTGCAGCAGTTTATTAGTCTGAAATCAAGACTATTTCTCTGAAGAGTGTCACATTATGGAGGCAACTTAAAATGGACTTAGAAATGATAATTGAGAGCAAAACATTGAAAAGCAGAGTATATTATACAATATTCTTTTGCTATTAAGTAATTAATTAATTAATTAATTAAACATTGCCTGTCTGTACAGGGAGTACATTCCTTAAAAGTAAAGTAAATTTTTAAATAATTCAGCACTTTACATAAAACAGAAATAAGCTGATGATAATTATAACACACATTGAAAGCATATTGAATCGGCTCTTGCATGTGTTTAAGTATAAAATCTATTAAATTAAACATCTAAAATGCTCATAATTCTAGTCCCAATTCTATAAAAACAACAGAAAGGCTTGACGGCAGCAGCGAAGGCGTTGATGAATGTGTTCAGCAGAAACGGACTGCGATGGTTCTTGAATCATTGTGACGTGTTGTTAAATTACAGTTTTTTCCCTCAGTAGGTGAAGCTGTTCCTCAGAGAAGTGCTTTACCTCATAAACCAGACAACCGTCTAATGTTACGCCAGCTCTCACCAAACCAAAGAAAACACACTTACTGCACCTCACTGACACTTGTGGAGGATTATACTACAGCCTATATATAATACAGCATCATTACCTAACTCTTCTCACTTCTTTTTTCTAATGTGTGTGTGTGTATGTGTGTATATATATATATATACAGTGGGGAGAACAAGTATTTGATACAATGCCTATTTTGCAGGTTTTTCCACTTACAAAGCATGTAGAAGTCTGTAATTTTTATCATAGGTACTCTTCAACTGTGAGTGACGGAATCTAAAACAAAAATCCAGAAAATCACATTGTATGATTTTTAAGTAATTAATTTGCATTTTATTGCATGACAGAAGTATTTTATACATCAGAAAAGCAGAACTTAATATTTTGTACAGAAACCTTTTTTTGCAGTTACAGAGATTATACGTTTCCTGTAGTTCTTGACCAGGTTTGCACACACTGCAGCAGGGATTCTGGCCCACTCCTCCATACAGACCTTCTCCAGATCCTTCAGGTTTCGGGGCTGTCGCTGGGCAATAAGGACTTTCAGCTCCCTCCAAAGATCATGCTGGAAGACCCAGCCACGACCCATCTTCAATGCTCTAACTGAGGGAAGGAGGTTGTTGGCCAAGATCTCGCGATACATGGCCCAATCCATCCTCCCCTCAATACGGTGCAGTCGCCCTGTCCCCTTTGCAGAAAAGCATCCCCAAAGAATGATGTTTTCACCTCTATGCTTCACGGCTGGGATGGTGTTCTTGGGGTTGTACTCATCCTTCAAACACAGCGAGTGGAGTTTAGACCAAAAGCTCTATTTTTGTCTCACCAGACCACATGACCTTCTCCCATTCCTCTTCTGGATCATCCAGATGGTCATTGGCAAACTTCAGACGGGCCTGGACATGCGCTGTCTTGAGCAGGGGGACCTTGCGAGCGCTGCAGGATTTTAATCCATGACGGCGTAGTGTGTTACTAATGGTTTTCTTTGAGACTGTCGTCCCTGCTCTCTTCAGGTCATTGACCAGTTCCTGTCATGTAGTTCTGGGCTGATCCCTCACCTTCCTTATGATCATTGATACCCCACGAGGGAGATCTTGAACTTCTTCCATTTTCTAATAATTGCGCCAACAGTTGTTGCCTTCTCACCAAGCTGCTTGCCTATTGTCCTGTAGCCCATCCTAGCCTTGTGCAGGTCTACACATTTTATCCCTGATGTCCTTACACAGCTCTCTGGTCTTGGCCATTGTGGAGAGGTTGGAGTCTGTTTGATTGAGTGTGTGGACAGGTGTCTTTTATACAGGTAACGAGTTCAAACAGGTGCAGTTAATACAGGTAATGAGTGGAGAAAAGGAATGCTTCTTAAAGAAAAACTAACAGGTCTGTGAGAGCCGGAATTCTTACTGGTTGGTAGGTGATCAAATACTTATGTCATGCAATAAAAGGCAAATTAATTATTTAAAAATCATACAATGTGATTTTCTGGATTTTTGTTTTAGATTCCGTCACTCACAGTTGAAGAGTACCTATGATACAAATTACAGACCTCTACATGCTTTGTAAGTAGGAAAACCTGCAAAATCGGCAGTGTATCAAATACTTAATTCTCCCCACTGTGTGTGTGTGTGTGTGTGTGTGTGTGTGTGTGTGTGTATATATATATATATATATATATATATATATATATATATATATATATATATATATACATATACATATATATATACACACACGCACTCACACACACGCACACACACACTCACTATACACAGTATTTTAGAATATCAGGAAGCATTAACTTCCGATTATATATTAAATACAATAGTCAAGTCAAGTGAGCTTTATTGTCATTATGCTATATGTTTAGACACACAGTAGAACACATTGTGTGTGTGTGTGTGTGTGTGTGTGTGTGTGTGTGTGAAGAGTTCAGATGCAAAAGCCTCTAAGTGCCATCTGAAATTTTCTTCTAGAATGATCATTTTTATCAAGCTCGGTAATTTTAAAATAGGTAATTTTCATTGCCATTTACATGAAATTAATGAACTCAAATATACAAGCTTGATCAAAATGATAATTCTAGAAGAATTTCAGATGGCACTTAGAGGCTTTTGCATCTGAACTCTTCATATATAGCTTCTTTTAAATACAGTAGAGGCTAAAAGTGATGTCCGGAGGGGATATTTGTTTTTAATGACTGTACAAGTTTAAATATGAGGTGTGTGTGTGTGTGTGTGTATAGGCAAACTACATCTACAGGTTTTATTTTACTATGCAAAAAAATGCATTGAAAAAGCTGACAAGAAAAAGCATACACTGATGAACATTGTTCCCAATCAGAATACTGTGTTTTTTCATAAATTCATGGGGTATTTAGATCATCATCAGGTTCGAGGGAGAGAGAGAGAGAGAGAGGGAGAGAGAGAGAGAGAGAGTGTTAATAATGTGTGTGTGAATTGTAGTAGCATTATGCTGCTGATCCAGACAGTAAATCCAAAATCCTTCACTGTTGCTGAATTCTTCAAGCTTGCTTCATTGATGGAGTGACGTGACGTCCATCACAGACTCCGTGTGAAACTCAGCATCAGATCATCAGTGTCAGTTCATCAGCATCAGCCAATCACTCGCAGTCCAGCATCAGTCACGTGTGTCTGGAGGCAGAAACACACATTTATCCGAAGCAGCTAGTTTTTCACAGTGTATGTGAGTGTGAGAGAGAGAGAGAGAGTGTGTGTGAGAGAGAGTTTGAGAGAGAGTGTGATTTTCTGTGTGAGAGTGAGTGTTTGTGTGTGTGTGTGAGAGAGAGTGTGTGTGTGAGAGACTGTATGAGTGAGTGTGTGTGTGTGTGTGTGTGTGTGTGTGTGAGAGAGTGTGATTGTGTATGTGAGAGTGTGTGTGAGTGTGTGTGTGTTAGAGTGAGATAGTGTGTCAAGTCATCTTCATTTATACAGCGCTTTTAACAATATGAATTGTTTTACAGCAGCTTTACAATGATAATAGGAAATTACAGTAACAGAGATTGTTTTGGCTTTACAGCAGCTCTAGGATAAAGTTATTGTCCTGCTAAAGTTACGTTTTGAGTGATTGATTCACTTCCGCTGCGAAGATCATTAGTTATTAACATGGCTGCTAACATGACACCGCTCTAACAGAAAACCCTCACCGCGCTCCGGCCGTCCATCCGCACAACAACAGTGCCTGGCGGCTCGAGAACGCACTCCCGGAAATAGGTTCCAGGATGCAAACGATTATCAGTTATCTCTGTGCAAACCTCAAAAACGCGCATGAATATATATGTGCGCTGGCGTGTAGACCTTCTTTACAAATCAACCCTCATCAAATTACTTTTCTGGCCTTAAAAATGTATAATACAGAATTTTTTGGTCGGAATTATCCTGACAACGTTTTATCTGTACAGAGGTAAAGGGAAAGGGAGGAAGTCTTCACAGGGGAGAGACTAGTTGACACTTCAGCACTGCGTTGTCATCGGTCCAGGCGCAGGTCCTTCTTCAGATCTGGATACGGCTTGAATCCGGCGGACTGCGGTAAACCTTGGGATAAACAGAAAGACTAATATTAGCGTAGATGCCATTCTTCTTATGATGTAACGAGTACATCAGGATTTATGGGAAGTGTTCCCGGTTCCGGCTGACCTAATCTATGCAGCCTAACATTGAATTATAGAAGTCTATAATGTGTTATGTGAATGCTAGGTCAAAGAGATGTGTCTTTAGTCTAGCTTTGAACTGACAGAGTGTGTCTGCTTCCCGGACAATGGTAGGAAGACTGTTCCAGAGTTTAGGTGCTAAATAGGAGAAGGATCTACCGCCAGCAGTCGATTTAGATATTCTAGGTATTATCAACTGGCCGGAATTAGACGTGACGGACTGTAATGCGTTAAGAGCTCGCTCAAGTACTGCGGAGCTAAAACATTTAGGGCTTTGTACGTGATCAGCAATATTTTAAAATGTATACGATGTTTAATAGGGAGCCAGTGCTGTGTTGACAGAACTGGGCTAATATGGTCATACTTCCTGGTTCTGGTAAGAACTCGAGCTGCTGCGTTTTGGACCAGCTGTAGTTTGTTTATTAAGCGTGCAGGGCAACCACCCAGTAGAGCATTACAATAATCTAGCCTTGAGGTCATGAACGCATGAACTAACTGTTCCGCATTTGTCACTGAGCATGTGACGTAATTTAGATATATTTTTAAGATGGAAGAATGCGGTTTTACAGATACTAGACACGTGACTTTCAAATGAAAGATTGGTATCAAAGAGCACACCCAGGTTCCTAACCGACGACGAAGACTTAACAGAGCAGCCATCAAGTGTTAGACTAGTGTGTGTGTGAGAGAGAGAGTAAGTGAGTGAGTGAGTGTGTACGTGAGAGTGAGTGTGTGAGTGTGTGTGTGTGTGTGTGTGTGTGTGTGTGTGTGTGTCGGGGTCAGACGGACGCTCGACTGGCTCTTTAAACACTGGAGGAACGGCTGACTTTAAATCCTGGTCCAGATGGGATTTCTCCCAGTGATCATAAAAGCTCTGAAGACAGTTCACAAATCAAAAGCTGCAGTATTATGTTAAGCTTTTGCACTGTTATTGTTATTGCATGTTTGCGCATACAAACGTAATTCACAACTTCGTGAAGGATAATTTGAGATTGACACCACGGCTCAGACACACAATTTATGCGCACATGATGATGCGGCTCGCGGATGAAGAAAACTGTGCACGGAAAATGATTAAACCGCAACTGTAAACTCGATCGTGTCTATATAAGTGTCACGTGATCATGCTTGTATGTGTTCGGTGTGAAAGAGCGCGTGAAGTCGGTAGCGGGATTAAGCGGAATTCAATATGCGGGTTTAAGTGGAAAACCCGGAGATCTCGAGAGGTCATCCCTCTTTCCGGAGTGAAAGAAAGTAGTGCTTCAGGTGGTCCTCGGTGAATCATTCATGTTCCCTCTGCTGAGCTCAACTTTACTGTGTGTGTGTGTGTCATATGAATGACTTTATTAAGTCAATAGCCTATTTGACCTTTTTTGGCGTATGTTGCATAGGGGTATGTGAATACTGCTTTTTGTTTTAAATCACGTGATATGATGTGTGATTGTGTTAGTGATTGTTAAAGTCTGAGACCTCATTGAAATATATGGGCTTTTTTTCATATCAACCTAGAAATAAAGTTTTAGAAATTCAAAAGAAAATTCAGTTTCAGTTTTTCATTAGTTATGTAATACATATATAATACATGTCTCTGTGTGTGGGTGTGTGTGTATATATGCAAATGCACATACATGCAAATTTTTCACAGTCCTCACACTGCCATAGTAACGAGACACACATGATCTCACACACACACACACACACACACACACACTATTCAAAACTATGATTTTGTCTTCTGGGGACAGAGATGTTTTGATGTTCCAGATTTATGAATGTCTTTTAAATCCTAATTCTTCTCACAGACACTAATGCCCTTAGCAGGCCTGTGTTTGCTTATAGACCTGAACACTTCTAATATGACTCACAAGAACCGTTAATATGAATATGGTATTTATGAATGTTCATCTTGCAGTAGCTATGCGCTTATCAGTTTATGAACAGAACTCATTAAACTACATAAACTCTCCGTTATCACAAACTTATGTAAACTGCCTGTCTCTTTATCAAAGGCCGTGAGGTTTAATAAACCAGACCAGAGTGTCCAGAGAAAACCCTTTTTTTTGCAATACTTGAATGTATAATAACTCATCTGAAGATGTAAGATATACACTAATAGTAATGTCACGAAGCTCTAATATCTCTGGATGGATTATTGTGTAAATCCTGGAATAGTTTTGCCTTGACATTACGCAGTCCACCTCATTATATGGCAAGTGAAGTGTAGCTTAGACAGCCAGAGTCCATAAATGGAGTAGTTTTTGATGCGCAGATCTGAACCTACATTCATAAAACACACTCATCCGCTCTGTTGCTGATATCTGGAGCCAGCGAATGTATACAAACTATAAATCCAGGCTCTTCGCTCTCTGTTTATTGTTGGACGCCAAATTTCACCCAGCTCACATTTTTTAAGGGCGAAAAGCCTTGGCAGAATTACATTAACCTGACTCAAAAAAGGACTCGCAGGCCAAAAGACGACGCTTTCACCATCCGTCACAGCCTTATGATGTCAGTGTTTCACAAACGGGGAAAAAACTATCCAACGAGATGCTGCATGTCTGGGTTACACTGGGGAAAAGAGCTTAAAGAGCTATTTCTATCTGATTTAACTCATTAATTAGGCTAATGTATGGTGACTCAGTGATATTAAATATTTTTGTGTTAAAACAAGTAATTTAGATTTTACTTTTTTTTTTTTCTGTTTCTTCAGTTAAATCTCAAATCAAAAAAATGCTGGGTTGTTTTAACCCAATTTTGGGTCAAATATGGACAAACCGAGCTGTTGGGTTACATTTTCAATCCAATGTTTGGGTTTGTCCATATTTTACCCAAAATTGGGATGAAACAAAACTAAATGGTAAAAGGTAAGCAAAAAATATAAATAGCCTAACTGTAAAAAAAAAAAAAAAAAAATTCTTAATGCATTTTTTCTTAATGCATGTTAGCTAACTGGGGTTTTATTGTTTGCAGTTGTTTACTTAAACCCTATAATGATGCTTTGAATCTTTAGTTTGGATGACAGGATTCACTAATGCAATAAACAAAACCTGCTAGAAAAAACAAACATGTGACGACTTGCCCCAATCTTCCTCCCACATCTTTTTTTTTTTAATCTTAAGTTTTAAAAATGATTTTAAAACTTTCACAATTTCGATGTTTAATGTAATCTTTCCTGCAAACTTGTGAAAATGTCTTCGTCGTTAATTATGTTGCCATTCAACATCCGACAATAACTATTCGTGAGAAATGTGTTGCATGAGTCCATCACGATAGACAATTAACTGCTAATTAATGCTTACGTAGGCTATATAACATTTATGCACAATGTAAATAAGAATTATCATAATAATGAAGGCGATTAATATAATCATGCTATATTTAATTATTTAGAATAGTTAGCCTATACATAAAAAGTGACGAATTCATTTCATTTATACTCGGTTAATCGTTGTTGAATTTAGGATGTTAATCGTTATTGAATCGATAAATACACTTGGAATATTAGTAACAAATGTTTATTTACATTTTCAGTGCAAATACTTACAGACAAAATATAATACAATCAAGTCTTAATTCATGAACATTCGATTCCCAAATCGTCAAAAAAAAAAAAAAAAAAAAAAAAAGACGAGCGGTTCGGTTAAAGCAGAGCGATGCTTTCCTTCCTCGGGGATCACGAAGGGTCTGTTTCACGATGGAAGACATGATGAACCGATGGCTCGAGAAGGCCTGCGTGTGTGTGTGTGTGTGTGTGTGTGTGTGTGCTGTATTTGGTGTCTCTGTCCCGTCAGACGCTGTGTGTTTGAGGTGTTCACTTCAGATGACTCGGTTCCGGAAGTACTCGTGTTTGAGGTGTTCACAATCACTTCAGATGACTCGGTTCCGACAGTATTCGTGTGTTTGAGGTGTTCACAATCACATCAGATGACTCGGTTCCGACAGTATTCGTGTGTTTGAGGTGTTCACTTCAGATGACTCGGTTCCGACAGTGTGTTTGAGCTGTTCACATCAGATGACTCGGTTCCGGCCGGACTCGTGTGGCTGGACTCGGTTCTGTCGTGGAGTGTGTGCTGGTTGTGTCCTGCGTGCTGACAGTCGGAGCTCCGGGAATAATCACACTGGCTTTGTTGAGGTCAGAAATGTCCACGTCGCTTTTGTCCTCCGTATTGTCTTCGAATTCGGACTCGCTCGGTTCGCTTTCGCACTCGGAGTCGTCGCGCTCTTTCTGCTCGGTCTCGGTGGATTTATCCGGTTCTTTCTCTTTGTCCTTCTGCGCCTGCGCTTCTTTGGAATGCCTCCATTTCATCCGCCGGTTCTGGAACCAAACTTTTACCTAAAACAAGGTTATAATAATTATTATACTAGAATATTTGATGGATTCATGTCACCTTCATTTATATAGCGCTTTCTGGCTTTTAACAATATAGATTGTTTCAAAGCAGGTTTACATTGATAATTGCGAATTGAAATAACGGATTGTTTTGGCTTTATCAGCTCTAGAATAAAGTTATCGTCCAGCTAAAATTAGTTTATGTATTTATTTGAATAAAATGTAATTATACACTCTAAAAATGATGGATCCCATGTTTGGATCAAATATTAATTGGTTAATATTTTTGGTTAATATTTGTTTTTATATTTTCAAGTTAAAATTTTGAACCCAATAATGCCCATATTTGACCCAAGCATTTTTTAAATGCATGTTGCCTATTTGTATTATTACTATTATTATTATTATTTATTGTATGCACTGTTTTGATGTTTTTGTGATTTACAATTAAAGGATCAACGTGCATTATTAATTGCATTTAGGCTACACAATCATAGCAAAAACAAAATGCATGCACAAATCAAAAAAGGTTTTGATCGAAATGCCGAGTTAAATTAGTCTACTTTTTTACTGAAGAATGGCAGAGATTCAGACAGTTTCCAAACATTACTGGAAAGTTTTGAAACTCTTATCACATTCCCCATGCTGTTTGTCGTGTCATTTCCGATATAAAACAAGACAGAAACTCTTGCCCAATGCCTTAAATTAGGCTGTTTTGAAATGAAACGACTGCACCCCTCCTCTATTTGCAATAATTCGTTACAATTGTGTTTCATTTCTCTAGAAATGTGTCGCAATGCTGCAGTTTTTCCACGAGCTCCAGATGGCCCGTGTAGTCTAA
Source organism: Scardinius erythrophthalmus (assembly GCF_964197995.2). Classification (NCBI taxonomy): domain Eukaryota; kingdom Metazoa; phylum Chordata; class Actinopteri; order Cypriniformes; family Leuciscidae; genus Scardinius; species Scardinius erythrophthalmus. Next base: position 3,047,763 of record NC_138231.1, on the reverse strand, counting down.
AGCGAATTTCGTTTAGCTAGTATCGTATCATAATTTAAAACACACACACACACACACACACACACACACACACACACACACACACACACACACACACACACACACACACACACACACACACACACATTATATATATACTATATATTAGTAGTCAACATTTGAAGTGGATCAAAAAAGACAAGAACGGGTATTGTTCAAAATGCATGTTTAAGTTTGCTGAGAGGTTTGGATCCACTTCAGATGTTGACTATACTGCATATATAAAAGGCATTATCGTTATGCTGCAGTGATCTGCACGAATAATGACCTGTGCATCGGTGAGTCCCAGCATCGCTGCCAGCTGTTTCCTGTCCGGCTTCGTGACATACTTCTGGATCTCGAAGCGCTTCTCCAGGCCTTTCCTCTGCAGGTTGGAGAACACGGCTCTGGACCAGGATCTTTTCCTCTTGTAGGTCTGTGGCATTGTGTCTTTGGAGAGCACTGCGTACGGCCCTGTTTGAGGCAGAAACACGCGCCGTTAGAACACAAGGGCATTTCAATGCGATTTAGACACAAATGCATCATGCAAATGACTTTATAACTGACCAGAGTGCGTGTTATTGAATCATCTGGACATGTGCATGTGCGAAATAACCACCGCATTCACATGCATTCAGAGCAAAAGAAGACACTGCAGGAATTAAAGTTTAGTCCCTCTTTAGGGCTCCACTGGGATGTGATGTCTACACTACCTGGGAAGGAGTCCTGAAACTGATGTTGCCCTGATTGTCTGCTTATTGAACCCATCATGGAGGAGGTTTCGTCTATGGACGCGAAGTACGGGCTGGCAGACACATGGACTGCTGACTGCCGATTCAGACTAACAATCGATGTGAGATCTGTTCCAGAACGACAAAAACCAAACAATTCAACTAAATCCATTTGGATTAATTGCATAAACAGGGCCGTCACCGCCACAGATGTTAGGATGGACGCGTCTAAAGCAAGAGCATTTGCGGCTCACTGTGATTATGACTATATTCTAAATTAATCTAATTGTTCTGTCCTCTTTTCGTAAGTGAGGTGTGATGTGATACACTCACCATAAAAAAAAAAAAAAAAAAAACTGATTCATAAAAACACTCTTACCTCTCAACGACGGCGCATCTTTTGCCTTCGGCTCGAAGTCTGTGGATAATATCCGATCGATCCCGAACTTGAGGTCTTTGCTGGATGGCGGGGGCGCGGAATGCGCGTGCATTGCGGATCTGGACACTGATGTCAAGTGTATTCCGTGCCGGTGATACGCGCGCGCGTCTGGAGTGACCGGGGACGGGCGCAGGGGAGACCCGGACGCGCGCGCCCCAATATGAGCCATAAGCGAAGATGAACCGGGGATATTTTCCGCATCTCCAACGTGCAGAATATCAGCAATGCAGAACGAGGGTTTTTTCATGCTATCCACCCCAAAACCACCCGAACAGTACGCGGTCCAAAGGCTAAAGTTCGATGCGTAAAACGGGTTGAGTCCCGTCGTGTACATCCCGGCAGGAGAAGCCAAAATCTCATGCAACGAGGACAAGCGCGCTGTCAAGTTTGAAGAGTTGAACTCTCTCGCGTTCCTCCTCGAGTATGAAACTCCTCACAGGAGTCCGAGCAGCTCAAGCAGGACTTCTGTTATTGATTGGCTCTCTCTGAGCCAATGGAAGTTGACAGAAGTGTTCAACACGCCCCACAGAATATGAGTTTGACCGAGAGCACTTCCATTAAAAATCAACGCATTTATTAATGCGCAAAACACGCAACCATTGGAATTAAAACGCAGCTTTAATTGGATATCGCACGTGAAGATGTATTTATGCAACGATTTATTAAATATAAGCGCATGTTCTTGATATATTAGCACAGTTTTAGTTTACATGGGATGCATGATATATGCATGCAAATTGTTTTAATGTTGCACAGTTATGTTATGATTTTAGAAACGCATTAAAGATAACTAATATAATGTTATAGGCTATAAATCATGCATTCAAATCAATATCGAGTTTTGCATGCATTCGCAACCGTTCTGACCATGTTTTTATTTTTTTTATTATTACTTTAAATATGCAAACAACAAACTCTGAAAAGAGAATGCTCCACAGTGTTCTCCTTCACCCTGCGCCTGTGAGTGTTCTGTTCTGGGAGTTTTCGACGCTACTCATCCTGTTTTTGATGAGCTCTGATTCGGGCTAAATGAGCGGATATTCCTGCTAGATTTAGGCCAAAAATAGAAGATGCTTTAGTATTTTAGGATACAGCAGAGGACCCTTATTTCCTCCGGCTCGCAGAGGTGGAACTCTATAATGACTGTTAGCACTTCCTTTTTTCAATATTTGTGCAACTTTATCTCAACTCGCAAGTCGCGCGGTGACGCAAATCCGTCCTTATGCTTATAATAAACAGAGGAAATCTATTCTCCGCTCAAACGAAAACACAATTAACATCAGAGGCGATACTTCATACATATGTACAAGTTCAGCCCATGACAACCATATATTCCTGAGCCAAAATTAAAGCGCTTTTCAATTGCTGTTTATAGTGGGGAAACAAAAACAGATAAAACATGATTATTAATACTACATTTGTTTTGTGTTTATATAATATATAAATATAGGCTCTCTCTCTATATATATTACATATATCAACATTTATTTATATATGTGTACATATGTACTCACATAGCCTAGATATAAAAAAAATATTATTTATAAAACTATATAAAATATATATGCATATGCAAAACTATTTCTCGAAGGTGATGGTTGGTATGTTGCCATGTCATATGTTTATGGTCATTAATGATAGCAGATGAGTTTTATCCCATGCTATTATTTTCGAATATCTCTCTTCCTCTGGTGTTGTTCATTATCCATGATTCATTATCCCGGAAAGGTCAATGACCCTGAATGCCTCCTATCACGGTGTTTTCGAATGACTCCATTCCGGTTTAAATTTAGAGATGAAATGTAGCGCTTTGCTCTCGATCAAGCAGTCAAAACAATCCAGGGAAGAGGATGCGGAAGACGCGCCGCATGCGTGTGAACGCACGCGTTATTTCAGGTGCCCGCGGCGCGTCTTGAACCCTGAGTCACGAGCGACATCATAAAACACATCATAAAACCTGAGCGGGCATCTCACCTACTGTATCAGTCAACAGCTAACGATTATAGGCCTGTATATGCAATTTAATAATCAAGAGGAGCCTACAGCCAGCAGAAAATTTAAAATATAGCCTAATTTTACTAAACCACAAATAATAATATTTAGTATTTTGAAATGCATAATTTAATTCAAATAGCATTTTCTTAAAAGACTAAGAATGGTTGAAGATGCATGTTCTGAGATTAGCATTTGTTTTTCGCATTCAATGTTCTTAACATTAAACTGAATCTAAATGTAATTGTATTTCCCGATTATTGATCATAATATGCAGTTATTGTACTTGCAGTAGCATTTTCTGTTTTTGTATTCTGAAAAGAAAATCATACACACGTTTTTTTTCTTCTTCAAGATTTACGCATTTCAATTAATAGTAAAATGCCATCAAATTGAATTGAATAATCCTTAAATATTATTCATATTAGGAATTACAAATTTACATGTGTAAAAAATAACTAGATCTTAATAAAACATTTTGTATAAACCCTAAACTTATATTTTATGGTTTGTTTATTTTATTTGTGGATACGAATGACATTAAAATGGTCCATTCCCTTGTTTCAATTAAGATTTATACAAAATGGTTTAAAACGTTTTTTACTCCTTTAAAATTCTTCATTCATAATATGTAAGGATTACTCAATACAATTAGATGGAATTTTACTATTAATTGAAATGCGTAAATCTTGAAAAAAGGCTTACATTTTTTTTGAGTTTTTTTTTTTAATTTTTTTTTTTGATTAATTCTTAACATGATAAGATTTAGCAGAATGTAATTTATAACATATTTGCTTCCCCTTTTGTTTTTAAAGCTTTCTAAAAAAAATACGAGTGGCTATGTTTTATAGGTAGACAAAGTTCTATAAATAAATAAATAAATAAATGCAAATTGAGTTTAATGTAGCCTATATGAAATAATATCGTGCTCGGGTCAAGAGATCCAGGATGAAAGTTTCGGTCTACAATGCAACTGGCTATACGGAAGAAAACAGGTTCAACCCAGAGCTTCCGGATATCTTTATTGTCCATATCCATATCTGCATTCCTATCTATATCTACGCCTGTATTGTGATAAATATGTGCGTGTTGAAAGCACAAAGTCAATCTGCTGTAGCAATTAAACCAGTGATTCAACATCTAAAATCGTCCCGTTCTCGTTGCGGTAACATTTCTCAGCACGTCTGTCGTGGTTTGATAAAACATTACTTGCCTTTATCACTTAGTGATTTGATCTGGTACTTTCTTCCTCTTTGCAATGATAACATCATATATTGGTCCTTTGGGAATGACTTTATTTCTGGACCCCCCCATCAGGAGCATCTGTCTGTCAGCAGTGACAGGGCCCGTCATGCCGGAAACATTAGGACATTATTAAAATATCATAATCGTTAAATGCCGATCCTGGGAAAGTTTGGGGACCTTGTGGAATTGGTTTGTTTTTCCCAAATTCCCCCTGGTTGATGCAATCACTGTCCTGAGAGTTCAATAGCGATCTAGCCAGCTCACTGCGGTTCATTTGGGGGATTTGACAGCCTCGGGAAACATTTGTCACGGATTATTAATTGCATTTTTAAACGCACCCTTGACAGATCGGAAATCCTTCGGTAGCCTAATCATATTAGTGAAGCAGCGCATACAAATATAGACTAGAAGTCAACTCATCAAACTCATTTCTGTTCACCGGGTAATTTTTCATATACATTTCAGAAAAGGAAAGGTCTACAAATATAGTCCTGACTAAACGCTTATTAAGGAAATTCATTGAGTGTCATGATGACATAGAAGATCGCGAATGACGTAGTTGATCTTTTATGATGGGTAACAGGTGTTATAGCACCACAGAAACGCTTATCAATAGGTATTTGATTTTATAAATAGTTTAACCAAGTCCAAGAACTAAAGCCTACATGAGCAGTGAGCGAGCGAATACTCTTACTTTAGTGACTTTAAATTTCGTCTCGCGAATCATTTTTGTGACTCTAGCACAGTTAGCGAAACATCAACTAAAAATATTTAAAATCTTAATTTTTTAAAAAATCATGTAAATGCCCAATACTTTTTTATTTTCTTAAATAGGCCTCTAAATATAGGAAAGCGCTCAAACGGCCTCCAGTTTCACGCAAACGCGATTTGGCGAAGTTCGTGTTAGCGATATTCACTGCTCTGAATATCGCTAACACGAATACTGTAGCCTACTTTGCCGTACATTTTTTTTCTCCCCATATTTATTCATATATATATATATAGGCCTATATATAAGTATTTTTTTCCCACACACGGCCTTTCACGCAAACCAGACGAGTTAGCGATATTTAATAAGCGCCGTAAAAAAAAACTCCTTATATTAATATACACACAGACACAGGCTATATTTTTTCTTTACATTTCCACACGTGCCTGTATATAATGAACATAAATACGTTTAGAGAGGAGGTTGCTCACAGAAAATGATGCTCATTCTGCTTCAGTGAGGATGTTTTTCTAGACACAAAGCGAAGACAAAACAGACATTTTAGAGACACAATAACTACAATCTGCTCACTACATCCCCTTTATTAAAATGCCTAATGGTTTTTAACCCATACCAGTAGAGCAGGATGTCCACTATGATATAATTTAATGAATGACATGAACGCACAATATTTACTGCAGAAATGATACTATGCACTGATAAGGCTGTCAGTGGATTTTTATTGTCGTCGATGCTAATAGGCTCGAGATGCCCCTTAAAACCCTTGAGTTTACATGAGCAGCGCAGATTGAAGTGTCTTTGGCCTTTTATTTGTAGAGGAATCCAGTTACTCCTCTTGGCAAATATACGCGGGGTTAAATCAAAAGCTCCTTGTTAAATAACAGCGAGACTAATGGAAACGCGGAAAGGTCATAACAAACCATTACAGTCCAGTCGAAGATCCAGCTGAGAGAAGATTCACCCCACAGAGCTCCTGCTGGCCCGATTAGGGCCCTTAATGGTCTGCAGTGATCGATTGTGCACTTGTTTACTGAAAGTCATCGCTCTTGAGAGAAGCCAGATGGAAATAAGCCTGCGTTCATGATCGGCGTGATGAATTACTGCAATAACGCCACGTTTAATGGAAGGAACGCGCGCGACGTATTATTAGCTGCATCTTAAAGATGAAGTGAGAATTTCCAATTATCCTTTCTCTGATGAAATACACGAATCATCAAACGAGTTTAAGTGTGCAAAATCTAAAATGCCTAAAATATATATAAAAATAAATAAATAAATAAATAAAATTCGATTCAACACATTGTTATGCAAGAAAACGATTAATAAAAACGTCTAATGCCCTATTGGTTTATATTATTTGCTAAATGATCATAAATATGGATGTCGTCACATATTTCCCGAATGGGAAAGAACATTTCTTTAAAAAACGTAGCCTAATGATTTCATAATAAAGTATTTAATGTAAAAAAGAAAAGTGTAACTGTATTACTAGAGTCTTGCTCTAGTTTAGAAAATGCATTTTGCTTCATTTTTTTAATCATCCTCGGATGAATTGCAATAATTTAACCATGCATATTCTGAGAAATGTTAGCTTTGCATTAACTGAGAAGTGTGTGTGCATGTCAGAGCTCAACCTGATGCTGCTCTCTAGTGGTCAGACCCTCATGGCTGCACACACTAATCAATGTTTCAAGGCGAATTCATCGTTCTTGCTCGGCGAATATTCTCAGACATCTTCTGTCTGCTGTGTGACTTTAATCAGCCTGGTCTATTCTAATAGATTTGAAAGTGTCCAGATTTGACCCGTCTCATTTCCCAGTGCAGAAGTGTGTCTGGGGAGCCACTCAGTGTAGAATCCAAATACATTTGGCAGCAATAGCCCATATTTCATCATTGTTTACTGCATATTCATTCCTGCAATCCCCCAATGCGACAAGAGTCAGCTGTTAGAATACTTCCTTATAAATGTCATCCTTGAGAGCTTCTGGGTGAAGACTCCAGTGTCACTGACTCCGAAACACACATTTCTTTAAACAGCATAATTAGAATTACACTAAATGAGCATGATTTCATCCAGACTGAAGCTGGTTTCTCACCGGAGGTCACTATTACTAGCAGTGCTATATGGACATAAATGAGTATGAGATCAGAAAATGATATTTTTACATGTGCATTAAATGAAAATCTTGATTTATTTGTGATGATAAAGAAGCCTGCACAGGGCAGAGTGCAGCTGGAATGCTGGGTAACAAATCGCTTCTGACAACGACTAATAAACATCAAATCCACACACGAAAAACAGACGCACTATAATAAAACAAACCCATGATCATCTTCTGTGCAAAAATACATTCTTAGTTCAAATATTTTGAGATATACAAACGCATTTTGTCATTGTTGGTAATGTGATTATTAAGTATGGAAGCTTATTTCCTTCTTGGGAAAAAAAAGTTCATTGCAACTCAGGCATAAACTCAGTAGGCCCTATGTAATATAAACTCGCATTTTTGAGAGAAAACTGTGAGATTGAGAATAATTGATAATAATGAGGATGAGATTAATGAGAATCATTTCCTATGTGTGTATTCTTTGATGAAAAACAAACAAATAGAATTACAAGATGTAAACTCAAGAGAAATTCTGGGAAAAAAGGTCAAAATTCAGAGAAAAGTCAAAATTGTGAGATGTAAAAAAAAATTATACGGATTCTACAACGGATTCTTTACAACTTGCAGTTTTGACATATAAACTCGCAACTGTGAGGGAAAAAGTCGAAATTGCCTTTTCTATCTTTTTTTTACTCCATGGCAGAAACAAGCTTCCATAATTAAGGCCTCTTTTCTGATGTCGACAACAGCTGTGGAGAGCAACAGTCTGGTTCCTGAAGTAAAAACTCTATTAATTTTCTCCATAGTGAAACTGACTTTGAGCGATAACTTATAAACCTTTAAAGACAGACGTACTGTGAGCTCCAGAGTTTATAATCAGTGGTGTTTGCTTCTGCTGAAGCCGTCAGTCCACATCATTTCAACTTAGTTTTAAAGTAATCATGTTTAACAGCGGAATTTGTGGGGAAAAACTACATTTCCCATGATGCTGTAGAGAAAACTCCACCAATCAGTCAAAACAAGCAAAACTCTTTAGCTCCGCCCACTCACATGAAGCACTGCGAATGACAGAGCCAGTCTCCTTTTGCTCTCAAAATACTTATATATTTAAAAATGTTGCTTTTATATATATACCGCAAAATATGCATATATATATTCAAACGTGTAGTTTTATTTTCCCCTATCGTTTTTAACTCTTATGCTGTTCGTGGTGCTTCATGGGTCATTCTATCACTAAAGCCTTTAAAGGGTAACTCTCGCCAAAATGCAACCTAGGCTCTTTATGTTAATCTACTCGAGGCAAACTTTAGTTTAAAAACATAATTACAATGGAAACGCCACTTTTAAGTTTGACCGTATTTTCATTTTTGGACAAATTTTCTTTTTTTGAATGGGAGTGAATGGGGCACGACTATGATAGCATCAAAATCGCTATTTTTAAAACACTAAGAAGGCTCGACACAACATGAAACTTTGCTCTCAGTATCACCAGAGGCTCTACACATGAACTCCAGCATTGAGAACAGTGTTTGTGTTCACAGAGTTTACTAAAGAGAAAGATTTTGAACAACTCACTGTCTCTGTGTCCGCCGGCATTTTGTCAGTCAAAAATAATCGATCTCCGAATGCGAATGAACTGACTCTGAATTTTAGTATTGCTTCTTATATGAGGATCCTTTTTCAGATACAAGGTCAATATTGATTTTCACTAACGACAAAACAACATATTATCCGTGAATTTATATGGAACTAAGCTTTAGGAGCTTTCCATCTTTACTCTCCTCCCTGTTACGTTGCATTCGGATATCGACTATTTTTGACTGTCGAAATGCCGGCGGACACAGAGACAGGGAGTTGTTCAAAATCTTTCTCTTTAGTAAACTCTGTGAACACAAACACTGTTCTCAATGCTGGAGTTCATGTGTAGAGCCTCTGGTGATACTGAGAGCAAAGTTTCATGTTGTGTCGAGCCTTCTTAGTGTTTTAAAAATAGCGATTTTTGATGCTATCATAGTCGTGCCCCATTCACTCCCATTCAAAAAAAGGAAATTTGTCCAAAAATGAAAATACGGTCAAACTTAAAAGTGGCGTTTCCATTCTAATTATGCTTTTAAACTAAAGTTCGCCTTGGGTAGATTAACAAAAAGAGCCTTGGTTGCATTTTGGAAAGAGTTACCCTTTAAGTTCACAGATTTTGTCCGATTTTCAAATACTTTTTTTCTTCAAATCAAAGTTTGTAATGTTATGATTCTCCTCGTCGGCTTGATTCACGGCTTATAACGCTTTAAAGAAGATTTTTTTTGTAAAAATGGCTATGGTAGAAATGAATGGAAAAAATACTTCAGAACCAGCACAGCTGAAAAAGTGGACGGACATTAATGCAAAGATCCATTACATCCCACAAACACTTCTGAAATGAAGCGTACAGTACAGCACACAGAAACACGTTCAACCAGTGGACAATAGCTGCATTAGTGCTGCGCAAGGCCGGATCTATCTTATATGTACAGCGACCCCAAAAAAGTTGCACTTAAAAAGTGTTACATTAGATCAGTTATTCATTCATCCAACAGAAAAAAGCACAAGCAAATGTTTCATGCATGAGACTTGCTTTGAGATTCAGCCCTGTTTCAGTGTGACTGAAGGATGTTCGGGGAGGCTGTCTGCAAGACACAGAATCAGAGGCTCGTATTTCTAAAAGCACGGGACTGACACACATTCACTGCTAAATGACAGCGTTTTGCTAGACGTTTAATAAAATCCTGTGGCAGTTCTTTTGCTCTTCTGAATGACTTTACGTGAAACGCGAGTAGAAACGTGCTGGAATTCATCTAAACCAAGCGTGCCGTGAAAAGTGAAGCCAAAACGTCTCGATCGCTCCCTGGTGACTGGTCCTAGTATAGGTCATAAGCCCCGCCTCCCCGTATTATTCAACGGGACGTGAGACCAACTAAACAATTTAATTACACTTCAAATATCTTTTTTCCAAAGGTGGTTTCTTTCATTTACTGTCATTTTCATCACGCTGATGTAAGTTCAAGTGTCTGTTTTTAAAATAAGTTGGTTTTTAGTTAGTTACGTGATGCGGTGGTGTGACGTCATGATTGACAGCTGTGATTGACAGGTTCTCTGAGCGAAGTAGTCACTGAAGCACCAACAGACTTTTTTCGGGATCTTCGGAGGAGATCCCGAAAAATGTACTTTATTTGAACAAGCCTCTTGTCGTACTGCAATCAACAGACATCAAAATTGGAGCGGAACGGAGCAGACATAGGCCGCTTAAAAAAGTGCAGGGAGAGTGCATTCTGGGCGTTGATTTCGCGGCTTTACTTTCTGCTCACGACTGCGCAGGTCTGGTCCCGAGATCGCTACTGCGCAGACTCAAGTCCCAAGATGTCAGCGCCATATCGGGACACTGGCGGCTTCGGTTCTCACCAATGGAAGAGAGCGAAGGGGCGTCGTCTATCTTTTTTTACAGTCTATGATCTAAACCAACTAAACTTCGTTCAGCTATCATTAGGGTTGGGAATCGAAAACTTGAGGTCAGGAATCGGATACTTTTTATAAAATTAAAATTTCGATTCCTTCGTGAGCATTACAAAATCATTTTAAACCCATCACACGCGCAGTTAACTCGCATTCTGTTTTCTGTTCTACACACACACACACACACACACACACACACACACACATCCAAAACGTGCG
>NC_138231.1:3024295-3034295 GCF_964197995.2 Scardinius erythrophthalmus | reverse complement strand
GTAAGATAATAATAGCCTAATAAAACATCTGATGTTACCCCCCCCCCCCCCAATAAATCACTGCTTTGGCTAATCTTTATGACTAATTTGAGTGTTTAGGATTTTTTCTTTTACAAAGTACTACGGCTGCTCCGACTGAAAAATGTATAACTGTTCCAAAACTTGTATAACTGTATTGTTTTATACCTCGTGTGACTGTAGAGTGATGACGTCGAGCTCGAGTCCTCTTTCCGTGCAGCTCTTCAGTGCGTGAACGACCTCGGCGTGCTCCGCCCACCTGCAGTCTGCACCATTCACAGCCACGATATAATCGCCCTCACGAAGCCCCGCCTCCTGAAACACACGCTCATAATGTGAGGCATGCTGTGCGCAGCACAAAAAAGCACTTTAAAGGGGTCATCGGATGCAAAATTCACTTTTATATGTGTTTGCATATAAATGTGTCTTTGCAGTGTGTGGACACAACCACCATACAATGAGAGAAACCCATTCACAAATTTTTTTTTTAATCCTCAAAAAGTACCCCCAAAATACACATTTAGGTCTTTATTTTTCTACACTTTGTCTGTTTGCGTCTGTAGATTTCTCCTAAATTCAACAAAAGTTGGCGTTGTAAATCCACATGCTGTTGAGTTGAGTTCTGTTCAGGTCAGTTGAAGGCCATAAATGCTGTGTTATAAGTTTTGATGTGTTTTAGGTGGTTTGTATTGTTGTTGCTAATGATTTGATAAGATATTGTGCTTGTAAATAGTTGTTTTCACTAAAAAAAGTATGAATTTTTACATTACAAATCTTTAAAGGCCGTTTTCTCAAAATGTTTTTTTTTTCTCATACTCTGAGCCAGAAACCTCCTCTTCAGCAGCACTTACACACATCACACTTTCCAGTTGTATTCCTATCTATATTCTTAAGGTTTTTACAGAGGGGTTTGTTCACATATCATTCAGATTCTGATTTATATATATATATATATATATATATATATATATATATATATATATTTTTTTTTATGGCTGTTGACAGTTTTTTCTGATTAATGGACTGATAAAAACAGATATCCTCAGTAAAAACCTTTGACTCTAATATGTCAACAAAATGAAAAGAATTTTGAATGTGGCTTTATCCAATGTTCAGATTTCTCTTCTGGAAATATATGCAAATTAGCGCATATTTTACGAGATATACCTAATTTGCAAATTTAAACACAAATATTCTAAAAACTTGTAATACAAAAGATATTTGTCTTAATGTCAGTAATCAACTGGGGAAGTTTCATGCTGATATCTATTAGTTACCTTTTTTTCCCCTATTCACCTGGGCTGTCTCCCCTTAACCAAAGTATGTTACAAACTTTACATGAAGACCCTAATGCCGAGTTCAGACTGCACGATTTTCAAAGTAGTCGGGTCACTGTTCTTTTCACACTGCATGACTATCCAGGGTAACATTCAGTTGCTGGTGTGTTCACACTGCACGATGCATCGGCGACAGGAGGTTTCACACTGCATGACTTTCAGGAGGAAGAATCGCCGACAACTTCTGTCTGGCCCGCAAACTACGTTTCGCAACCAAACACACGCGAGAAGTGATAAGGAAATAACGCAAAATCCGCGTGCGTAAGACCGCAGTTCTCGCGCGAGTTTGAAATTGTTATTAAAAATAATAGCCTGCAAGAAGCTTGCGATCCAAATTGTCTGTGCACGGATTTGCAGCGAAAAGGAGAAAAAGAAAAACATTATGCGTGAGGAAATGGCTGGGAAGACAAGGGGAGCAAGGACTGTGTGTTCTGCAAAGAGAGTTTGGGGTAAATAAATAATGTTGCAATGTGTTGCTGTTGCTGCTGGTCAAGCAAATGTTTGTACTTTGTTTCTGTTTGATATAATTGTAAATATATCTATTAAAATACTAATATTGTGGTCTATAACTCCTCCCCGAACTCCCCGCTGCTCTGTATCTTGCTCTCATTGGCTGTTGGTCATCGCCGATGTAGTTTTCAGTCAGAACACTTTCACACAGCAGGATTTTGAATCGCCGACAGGTCCAGATATTTAGCATGCCAAATATCTCAAAGGCGTCGGGGACTCGTCTGTGATTCTCTCAGATCGCGTCTTTGCTCATTCACACTGCGTGATTGTCACTCGCGTGAACGAGCACCGATTTGCCTGTGATTTCGGGCATTTGTCGGCGATTTCTCAAAACCTGTCGGCGAGCCAAAATCGGGGCTAAAATCATGCAGTCTGAACTCGGCATAAAGAATCAGACCAACTTGTGGAAATGGGCATCTGATGACCCCTTTAAATGTTACTGACTCTACTGACGTCTCTTACCGCAGCACATCCACCTGGCAAAACCCCAGCAACCAGAACCGGCGAATCACCTCGAAGCGTGAGCCCAAGCCCCGCCTCTCCTCGAACCAGACACGCGTGACGCCTCACCCAGCGGTTTCGAGCAGAGAAAAGCGAAAGAGGTCCCTTCACATACAGAGGTGAATGTTAAACACGTCTTTAACATTTACAGCATTAGTGTGTGTGTGTGAGAGAGTGAGTATTACCAGTCGATGGAAAATATCAGTCACTCTGACGGCACTGAAATCAGGAGTTTTAATATCAGGCTTCTGCTGTGTGTGAGCTGTAGGCGACAGGTCAAAGGTCATGTTAAGAATCTCCAGCTATGTTTGCAGTGGCGTACTTCCTCTACTATTTCTGTAAACTGTGCATATTACACAAACTGTCTGTATGCATGGAACATATCAGTGGTTCTCAAGGAAATGAGGAACATACCAATGAAGGAACACATGCAAACAAGAAGAGTCGTAGCATTACACCGTGTGCTAACTACACGCGCCGCGCGATAAAAGGTTATTGTCCATGTTAATCAGTGTGTGTCCTGACCAGCCGCGACGGCGACACGCGACGATTCTGTTTTAGAAACGTTTTTTCTGCGACGTCACGCTGGAACAACAAACACAAAGTGTGGCGATGATAATCTCAGGGACTGTTTATGTGCTTTATTTAATGTTAAAAGCGTGTCATGTGACTCTGAATATCATTTAGTGCTCCAGCTTTGAAGCTGTAAAAGCAAATGCATAATTCACCTCAGATATTGACAAATGGAAACAAGAGTGTGAGAGATGACAAAAAGTGTTTTAGTAACTCAGTCTATGTATTTTTAATAATGTTTACATGGTGTTATATTTGTGAATGTGATTATGTAGCGAGTGCCGTCAAGATTACTCTCTGGTGCCACGAGACTCCGCCCACACGCTGTTCTGATTGGCTGTGGGTTTTGATTGATTATGACGCATCTCACAGTCGCGTCGCGTCTAGTGTGGACTGACAGAAGCGAAGGTTAGGAGAGTAACTTTACGTAACAGAATTGTTATTGTTTATTGTTACAGAAACGCAGGCTCACTATTGGCCAGCATCACACACATGACCAGCGTCGGCCAATAGTGAGTCTCCGTTCTGACGTACAACCCAGAAGCGCTGCGCTGTTACACTACATGAACTCACTCAGAGAAACACAGAAGAACATGAAGAGTTGAATAAAGTCATTATTTTTGTTGTTTTTTGAGCACAAAAAATATTCTTGATAAAGTCGCTTGATAAACTTTAGTTTTAGCCACTGTAGTCACTTGCACTATTTTAAACATTGTCTTTACTAACTTTTCTGGGCCGGCAATTTCAATTACCGAAAAACCTATGGAGGAGTGAGACAGCTCTCAGATCTCATTAAAAATATCTTAATTTGTGTTCTGAAGATGAACGAAAGTCTTACCGGGTTGAACAACATGAGGGAGAGTGATTACTGACAGAATTTTTAGGTGAACTAACCCTTTAAATAGTTAGGACCAGTCTTGAAGAAAAAATGTAGATTGTAAACTTCTAAGACTAGTCTAAGCAGATTTAACAGCATGGACATATTTAACACTCACACTGGATCTCCGGAGCCTCTGCGACTTCACAGAAATCATCTTCTTGATCAATATCTGAGTACTTCTCCAGCGAGCGCGTGTGAGCGTGTGACAGAACCTCCTGGAGGATGTCCATCTTCCGAAGCATTTTACACACGCCGTGAAGACGCAGGGCTTCCTCGTGACGTATGATGGCTTTGCGCAGATGAGCTTTACCTTCAATATGAAATGTATATTAGTATGTGTTAACTGTAATTCTGCGTTCAGAAAACACGTCCCACTACACAAACCAAGTCTCCGCTTGTCCTCCGTATCCTGAAGGTTCAGTTTGTCTGGTCGTCTGGTGTGAATCTGAATGAGAGCTTTAATTTCTCCACCTTCATCATCCTCTTCATCAGGCATGCCTGCATTGGTATGAAAATTATTGTTATAAAACATAATCTTACAATAACGAGCACAATATGAACAGAAACAACATTTGTTGGTAAAACAACAAAAACTCACTGCCGGTCAATAATTAATTTTGAATGTTTTTGAAAGAAGTTACTTCTGCTCACCAAGACTGCATTCATTTGATTAAACATACATAAAATAAAGGAATATTTAATACATTTTTATTATCATTTTTGTAAACATAAATGTTTTTTTCACTGTTATTTAGATTTTTAGTTACTGTTGTAATAGCTGATTGTTTGTCTTCTTCTTTTCTATTTGAATATATTGTAAAATGTAGTAGTAGTGGTATAGCTTTTTAAATGACATTATATGCAGAAGAGACTTCTTTCAAAAACATTTAAAAACTGTAAATTACTGTAAACTTGTGATCGGTAATGTATGCATGATGTCATCAGTAAGTATTACATGGTCAAGACCTTGAGAAGCACCTGAGCAGTCGCACAGCGCCACAGCGGTGTAGTAATGGGCCAGCGCTCTGAAGTGATGCGTTTTGACCTGAACCATGGAGATCCAGGAGAAGGGCACATAGTCCTTCAGTAACGGCACTGACATCGCCTGAAGGACCAGAGAGTACACGTCTGAGACCTGCAAACACACACAGTTATTAACACATGAAAACCCCAGAACATGCAACATGCAAGTGTGTGTGTGTGTCCTGGTAAACCCTACGTTATTTCAAAGATAGTAATACGAGTCATTTTTGACTGTGGGGACATATTTTGGTCCCCATGAGGAAAACAGCTTATAAATCATACTAAATTATGTTTTTTTGAAAATGTAAAAATGCATGTTTTGTGTGATGGGAAGGTTTAGGGGTCGGCTTAGTGTGTGTGTGTGTGTGTGAGAGATGGGCAGGTTTAGGGGTCGGCTTAGTGTGTGTGTGTGTGTGTGAGAGATGGGCAGGTTTAGGGGTCGGGTTAGTGTAAAAGAAGAGAATATACAGTTTGTACAGTATAAAAACCATTACTTCTATGGAAAGTCCCTATAAAACATGAAAACACAACATGTGTTTATGTGAGTGAGTGAGAGAGAGTGTGTGTGAGCGTGTGTATGAGTGAGTGTGAGAGAGAGTGTGTGTGTGTGTGTGTGTGTGTGTGAGAGAGAGTAAGTGAAAGTGTGCGTGTATATGAGTGAGTGAGTGAGTGAGAGAGAGTGTGAGTGAGTGAAATTGTGCGTGTATATGAGTGAGTGTGTGTGAGAGTGAGTAAGTGAAAGTGTGCGTGTATATGAGTGAGAGTGAGTGAGTGAGAGTGTGAGTGAGTGAAATTGTGCGTGTATATGAGTGAGTGTGTGTGAGAGTGAGTGAAAGTGCATGTATATGAGTGAGTGTGTGTGAGAGAGAGAGTGTGTGTGAGTGAGTGAAAGTGTGCGTGTATATGAGTGTGTGTGAGAGAGTGAGAGTGTGTGTGAGAGTGAGTGAAAGTGCATGTATATGAGTGATTGTGTGTGAGAGAGAGAGAGTGTGTGTGTGTGTGTGTGTGTGTGTGTGCGTGAAAGTGCGTGTATATGAGTGAGTGAGTGAGTATGTGAGAGACTGTGTGTGTGTGTGTGTGTGAGAGTGAGTGAAAGTGTGCGTGTATATAAGAGAGTGTGTGTAAGAGAGTGTGTGTGAGTGAGTGAGTGAGTGAGTGAAAGTGTGTGTGAGAGAGAAAGTGTTTGAGTGAGTGAGTGAAAGTGTGTGTATATGAGTGAGAGAGTGTGTGTGAGAGAGAGAGAGTGAGTGCGTGAAAGTGTGCGTGTATATGAGAGAGTGAGTGTGTGTGTTTGGGTGTGAGAGAGAGAGTCTCTGTGTGTGTGTGTGTGTGTGTGTGTGTGTGTGTGTGTGTGTGTGTGTGTGTTCATTCACCCTCGCTGCCTCCTGGGCGGCTTGCAGAAGCACATTCAGGTTGATGTCCTGCATGAGAATGACCTTTTCACACACACACTCCTGAACCTGCAATTAATAAACCCAGAAATACACGAGTTACTACATGAACACCTCAAACACATCTGATCATAAAAGACACAATCTGAGATCATTTAGGCTGCGTTCACACTTTGTGTGTTCGGCTCTCTTGGTTCACAGAAAATGATACATTTAGTCCTGATTTTATTAGCGTTCACACTGTCATGTGAGACTGAGATACAAAAAAAAAGAAAAGAAATGCTACATTTATTTCTATGAACCTCTCGACAGTTCATTACCTGAGCTACCATGAGGCGGACCAGCATGCTCAGAGCAGGGCCGCTCATATCCAGACTGGGCGCATGAGAGAAGTTCTCCTGCAGGTAGAGAAACGCACCTACACACACACACACACACACGTCACGTTTACAAGCTCATTTATATCAGCAAAGAGCTTCAGATCTTCAGTTCAGTGATAAGTGGTGCAACGCACATGAGGATTAAGAGTTTAGATTATGAGTGTTTTTTGAAATTGAACACAGACAGAGTTTAACACAGACACACACTTATAGAGCTGGTAAGTCCCGCCCCTTCCGCTAATCCCCCTGGACCTCTTGGTTGAAAAACCGTCAATGCAAGTGAATGGGAGAAAATAATTATTTTCTGGTCCCGTTTGAATTGTGCCATGAATGTGAACATATGTTGTCTGTGAATTTTTTATATAACTTTTCGTGTAAAGAATGCTAGAATTTAGCGGGTAGAAGTTTGATACGGTTAGACTTTGTGTGAGAGCACTTTGTGGACTACAACTCTCGACGCGTTTGAAACGTCAACACCACTAGCACACGGACTAGCTCACGGATCCCGCTAAACATGGCTGTGTCTTTGGTGCACTTCACCGCCTTCTTTCAGGGAGAGGACAAAATCGTTGAGGTTGGCGAAAACCACGGGTAAGTCAACTTTATGGGGTGACGTCACATAGGCGATATGTAGTCTTTCTCGTTGTCTTTTCCACAACTGCTAGCTGAAGAATCATACCATATACTGTCAAACTCGTAACATGAAAAGTTATATAAAAAATTCACAGACAACATATGTTCACATTCATGGCACAATTCAAACGGGACCAGAAAATAATTATCTTCTCCCATTCACTTGCATTGACGATTTTTCAACTTTGAGGTCCAGCGGGGTTTTACGGAAGGGGCGGGACTTACCAGCTCTATACAGAGTGAGTACAGGGGTCATTCTCTGGGAACGCTGTCATTTGTCCAACTACAGATATAATTGACTGACAGCAACTCACATTATTTGATAGATTCAACTGTTAGGTGAAGGTGTGATGATATTTGCTAGTTCATGGACATTTTTTTTTATGTCAGTGTCAAATGTTGTGCTATTAATATTTTTTTAATAATGTGTAACTTATTTTTTTAAAGTCCCCCTGTGGTGTAAATCCAGCTTTTAATGTTGTTTATGTGTCTATGTGGTGTTTTTAATCTGCTTTAAGACAAACCATGTGTAAATTCATAAGTCGACAGCATTGCTGAGTATTTTCTCCTTAAAACTGCAGTGAACCAAAGACAGTCTCAAAAACACGCTTTGAAATCGCTGGTGTTTCTGACGTCACAAACTACCTTGTAACCAATCAGATCAATGTGTGATCGTCAACCAGTGGATCTCTGAATTTACAGACATCTATTTAAATGACCAGAATATGAATCCAATCATATTGTGACACGTTTCCTGTGAATGGCAGAAAATCAACGGATGATTCAGTACCGGCCGCCCTCTGGAAAGCGTCGATGGCGTTCTGAACGCCCGTCAGTGTGGAACGATCTTGTCTGGCTCCGATTTGAGTATAAAGTGCTCCGATGTTGAACAAAACACTCCCTTTCTCGAACGCGAGCGCTCTCTGAACGGAAGGAACACCGGTCAGCGAGTCATACCTGCAACGAGACACATGATCAGACCATCTCTAACCTAGAGGTGTCAAAAGTACCGACTCGGTACCAAGTTGGTACTGAAATAAAAAAAAATGTGCTTTGAGTGCAGTGGAGTGGAATCATAAACACCTCTGATTGGCCGTTGTGTTCACAAGCTCATCGGATATGTTTGAGAGCACACCGAAGTGTTTTGAAAGCACAAGCAGGACCGATCCGCTGATAGACGCTTGCTTTCAAACGCTCGCGTGTGTGTATCTGCGTAAGAGTGTCATATGTATATTTACAATTGAAGCGCTGATCATTGTAGCCAATCACAGACATATCCGATGAGCTCGTGAACACGACGGCCAATCAGAGATGTTTATGATTCCGCTCAACTGCGCTCAAACGTCACATGTTTAAAATGTCAGTATCGACTTGGTTCTTTTGACAACACTACTCTCCACTGCTCATTCATATGTTTGTGTGCCACAGTGAGTCTCACCAGTGAAAGTGAATCCCCAGACTTCTGTGCGGTGAGAAGAAGCGCTGATCCAGGAAATACAGCTGATTGTAATATTCCATCAGCAGCTCCTGTCCCGCTTCATTCCTGCTGGGAGTGCGCATGGCCTACGAAGAGAGGTGAGCTTTACTTTAAAATAATGATTCGACTTGTGTTTGCACATGCACTTTCAGTGATAACCACTTCTTTTGTTCTGAAGAATGACATGCAATCAAAATGTACTTCTTAAAGCTACACTATGTAACTTTTGACCCTCTAATGGTGATTTAAACCGCATGCATCTTGCGAAAAAACTAGGGATGCACCGATATGAACATTTTGGCCAGTACCGATAACCGATAATTCTTTATATCAGTATCAAAAGCAAATATCATTTGGTTTTACTGAACAACAATGTCACATACATAATATAGCCAATCATCTTATGTACATCATGTATTATAACAAAGGCCTGCAGAGGGCGCCAACAGGTTTGCTGTTGTTACACTTGACAGCACAATGAATCAAATCCTTGTTTAATACTGTCAAAACAACATTTAATTCAAATGTTTACTTAATCTTTAATATTTGGACACTTCTTTACTATAGAAATGCTACAGCCAGTGTCATTTCTTGAACAAGAACATGTGGACATCAAATCATGCAAACTCAGAGCGAGGGTTTAAACTTTAATTTTAAAATCGTTCAAATGTTTAGAAACACATTGATGTATTCTCCAGTGTTGGCGTAGGTTTATAAATGGTTTACGGTACACATCTGATGAAATGGCGCACACTGCGTTCCCAGATGAACGATATAAGCAACCTAAACAGCATATGCAGAGATGGAGTTTGAGACGCTCCACACATGTGAATCATAACAGTTCACGTGAAGCAGCGTTTACTGTGAACGGAGCATGCAAACAATTAAAGCGCATATATATTAAACCCGCCATATATTTATTTAATTGAATCACAGTCTTGAATCTACTCACTGTCTCTGTGTCCGCCGGCATTTTGTCAGTCAAAAATAGTCGATCTCCGAATGCAACGTAACAGGGAGGCGAGTAAAGATGGAAAGCTCCTAAAGCTTAGTTCCATATAAATTCACGGATAATTTGTTGTTTTGTCGTTGAAAGTGAAAATCAATATTGACCTTGTATTTGAAAAAGGATCCTCATATAAGAAGCAATACTAAAATTCAGAGTCAGTTCATTCGCATTCGGAGATCGACTATTTTTGACTGACAAAATGCCGGCGGACACAGAGACAGTGAGTTGTTCAAAATCTTTCTCTTTAGTAAACTCTGTGAACACAAAC
>NC_138231.1:2976795-3019295 GCF_964197995.2 Scardinius erythrophthalmus | reverse complement strand
TTAATGGCTGTGACTTTGGTCTGGGCTCCGGGTTTCAGCTCGGCTTCAGTTCGACAGCAGGAAGTTGCTGCCTTTACCGTTTCCTTTTGTGATATCAGAGACCAGGGAGTGCAGCCGCTCCGATAAAGCCACCTTTAAGAAAATGTTTCAGTCTGTAAATGTCTTATACATTTGCAGTTGCTAATTAATTAGCAAATTGCTAGCATGTTTCTAGCATGAATTAACACAATGCTACTATGTTTTTAACACGATTTAGCTTGTTGCTAACATATTTCTAACATGAATTAACACATTGCTAACATGTTTTACCATGTTGCTAGCATGTTTCTAACATGAATTAGCACATTGCTAACATGTTTTAACACATGGCTAACATGTTTTAGTATATTGTCCTAGGCTAGTTGTTACCGTGAACTCAGTGTAATTGTGCGGCTCTTGTAGTCAGGTCAAAACATTTTTACAACAACTCTTATAGAGTGTCTATCACGAGCAAAGCTTAACAACTAGCCATTAGCCAAGGACAACATACAAAAACATGTTAGCAAATGTGTTAATTCATGTTAGAAACATGCTAGCAATATGTTAAACAATGCTAGCAAAATGGTAAAACATGTTAGCAATGTGTTAATTCATGTTAGAAATAGGCTAGCAACACGTTAAATCATGTTAAATCATGGTAGCAATGTGTTAATTCATGCTAGAAACATGCTATCAATTTGCTAATTAATGCTAGCAACTGGTTAATTCAAGCTAGAAACATGTTAGCAATATGCAAATTGATGCTAGAAACACAGCTAAAACATGGTGTGTGCTAATTGATGCTAGAAACATGTTATCAATGTGTTAATTGATGTTAACAGTGTGTTAAATCATGCTAGCAAATCACGGTGTAATTGTGCGGCTCTTGTAATCAGGTCAACTTTTATACAACTCTTAAGGCCCGTTCACACCAAGCACGATAACTATAAGGATAACGATAAAGATAACTATATGCGTCCACACCAACGAACGATAACGGTCTTTTTATTCTAAGCACGCGCGCGCGCGCGCCCCATTTTAAATGCGCGAGACCTTTAAATTAGAATGGATTCTGATTGACTGTCAGTGTTTTATCGTTTGACAGCTGAAAAAAAATCGTTCTGAAAGTGATCCCAACGATATCGTTCCTCATATCTTTATCGTTATAGTTGTGGTGTGAACTCTGTTATTCTTTAATATGGAGAACGATTTTTAGAATTATATCTTTATCGTTATCTTTATAGTTATCGTCCTTGGTGTGAACGGGCCTTTATACTGTATTTAAGCTGTCTATCACGAGCAAAGCTTAACAACTAGCCTAGGACAACATACTAAAACATGTTAGCCATGTGTTTAAACATGTTAGCAACATGTTAATGCTAGCAATATATTAAAACATGTAAGAATTGTGCTAATTCATGTTAGAAACATGCTAGCAACATGTTAAACAATGCTAACAAAATCTTAAAACATGTTAGCAATGTGTTAATTCATATTAGAAATATGCTAGTAACATGCTAAATCATGTTACTAGCACCAGAGCACCTGTTGTCGAATGCGCATGCGTCGCGTCTGAACGCGTTGTTGTCTTTGGAGCTCTATCGATTTGATTTATAATTCTTGATTTTACTCTTTAAACTTACTTACAACAAACATTTTCTACTTTTCCTCACTGAGAAGCACTACTGCTCAAACCTCATAGTTACAACGCGGACTGTTGAGCAGACGTGTCTCAAGCCTGTTAGTGATTCTACGCTGGATACTCTTATAGGTTACTCCCGGGGATCACGGCTGAACGCGTCTTCTCAACACTCACTTACAAACATTTTTCACCTATCGTGCGTCTACTCTACACCCGTACCACTTAAAAGACGGAAATTAGTATTAATTGATAGCATCACTGGTAGTGTCGTTGCTAACTTACTGTCCATCTGTTAAAATGGCGAATATATCAGATGCAAGTAGTCTACCTTTTGGTGCAGGTGAGGACACATTTGAGCTGCACGCGGTACAGTCTGAGCTGGAAGCTGTTGAGAAACAGATCCACGACCTTTTAGTGAGACAGGCCGAGCTGAGAGACCGGCGTTTGGCTCTTGAAACATCACGCGCTGATGCTCACAAATCAGAGATTAATGTTACTAACCGGCTGACTCCGACCTCGTCTACTCCGTGCGTTACTCGGCATCGGTCCCGAGCGCCAAGGTCGCGATCAGCCATGGTCTCGTTCACTCCGGCTCCAACACGCCACCACGAAGCCTGGATATTTCCGCAGCGGAAGACGCGAGTCAGGTCTAGACCAAGACCCTCTCCGACCCTCCCGGTTTTCGAGTTATCCACACAAAACCGCTTCTCCGCTCTTCGCGAAACAGAACGCGATGCTTTGATCATCGGTGATTCCATTGTTCGGCACGTCCATGCTACATCAGGTAAAAATAAGGTGCACAGTCACTGCTTTCCTGGTGCTCGTGTTTCTGAAATCGCTGCTCGCGTTCCCGAGATTCTGAACGATAACGAGCGCGTCGGAACTTTGGTATTGCACGTGGGAGTGAACGACATCAGGCTGCGCCAGACGGAAGTTCTGAAGAAAGACTTCAGGAATCTGATCGATACGGTACGCAGCACATCGCCTGATATAACGATCATTGTGTCAGGACCGCTTCCCACGTACCGTCTAGGACATGACAAGTTTAGTAGATTATTCGCGCTAAATGAATGGTTAACGTCATGGTGCAATGAGCAGAAACTGCTCTTTGTAAATAATTGGAATCTGTTTTGGGAGCGTCCTAGGCTATACCGTGCTGATGGCTTACACCCAAGCAGATTCGGATCGGATCTTCTGTCAGATAACATCTCCAAAATGTTAAATACCTTTTGACTAGTAACCAAAAGTCCAAATCATAGTCTCTGCTGCACCAAATTAACTGATATAAATACTAGTGTAGAACATTGCATAGAAACTGTGTCTATTCCTCGTTTAGTGCGATCAAATAATAAATCTACTGCAGGATCTAGGAAAAATCTAATTGTTATTAAAACAGAAAATGTTGCTATTAGTAAACAAAAACAATTTCTAAAGCTAGGTCTTTTAAACATTAGATCACCCACACCTAAGGCAGTTATTGTAAATGAAATAGTCACAGATAATAGCTTCGATGTACTTTGACTTACTGAAACCTGGCTTAAACCAAATGATTATTTCGGTTTAAATGAGTCTACTCCATCAGGATACTCCTATAAGCACGAGCCCCGTCTGATTGGTCGTGGCGGCGGTATTGCAACTATCTATAGAGATATTCTCAATGTTACTCAGAAAACGGGTTATAAGTTTATTTCATTTGAAGTACTTGTACTAAATGTTACGCTCTTAGATGATAGAAAAACATCCCTATTATCTTTAGCCTTGGCTACCGTATATAGACCACCAGGGCCTTACGCTGATTTCCTAAAAGAATTTGCAAATTTTCTCTCAGATCTATTGGTCAATGTCGATAAAATATTAATTGTTGGAGATTTTAACATACACGTAGATAATCAAAATGATACGTTAGGGGCTGCGTTTATAGACTTATTAAACTCCTTTGGGGTTAAGCAAAACGTTACCGGACCAACTCATCGTTTTAATCATACACTCGATTTAATTATATCACATGGAACCGATCCAACCGATATAGATATCTTTCCGCAAAGTGATGATGTCACTGACCATTACATGGTAACTTGCATATTACGTACCCCGGTAATATATCATGCTGCGCCGCGTTATCGATTAGGCAGAACAATCCTTCCATCCACCATAGATAATTTTTCAAATTGCTTATCGGATCTGTCTCAGCTGCTGCCTGAACCTAAACAAACAGATGAACTAGACGAACTAACCAGCACTATGAGCACCGTTCTCTCTGGAAAATGGGATATTGTTGCACCTATGAGACTAAAAAAGGTCAGAGAGAAAATTAAAGCACCATGGTACAACAATACTACTCGTGTTCTAAAGAGAGAAACCCGTAAATTAGAGCGTAAATGGAAACAAACTAATTTAGAGGTTTTTAGAATCGCTTGGAAAGACAGTACGTTACGCTATAAAAAGGCCCTAAAAGCGGCCAGGGCTGAGCATCTCCGCAAACTAATAGAAAATAACCAAAACAATCCTAGGTTCTTATTTAACACCGTGGCTAGACTAACAAATAAACAAGCGTCACCTGAACAAAATATTCCGTTACAGTTTAGTAGTAATGATTTCATGAATTTTTTCACTGAGAAAATAGAAAACATCAGATCCACAATTGTAAACGTTCAATCTTCAATCGCGCCTTATAATTCAGCCTCGATTATCACCCCGCAAGAACAATTACAGTGCTTTACAACTATAGAACAAAAAGAGTTAAATAAATTTATCATTTCCTCTAAAACAACAACATGTTTATTAGATCCCATACCAACTAAACTATTGAAAAAAGTGTTACCTATAGTGGAAGAGCCTCTCCTCAATATTATTGACTCGTCTTTATCTTTAGGTCATGTTCCAAGAACATTTAAATTGGCAGTTATAAAACCACTCATTAAGAAACCACAATTAGACCCAAATAACCTAGCAAATTATAGACCCATTTCAAATCTTCCTTTTATGTCCAAAATATTAGAAAAAGTTGTGTCCGCTCAACTGGGCTCTTTCTTACAAGAAAATGACACCTATGAAAAGTTTCAGTCTGGGTTCAGACCGCATCATAGCACTGAAACTGCGCTCGTTAAAATCACAAATGATTTACTCTTAGCTTCTGACCAAGGCTGTATCTCAATACTAGTTTAGACTATAGATCACACAATACTCTTAGATCGGCTACAAAACTATACCGGTGTTCAAGGACAAGCATTAAGCTGGTTCAGATCATACCTATCTGACCGCTACCATTTAAACTGTCTATTTAAACGGAGAAAAATCTATCATAACTCCAGTAAACTATGGAGTGCCGCAGGGATCTGTGTTAGGCCCTCTATTATTCTCAATATATATGCTGCCACTTGGAAATATTATAAGGAAACATGGAATTAGTTTCCATTGTTATGCTGATGACACTCAACTATATATTTCATCACGGCCGGATGAAAACGCTAAATTATCCAAATTGACAGAGTGTGTTAAAGATATAAAAGATTGGATGACGCACAATTTTCTTTTATTAAATCCAGATAAGACAGAGGTAATACTTATCGGTTCAAAAAACCGCCCACAAAACCTCTCACAATACAACTTTAACATAGTAGGGTGTCCTGTTACTTTATCCTCTACAGTAAAAGACCTGGGTGTTATATTAGATTGTAACTTGTCTTTTGAAAATCATATTTCATATGTTACAAAAACAGCATTTTTTCACCTTAGAAATATTGCTAAATTACGTAACATGCTATCTGTCTCTGATGCAGAAAAGTTAGTTCATGCATTCATGACCTCGAGACTAGATTACTGTAATGCTTTATTAGCTGGTTGTCCTGCATCCTCAATAAACAAGCTACAGTTAGTCCAAAATGCCGCCGCTAGAGTTCTTACTAGATCAAGAAAGTTTGACTATATAACACCAATTTTATCATCACTACATTGGTTACCTATAAAGTTCCGTATTAATTACAAGGTATTGCTACTGACTTATAAAGCCCTAAACGGCTTAGCTCCAGTTTATTTAACGGATCTTCTATCGCCCTATAATCCATCGCGCTCTTTAAGATCACTAAATTCAAGGCTTCTGGTCATACCTAGGATATCCAGATCCACCAAAGGAGGGAGAGCATTTTCACATTTAGCACCAAAACTCTGGAATAGTCTTCCGGATACTGTTCGTTGCTCAGACTCGCTCTCCCAGTTTAAAACTAGATTAAAGACGCATCTCTTCAGCCAGGCATTCATATAATACTTTTAATCCTACAGTTAAATCCGACCTCTAGTTCATAAACGCCAGAGGAGAACTGGCCCCCGACTGAGCCTGGGTTCTCCCAAGGTTTTTTTTTCTCCATTAGGTCACCTGATGGAGTTTTTCGGTTCCTTGCCACTGTTGCCTTTGGCTTGCTCAGTTGGGGATACTTAATTTGATTAATCGATTCAACAGTGCTATTGATCTGCATTACCAAACGTGGATGTTTTACACCAGAAACAAACACTGATGTACTATTTTATTTAATAATGTGAAGCTGCTTTGATACAATCTGTATTGTGAAAAGCGCTATATAAATAAAGTTGACTTGACTTGACTTGACTATGTTAAAACATGTTAAAACATGGTGGCAGTGTTATAATTCATGCTAGAAACATGCTAGTAATTTGCTAATTCATGCTAGCAATGTGTTAATTCATGATAGAAACATGTTAGCAATTTTGGTAATTGGTGCTAACAACATGCTAAAACATGTTAGCAACGTGTTACTTCATGATAGAACAATGTTAAAACATGGTATGTGCTAATTGATGCTAGAAACATGTTAGCAATGTATTAATTTGTTAACAGTATGTTAAATAATGGTAGCAACCTATTTAAACATGCTAGCTTTGTGTTAATTCATGTTAGAAACATGTTAGCAACATTCCAAAACTTGCAAACAAAGTGTAAAATCACGTTAGCAATGTCTTATACATTTGCAGTTGCTATATTTATTACAGTGAACTCACGGTGTAATTGTGCGGCTCTTGTAGTCTTCTGTGGTGAGGATGCAGCGTTTGAAGAGAAATCTGTGCGCGCTCACGACTCTCTGACGCGCTGTTGAGGGGGAATGTGATCTGTGCACACAAACACACACCTGAATTAGCTTCTGTACAAAAAAATAACTTTGAAGAGCCTATAAAATCAGCATTGGAGTTTACATCTGTAGCTTTGAGCTCATTATGCTAGCTTGAGAAAGCCAACAAACTGAAAGGCTATTTAAACTACTTCTTCTGAAACTAACATTTCTGACTCTACATGTCCATTCACACCAAGAACAATAAGTATAAACACAACTATCATTGAGGGGGGTCAAAACTTTTATACAACAACTCTTACAGAGTATTTAAGCTGTCTATCAATAGCAAAGCTTAACAACTAGCCTAGGACAACATGCTAAAACATGTTAGCCATGTGTTAGGAAAATGCTAGCAACAGGTTAATTAATGTTAGCAAAATGCTAAAACATGTTAGCAATGTGTTAATTCATGATAGAAGTATGTTAGCAACATGCTAAATCATAGTAGCAATGTGCTATTTGATGCTAGAAAAATGTTAAATCATGGTATGTGTTAATTGATGCTAGAAGCATGCTAGCAATGTGTTAATTTATGCCAACAGTGTGTTAAATAATGCTAGCAACATGTTAAAACATGCTAGCTTTGTGCTAATTCATGTTAGGAACGTGCTAGCAACATGTTAAATTTGCTAACAATGTGATAAAACATGCTAACATCATGTTAAAACATTTATCTATCTATCTACCTATCTATCTGTCTGTTTTCTGATGTACTGTATTGTAGATTTTAAAACTTCTTCAGACTTTCTAATCAGGGTTTCTCAAACCAACATCAAAGTTTGTCTTGACAAGGTTTTTTTTAATCTAGTTGTGTGCTGATGTTCTCCGTAAAGTTCACAAAATAAACATCCATTTAAATGTATTCCTACTGTATTTCTCTTCTACTAAAACATCCATCGATATTTAAAGTGTCCCTATATACGCTTTTTGTCCATGTTCATCTTTTAAAAAAGGCAGTTCTTCTCTATATCAGAGTCAGTGTTTCTGAACTCCTGAAACGCCTCCATTGTAGTCTTGAGTTTCTCCCGGGAACGAACACGTCACAGTATTCCTCATTATAATAATTCATACGCAGAATAAAGGGGCGGGGCCTGGTTGAGTTAGTCAGTAGTGTGTTCAACTGGTGGTTATGGTAAGGGGCGGGACATTTCCCAAACACACTCAAAACGCTCGACCAATCACAACACACTGATCCAGTCGACCAATCAGAGCACAGTGTGCTTTTCAGAAGGAGGGGCTTCATAGAGACAGGAACTAAACTCTATAGTTCTTCTTTGAATGAAACACTCACCTGCCCACGGGAGAAGACATCCAAGCGTAGACTGGCGACATGAG
This sequence comes from Scardinius erythrophthalmus, assembly GCF_964197995.2. Lineage (NCBI taxonomy): Eukaryota > Metazoa > Chordata > Actinopteri > Cypriniformes > Leuciscidae > Scardinius > Scardinius erythrophthalmus. The sequence continues at coordinate 3,011,177 of NC_138231.1, read as the reverse complement.
CAGGAGTGATGGACTGAACGGTTTTGTCCAGTCCTAGAGGAAAGCAGTTCAGTGAGACGCCAGCTTTAGGAGCCGGTTCTTCTGACAGACACACCAGATCCATCAGCGGATGAGCTGCGAAACAGAGACTCAGTTCAGGCAAATGTGGAGCAGCAAATTTTTGCACGTAAAAATTTAATTAAATTAATAATTGTTCTAAAAATTAATAAGATTCCAGTCATATATTCACACACACACACACACACACACACACACACACACACACACACACACACACACACAGTATATAATCTTTTAAAAGAAGTCTCTTCTGCTCACCAAGGCTGCATTTATTCGATTAAAAATACAAAACAAAAAAAATCTGTAATATTGTGAAATATTATTACAATTTAAAACGTGTTTTCTATGTGAATATATGTTCAAATGTAATTTATTTCTGCAATTAAAGCAGAATTTTCAGCATCATTCCTCCAGTCTACACAGTAGAATAAAAAGTTATATTATATTTATTTGAAATAAAATCTTTTGTAAGCTATAAATGTCTTTACTGTAATTTTTGATCAATTTAATGCATCCTTGCTGGAAAAAAAATTCTAACTGACCCCAAACTTTTGAAATCATAAATGTTTCTTGATCATCAAATCCTCATATCAGAGTGATTTCTGAATGATCATGTGACACTGAAGACTGGTGTAATGATGCTGAACATTCAGCTTTGATCACAGGAATAAATTACACTTTACTGTATATTCACATAGAAAACAGATGATTTACATTAGAATAATATTTCACAATTTTTACTGTATTTTGATCAAATAAATGCAGCCTTGATAAGCTTCTTTTAAAAACATTAAAAACGTACCGATCCCAAACGTTTGAGCGTCAGTGTTATATATAGACACCAGATAAACACTGACCGTCTGTGTCCAGAAGCCTATAGACAGATTTCCGTCCTGGCAATGTGCTTTTCTCTAGATCTTCACTGAACTTCATTCTGGGACGACCTCTGACCTCTATCAGCTAAAGTGAGAGGGAACCACAGGGTGAGTAATACAGCCATGAACATGTGTTATTAATAAAGCACTTTGTGTCAAGTCAGCTTTATTTATATAGCACGTTTTACAACACAGATTGTTTCAAAGCAGCTTTACAGAGATAACAGGGAAATAATGCAACAAAGTTTGTTTCCAGAAGAAAATAGCGTCACAGTCCAGCTTAAGGAAGCTCAGTGATGTTATCAGTTATTAATTTAGTTCATTTATATATATATATATATAGCTATAGTTCAGTTCTCATATAATGGTGTCAATGCAGGAGATCAATAATATGGTTGAATATTCGACAGTGAAACTCTATCATGTGACAGAATTTTTGCCAGAGCTTTTGGTACCTTATAAACACACCCCAGAGAAGGCTGACGTGTGCATGTGACCAGATGAGTCCCGACACCGACCACATCGATCTCATTATCCTGACAGACAGACAGAGAGAGAGACAGACAGGTAATGTACGTCTTCACTGCACATGAACGCTGCCGTCTTTATGGAAAGCTCTTACCTTCTTGTTGAGTTCAGAGAGACTCTGTTCAGAAACACTGTTTGTGCCGACGATGAGGAGAGACTCAAACTGAGGGACTGAGAACCTACACACACACACACACACACACACACACACACACACACACACACACACACACATCTGTGGTGAAAACTAGTGTTATTTAAGTATATTTGCTTTGCTATTATAGTGTCTGTTTAAAGTCCCCCTGTGGTGAAAATCCAGCTTTTAATGTTGTTTATATGTGTTTTTAATCTGCTTTAAGACAAAGCATGTGTAAGTTCATAAGTCGACAGCATTGCTGAGTATTTCCTCCTTAAAACTGCAGTGAACCAAAGACAGTCTCAAAAACACGCTTTGAAATCGCTGGTGTTTCTGACGTCACAAACTACCTTGTAACCAATCAGATCAACGTGTGATCGTCAACCAGTGGATCTCTGAGCTGAGTGAGTGGAGGCGGGGCTCATTTGCATATTCATAGAACCACGCATACTAAATGAGGCAAGGGTGTCGAGTTACATTCAAGATATTTTAAGGCATGAAGAATTTGTGTAATTTTGGTGATCACGGACTACAGGGGGACTTTTATCATTTACATTTTATTTTTATATTTTCTGTTTCATTTTAATTTTAGTTAAAGTTTTTGTAATTTTATTGTGTGTTTGTCATTTTTATTTGTTATAAATTTTTTATTTTATTTTTAAGTTTCAGTTTATTTAGATTAAGTTATTTTATTACGTAAACTTAAACTAAACGAAAAAAGAAAACGCCTTGATAACTAGCTGAAATTTGTTTAGTTTTTGTTTTATTTTATAGTATTTAAGTTAATGTTTATTTTAAGTCATTTTTAAGTATTTGAGTTAAACTTGGTTAAAAATAAAGATATTTTAAAAAAAATTGTCATTTTAAATTAAGCTGAAATACAATAACATGAATATTAGATGTAAAACTTAAACTTAAAAAAACATAAATTAATTGTCTGGCAGCTAGCTGAAATAAAACAAGTTTAGGTTTTATTTTATTCTATTGTTTTCAGTTAATATTAATTTTAAGTAATTACGTTTTTGTTAACTAAAACTACTAAAAAAATGAGGAATAATGCCTTGATAACTAGCTGAAATAAAATAAGTTTAGTTTTTTTTAAATTGTATTTTACTCCAGTTAATATCAATTTTAAGTAATGACATTTTTATGGTTTTAGTTTTTGTTTTAGTTAACAATATTATCTCCGGCTTAAATTTAAGCTATGAAAAATCATTTTTGGTCATTTAAATTAAACTGAAATAAAATAACAAATATTTAGATGTAAAACTTAAACTTAAAACTCAAAATTATGCACTTTTTCTTCACAAAAAGATTACATACTTTTGGGGCGTAGTAAAAGTAGGCGAATTGAGACGCAGCAATATTGTCCAATCCATTTTTATTTATTTTTTTAAAGGAAGTGTCTCACTGTTTGCTGCATTCTTTGAAGACTCGGCGCACTTCCAGCGACTGCCTGCAGAGGTCGCCACTGTCCAGCCTGACGCCCAGGGGCCGATACTGCAGCTCATCCAGACCCAACGCCACAGCACAGAAGCACAGCAGACCACTACTGCACACACACACAAACACACACACACACACACACACACACACACACACACACACACACACACACACACACACACACACAGCCAGATAAAACATCAACATACACAATCATCACGTGCCTCTGGGAATGTCTCACCAGCTGCAGTGTTGGGTAAGTTACTCTAAAAAAGTTATTAATTACTAGTTACTCATTACCTCTTCAACAGTGTAGTTTAGATTACTGTACTAATAACTCTTTCTAAAAAAATATTTAATTACTTATTACATACTGAATACTTTCTAAATCCCATATCAACCTCAACCAGATGAATAATACAAGGATAGATAAAACTGTTTTAATTGTTTGAAATAAATACTATCAAATTGCATGAATTATGCTTAAATTGACCAAACAAGTTAAAGTGAGAAGGTTACATAATAAACATACTTTTTAACATCAGACAATACATTTTGATGTTAAACCCTCTATTGTTTTATATAGAATTGTTCTAGTTTATACCAGCGGTCCCACTGCTCTGCTTATTTAACACTATATTTACACCTTATTTATCCCTAATTTGTACGCGTGAGGTCGTTCGATTTAGCCACCTCATAAAAAGCATATACGAATTGCCATGAGATTGGATTGGCCTATACACAGTATTTAGAAGTAGTATCAGAAGTAACTGTAATTAAATTACAGAAAAATTAACCCCTTAACTGTCACGCCCCCCCCTTTTTTCGCATAGAAATTTGGAATGTAGACATATGGTTGGTCTTGTTTTAAAGTAATAAAATAAATTATGAAAGTGAAACAGACAAAAAGTTATATAAGTTTGAGTTTATGAAAATGTACAATGTAAAAATATAATTATTTAAATTTATGTAAAATATATATATTACAAAATATATTTTACTCTAAAACTGCAAGAAAATGAAAGCCAAAAATCTAAACAAGTTTTGTTCCACATTTTAGGTTGATATCTCAAAAAATGAGCTTTCAGTGAGATTTTATTTGAGCGCAGTACCAAACCTTTTCACTAGATGGACAGCCAGCTTCCTTACTGACCATATAAGGGCGCCTCCATTTTCATATGTTTAAAAATAAAAAATAAAAAATCATATATGTTTGGAGTGATCTGAACCGTATTTCCATAATTTCCATAATGAACTGTATTTCCATAATTTCATACAATTTATGAAGTATACATCCTATTCAGAAATAGTATGGGTGGTTTGGCAGTATTTGATTTGATTTCAACTTCTAATAAACACATAAAAAGAGCACATATGTGCGTTATAGCTCGCTGCCGCATCACAAATCGAGAATCCATAATATTTTTCTAAATATTCAAAACATTTTCAGACCTTTTTTTCTCATAAAATTGAATTGGTGTTATCTTGTGAACTCTTGGCATGAAAACAAACTGAGGTTTCTACCAATCTTTCATGATTTTTCATGTTTATTTCTATTTGTAAAATAAAGGCCTAAACACGCCTAATGAATATGAAATATTCTTGTTGGAAATTGATAAATTGCTGCTCCTCTGTAAAAAACAGCCACCAAATATGAAAACTAGAGATTGTAAGCTTTCAAATGATATATAGTTTGTCAATATAGCTTTAGGTTTTTACTAAGATGTTGTTCTAAACATATATGGGCAAGAGTAATCCCTTACTATAGTTCTTCGTGGAGAAAAGTAATTAAATTACAGTAACTAATTACTTGGTAAAAAAATAATAAATAATAATAAGGATAAATAATCCTCCCTTGTCTGGCTTATGCTACTCTAAGCAATGCCTGAACTTCTTGCGTCGTTTTTGCTTCTTCACGATGACTCGCTTGCTTTAGTCCTAATTTGTAATTTGCTTTGGACAAATGCGTCCGCTAAATGTGAATTAGTTCAAACCAACACTGACCAGCTGACACTGTAGCTGTCGATCACAGGGAGGAAGTTCTGAGGATAAGCGATGGCGTAAGAAAGGAAGGCCGCCAGTTCGCCCTCTCGAATGAGGTTCGGTTTTGAGCCCAAGAGCTGGCAGACGCGACCCAGCCAACCCTTCACCAGACAGATGAAGTCAATCGGGCCGCCGCCACCGCAGGGAACCAGAGTCTGACGTCACACATGCAGATATAACATATAAACGCTTTCTTTTTTAAAGGAATCAATGCTTTTATTCAGCAAGGATGCATTATATCAATCAAAATTGATACTAAAGACATGCATCAATTTATCATGTTAAAAAAAAGCATCTATTCGTCAGAGAATCCTGAGAAATAAAATGTATCACAGTTTCCACAGAAATAAGACTGTTTTCAACACTGATAATAATCATAAATGCTTCTCGAGCAGCAAATCATCATATTAGAGTGATTTCTGAAGGATCATGTGACTGAAAATTCAGCTTTGATCACGGGAATAAATTACACTTTACTGTATATTCACGTAAAAAACAGTTATTTTAAATTGTAATAATATTTTTACAATTTTTACAGTGTGTTTTTATCAAATAAATGCAGCCTTTTTGAGCAGAAGAGAAAACAGTCAAATTATTTTTTAAATTATATATATATATATATAATATTGTATATGTGTATATAATATACATACATACATACATATACATATTATATATATATATGTGTGTGTGTGTGTGTGTGTGTATATAGGGATATGTGTACATGTATAAATATGATCCTTCAGACATCATTCTAATATGATGATTTGATGATCAAGAAACATATATACACACATAAATATATGCAATGCATTCATAGTCAACAGTCAAAAACCGTTCCGACCCCAAACTTTTGAACGGTAGTGTGTGTATACAGAAATATGAAGTCACTGAACACTGAAATGTTGAGCCCACCTGTGGCCACACCTCCTCCAGGGAGGAGAAGGAAGTGACGTAAGAGTGTGCCATGGTTCCCGCCACAGGAATGCCAAACATGCGCCCAGCGAGAGCATTACTTGTCAGATCAAAACCTGGAAAGTCAAACAGAAATGGCAGTAGCAGTTCAGATGATGTTGAAGATTATAAGAGTATCGTACACACCGTCCACGAGGACTGCAATCCAGAGTGTGTCTGATTCACTTCTGGATATTACTGTTAATGTTGGTTCTTTGCTGGAAACGTGTGTACGATAAGGTTCATTAGTTAATTACCTTAGTTAACATGAACAATACTTCTTCAGCATTTATTAATCTTAGTTAATATTAATTCCAACATTTACTAATACGTTATTAAAATCAGGTTGTATTTGTTAACATTAGTTAATGCACTGTGAACTAACATGAACAGCTGGATTTTTACTAACTAACATTAATAAAGATTAATAAATACTGTAACAAATGAATTGCTTATTTTTAGTTCATGTTAGTTCATCATACATTAACTAATGTTAACTAATGAACCTTACTGTTAAGTGTTACCAATAAAACAATAGTCAAATACCTCAAGTTTGCAGTGCTACTCAAATCTTGTCAGTAGTTAAGCACAGTAAATTAATTCATAATTAATAGTGTGGCCTGTCTCTCTGTAGAACTATGAGCTTGAATTAGCATCTTATGGTGCTGGACTGGAAACTTTGCTCAACATCCCCATCAAGAGGACTGTGCTTCAGTCCCCATCTTCCTTTATTTCAGAAGAGGTACACCTACACACACACACTTTCCCAGCCAACACAAACATTCATTTTATTTGGTTATTTCGGTTTGTGTGTCACTTACCACCGATGTAAGAGTATCGGGAGGCGGTCAGGCCCCCGTCGGGCCCCTGAGCTCTTCTGAGTCCCATCTCCATCAATCTCCGTCTGGGACCCGCAGCCAAGCGGAAGCGAGCAGCATTGCTACACACCAGACTGAGAGAGCAGAAACACACATCCGGTACGCCTTCGGGAAACTCGTCACATAGATTACACTTTACACCCATAGAGCAACTTAAAAAAACGAATAAAAAAACCCCACCACAAATCAATTTTTTGAGTGAGAACTCTAAGAAAAAGCATGGTAGTTTCAGTTATTATCTATAAAGATAAATAATCTCACACTACACAAACTGTGTGATAATGACTGCTGTCGTCAAGCTCAATAATTCAGCCTTGTTATAGATGGATAAAAGGATAGATAGATAGATAGATAGATAGATAGATAGATAGATAGATAGATAGATAGATAGATAGATAGATAGATAGATAGATAGATAGATAGATAGATAGATAGATAGATAGATAGATAGATAGATAGATAGATAGATAGATAGATATGCTATTGTAGGATTACAAATTTAAGAATATGTTTAAGATCTGCTGATGCTACTTCTTTATATAACATCACATGAAAAGCTAAGGTGAACTACGCTGTATTGGGCATTCAAGGTGAACATGAGGGCATCAACTCACTGATTAGATTCAATATAGTTTCCATTGAAGGGGTTTTGTTAGTCTTTGATTGTCCTACTGAGAGTCAAACTATGTGTGAATGATTACAGTCTTAGTTCTTGTGACCATGTGATGTTTATACAATTTGGGGGATGCCATTATCTCAGTTGAGGGTAATTGCCTCTATTGTCTTTAGATGATTTAGATGACTGTGTGTAAGGTCAGTGTCAGCACCTTTAAGGACAGCCCACTGAATGCCTATAAGATACCATGTAAAGTTCCCTTGAGACTTGATGACCTCAGCTACCGACAGCTCGTGTTCTCAATAACGAATCATGCTGAAGAAACAAGTCTTCGCTTCTGAGTTTCCAACACTATTTTAAAGGTTCCTACTCTTGGTTTGGTTCTCCTTAAACAGATTTACATGGATCAAAGGTCAAAAAACACTCATATCCACTGCAGCATCAGCTCTTTTCTCACAGGGTCTGAAATGGTTCGTTTGAAGACTCAGTGTCTCTAAGCCCCGCCTCTCAGAGCTGCTCTGCTCTGATTGGTCAGACGGCACAGTCTGTTATGATTGGTTAACTGCTTACAGCGCATGTCAGAAACTAAATGCTCATTAGCATATCTGAATTTCAGCTCTTTCTCAGCGTTTGATACACAGTGATACGAAGAGTAACGATAGCGTCGGTTTTACCGTATTTTAAGGGATTTTATGGCACTAAATTATATTTACGCTGTATTTAAAATCCATTTATTCACTTTTTGAGCATAGATGTGAAAATTTAATTTCTGACTTAAACTGTCGTAAATCTTGAATGCTTAAAGTTTAGAGCACAGATTTACGTTTGATCTCTTTTCAAAGACGAAACTTGGGAAATTATTGCTGAAGTGAAAAAAGTTTAAAAAAGTGAACTTAAAAAAAGTTACAGAATTTTTATTTTGTTACAAAAGTTACAAAAAGTTTATTGTTATAAAAAATGCACAAAATACGATTTTAAATTTTTATATGAAATATATATATTTTTAAACATTTTACTCTAAAACGGCAAGAAAATCAAAGCCATAAATCTAAACAAGTTGTTACAAATTTGAGGTTGACATCTCAAAAAATTAGCTTTCAGTCTGAGTGTGTTCGGCCGCAGTACCAAACGCTTTCACTAGAGGAAATTCGTCTCCCATTCATTTCCAATGCGCTCATTTTAGACCGCGAGGAGCACAAGTGGGACTATTTTTTTCAGGACCATTTAACCTTTTCGAATCATGTGTTCTTGTGTTCACATAGCAAGTGCCAAAACCTTTACCAAGTTTCATACCATTCCGATGAAGTAAAAAAAATTAAAAAGTAACATTTTCAGTCAAAAATGAGCGAACAGCACCAAAGCTTATACATTTAGTTTGTAGCATTTTCTGAACATTAAGCAACTCCTTTCACTTCACTGAAAAAGCTAAACATTTACTTACCCTAGTCATGCTGCAGGTGAATTTAAACACAAGCACACTGTCATATAAATGTGTGTGTTTTTTAAAGCATTGCATTCAAGAAAATAATGAATGAGTGTCATTTAACAATGTTTTTAACTATGTGCTGTTGTATTTACCTCGCGTAGTTAACCAGGCAGAGCAAGCTGGTCTCCAGCAACTGAACCACAGCCAGCGGTCCAGATACTTCCAGCAGAGGAACCTAAAAACACCAATAACAGACAGAACTCAACATGAACTCAACGTCCCCCAGCAGAACACCAGATGAACGAGTCGTTCACGTACGCGGGCGAAGACCACGGATCCCTCAGGCACTGCCGACACACACACTCCCGAACAGTCCAGCTCCTTCAGATAAGTGAAGAAAGCAGCGTCTGTGTCCGCTGGGAGAACGGAGCGCAAATACTCCACATCTGAAACACACAAGATGATGCTGAGCTTATATGGGATTATGTTTGTGCCTTTAATATTGAACGTAACTTTTCAAGAAACGAATGAAAATATAAATGGACACTGAATAAAATGTCTTTGAAACTGAAAAAAAAAAGAAAAATAAATACATTTTTGACTGATCAGCGAAAGAAAGAGGAGAATACAGTTAGCAAAACATGCAGTGTATTAAAAAAACACAGTCAAAATTTTAATCTGCAATTAATTTTTTCCCAGTTTCAATGGACATATTGGTTTTAGGACATATGCCTAGCAAATGATATCTAGATAGGCAACATAATAAATGTTAAGATGCATGACCAAAAATGCTGTTTAGATAGTAAGTTAGCTAGGTTTTAAGACATGCAAAAAAATTATGTAGCATGCTAAGATTTGAGATGCATGCCCAAAAAGTTATGCTGTTTAGTTAGGCAGCATACTAGGTTTTAAGATGCTTTATATACTCGGTGCACTAGGTTTTAAGACACATGCCAAAAATGCTGTCAAGTTATGCAGCATACTAGGTTTTGAACCACACGCTGTATTAGGGAGCACATTATGGCAAGCCGTTTTAACTTTTATTAATTTCCAAGATATGAATTCTTGATATCAACAATTCAGTTTTCACTAGTTCAAATTATAGTTATTGATATCAGGAATTAGATTTATACTAGTAACAATGGCAATTTTTGATATCAGAAATTACATTTCCACTAGTAACAATGCTAATTCTTGATATCAACAATTACATTTTTTCTAGTTAAAATGCTCATTCTAGATATCAAGAATTGAATTTCAACTAGTAAAAACTATAAATCTTGATATCTGTAATTGTATTTTCACTAGTGAAATGTCACCATAGGCTGCCATTCAAAATCAGTTGTTATATCAAGAATTGATTTCTTACTAATTGAAATTCCAATTTCACATACTAGTAAAAACCTTTATTTTTGATATCAAGAATTCAATTGTCACTAGTTGAAATGTCTATTCTTGATATCAACAATTGAAATGCTACTAGTAACAATGTTCATTTTTGATATCAATAATTCCATTTGCACTAGGTTTTAAGACAACTGGGGAGCTCACTGGATTTATGACATGCTGTTTAGTTAGGCAGCATACTAGGTTTTAAGTTGCATTATATACTCGGTGCACTAGGTTTTAAGACACATGCCAAAAAAGCTGTCAAGTTATGAAGCATACTAGGTTTTAGGTATTAGGGTGCACATGAGACACATGCCCAAAAAAATGATGTGTACTAGTTTTTGAGACGCATTCTAAAAGTCAAAGACACAAGTACGTGTGTTTGCGGTACACATGCTCACCGTCATCTGAGAAAGTGAAGTTTTGTAGGAACAGCAAACAGTCGCTCAGACCCGCAAAGAGTGAAAACCCTCCGCCGAACGGGTTATCCCGGAAGAACAGTTCGAACACGGCCGGCTCGTTGTGTCTGCGCGCGCGCCAGTACGCGTACGCCATGGTGAACTGGTACAGATCCGTGAGTAACGGAGGAACCCGCCGGTGAAGCACGGACTGCTCATTCCCCTCACGTGTGGCCATGTTTCAGTTCAGTTTGTCTGCTTGTTTTTGTTGTTGTTGTGCGACATGCAGTTTTAGTGTTTCCCGTCTTTGCTTTAGTGTCTCCCGTCTCCCACCATATGCTCACGTGTGACCGGTTGACCCTTTACACGGTTACATGAATCTCCTTGCTAGTGTTCATCAGTCTCCGCCCAACTACTCTCATGTGTTCTCCAATCTGTGTTTGTAAACTGGCTTGAGAGGTTTCAACACTTTGGCTCTGTCCCAAATGGCACCCTATAAGCACTCGCGGTCTTCCCTCGAGTTTTCTTGCGATGTAACGCCGCTTTGACTGAAGTCTGTGAACATCGAGGGCGCGTGACTGTTTCGTGTTTCCTTCTTGACAAATGACAAATGGGACACCCTCCGGTCTCATGGACTTAATGGACACGCGCGAGACCGAAAGTGCATTTGAAGTGTGTCATTTGGGACATGGCCAAACACACTGCATGACCCTGCTGATGATATCAAGACACTAACAGCTCCTCAATCAGATTGTAAACCACGAAGGTTTATTTGGATGTTAGGAAGATGTACATTGCCAATATATACATCTATAAATACTCAGCAATTGTGTTGTTTTATGAATTTACACATTAACGCATATTAAAAACACCTATAAACAACATTGAAAGCTTGATTTTCACCACAGGAGGACTTTAAAATGAATGTGGTAGTACTGATGCCTAGAGGAACAGTTTAATGGTGTTTTATTTCTTTGTTTATTGTTTTAGGTGATCAGCAGCGTCCAGTATTCACGCTCATACTCTTTCTGTTTGTGCTGTACGGGAAAATAAAGTGTTGGGGGAAACTCATTACAGGTAACTTAGGTTAAGTAATCAGATTACTTTTTCAAGTAACTAGTAATGTAACGCATTACTTTTTCAATTTACAACACAATATCTGAGTTACTTTTTCACATTTATTGACTGACATGTCTCCTGTCCGCATGTTGAGAGAAATAAAGTGAGGTGTTGTGTGTGTGTGTGTGTTGTGTGTGTAAACATGGTTATTGTAGTTCTAGACTAAATGTGAACATGCATTTGCTCATCTCACTTGCACGAAAACATTCAGTATTCCTCAAAATGAATAAAAACAGTCAAATGCAATCTCAGAATTTTAAGCAAATCTTTTATAATTAACTATATTAAATTACACAAATATACTTTATGTATTTCATCTCACTTAATTAAACAATGTCTTTGCTGCTGACCTTCAATGATCTAATTAAACCATACTAATGAGCAAATTTTACTTTAGATTAGATTTAGAAATAAGAATGTTGAACTCCTGTCTCCTGTTGTTCTGTAATCCAGAATGGCTGAAAGGTTTGTTTGAGCGGCACCCTCTACTGTACAGGAGTAAACATGCGTTTCCTTCAGCCTGGGGATTATTCACTTCACTTTTGGTGTGAAAGGGCCTTTACATTTGCCAAAAATATAACTTTTTATGTTGTTATTAAAATACAAACAAGCAAGCCCAGCCCAGGTGAGAAAAAGTAACGCAAAAGTAATGTAACACATTACTTTTCATAAAAAGTAACTACGTAACGCAATATTGTGATGCTTTACTTTTAAAAGTAACTTTCCCCAACACCGTGAGTTTGAGATAAAATGAGGGTGAGTAACAAACAAACATTAAGAAATCAGACCTGCCATTAGACACAATATATACATTTATTTCAGAACTTACAGCTGGATTTTAATGGTCAGAATGCACTAGGTAGATAGAATCATGTTGAATCGTTTTGAGCATGAAAATGTGTCGCCAACTCATGCGTTAGTGTGTGTCGACGCCCCGCCCACATGAAATGAGTGGGTTGTCCTGAACTCTCCTGACCCGCGGGGAACTCGAAGTGTGCACTCAGATCAATGGCCAACGCGGACCGTACCAACCCCACCCCTCCCCCCCGCTCAGGTCCGGGATGGTACAGTCTGCCGCTCACCGGCTGCATGAAAAGAGACTCCGGTTGGAACGGAACGGTCAGTTTAGCTCCGCCTCCACAGTATGACAGACGGTCCTCAAGCCCCGCCTCCGATAACAGGTGCGTGAAAACGATGGGCTGATCGTCGCAGCGCACAAAGTTTCGTTCTCGTCCGCAGAGCGAGAGGAAGGGGAAGTCCTGTTGGTAACGGCCACTCTCGTTCAGTTTCAGACGATTGAAGAAGAAAACTAAGAAGCGCTGGTCTAATAGAGATGGAGCAGAGAGAAAGAGTTGTAAAATCACATTAATTTTCTTCCTTGTAAACTGTTCTGCTAAAAACACGTTAAAATATGCTAATTCATGCTAGCAGTCTGTTAAAATATGTTAACCACATGCTAATCATGCTAGCAACATGTTAAAACATGTTAGGAATGTGTTAATGCTAGCAGCAGGCTAGCAACATGCTAATCAAATGTTAAAATATGTTAGCAACGTGTTAAATCATATCTTCAGAATGTTAATCATGTTAACATGTTACCAACATGAACATACTAACAGCAAGCTAAATCATGTTAGTAACACATTAATTAATGCTAACAATGTGTTAAAACATGTTAACAACATGCTCAAACATGCTAGGACTGTTAATTCCTGCTAGCAACAGGTCAACAAAATGCTAATAATGTTAACAACAACATGTTAAAACATGCTAGGAACGTGTTAGTTCATGTTAGCAAAACATGCTAGCAACATGCTAATCATGCTAACAAAATGTTAAAACATGTAAGTAACGTGTTAAATCATATTTGCAAAATGTTAATCAGCAACGAGCTAAATCATGTTAGCGCCATGTTAATTCATGCTAACAATGTGTTAAAACATGTTAAATCATGCTAGAACATGCTAAAACATGCTAACAAACGAGGTAAATCATGCTAGCAACATGTTAATCATCCTAGCAACATGCTAGTAACGTGTTAATTCATGTTAGCAAAACATGCTAGCAACATGCCAGTCATGCTAACAAAATGGTAAAACATGTTAACAAAGTGTTAAATCATTAGCAACATGTTAACAACAAACATTTATTTTGCAACATAAATATGTTGGATGTTAAATCAGGATGCTAAATCATGTTAGCAACATGCTAATCACGTTAAAACATGGTAGCAACATGATAGATCATGCTAACAACGCAATAATTTAATGACACATTCGCATGTTCACGGTCCTCCTATTATTATGTTTTCAGTTTTATTTGGGTTAAATTTTGAATATGGTTACCATACAGTACTGTGGTATTATCATATCACCGTACCATGTTACGCCACAGTAAGAGCAATTTTAAGTACAGAAAAGTAAAAGAGGATTAACTCTATTGTACTGTAAGTCAGGTACTGTGTAAGAGGTTTATATTAATGTAATACAGACCACAAGACATATGCATATCCCATAAGAAGATTTATGCACACAAGTTTACATTAAAAGTAACCTCCATTAAGGGTTCACAAATATAGATTTATATTGGCTTTACTGTTGATGCACAAATAGAAATACCTTTGAAACAGGTGACAAAGTTCTTCACCTTGGTGTCATCCAGAAAGAGCTTGAAAAGAGAGAAAATAAATCATGATTATGGGACTGACACCAATGTCAGCAGTCATAATAGCCTATAATAATCTCATTATACCTGTCCTTGATGATCGATATAGTAGAAATACTCTCTGATTCTTGCTTCTGGACTCTGTCCTTGTGTGTATGAGGACAACCTCCTCCATTTACTGCTAAACAGCCTGTTGACAGACCTCATATCTGCTTCATTTACAGTGAAACCCCTGCATTGTTTATGTTTTGGTGAGTTCCAGCTGTTTCTAGTTCCGGCGGAAACAAACGCCACACACGTCAGTTCCGCCTTTCTGAGATTGAAAACGCCGTTGTTCTCGTTTAAACGCGTTAGTGTTTGGATTTACGAGCTCTGCTAAACATCATATGATTTTGCTAGATAAGGAGTCACGTTATTATAATAAAAAAGCATACTCATTGTATTTCAGGTAAACACTAGATGGCGCTGTCTTGTTTTTAATTATCAGTAGGCAAGGCTAGTTTACAGTTTTTCTCAGTCGTTTTGGTGCATTTCTCATAACATTATTTACATTTGCACAACAGTTAATGCAGTTCTCAAAACAATTAGTACAAACTGCAAAACCTAGTTGATAACCTACAAAACCGTGTCACTTGCTCAAAATGGAAAGCCCATTCCTCAAAAGCAAGTATTTATGTCAATGAATGTGTCAGTGTCATCAAAATGAAAAGTCCTGACACCATCGTTTATGAACAAGATAGTCAAATGGCTTAGTCATGTTTTCATTATGACAGTTTACTCTGTAAATGTTTTCCAATGATAAGAGTCAGATCTTGGTGACACTACCTGAAAATGCTCAAGACAGCACTATATACTATTTGCACAGCCATTTGAAAAATACAGTAAAGTTACACATTACTGTATTTATGAGGTAACTGAGTACAAGACACTGAATATGTATGTTTCACATTTTTACTGTATATGCTCTTTGCAATTCTAATTTGTTCACAGCATTGTGCAAAAGAAAAAATACACCATTATTTACAACGAACATAAACTCCCTTTGGGTAGAGCTGTGCACAACTGTACACAATATTGCAGTAGGCCTATATACTGTATTGGAACTGAACATACAACATACATAGGACTGTAATCATTCATGCTAATCCAGACGTTCCTCTCTGTCTGGTCACATAATTTCATCTACATCCCAGCGAATATCATCTCTTGCTCAATTGCAAATTGTTCAATTTAGGAGAATTTTTCAGGATTTTTTTTTTTTATGACAGATTTTGACAACTAGTTCAACATTTTTGTATGTAATGACTCAAGCAATGAAATGAGGACTATTAGTTTTATATGAAATGACTATTCAGCATTCACAAGTATAGTTAATTTTGACTGACATGACATAAGCAAATGATAATGTTATAAAACAGCAGAGAGTTGTATGAAAGTATTTGATGCATGTCCAAAAGCATTTGCAATTTGTGGGAAGGAATGAGAAACTGCTACTATGATGTGCACAAATGACTAAATGTTGTGGAGGTTGAACTAACTGTTGTGCAAATGTAAATAGTGATGTGAGAAATGCACCAAAGCGACTGAGAAAAACTGTAATCATCTTATGCACAATGGTATTATTAAGATTTACATTGGCATACTAAACAAAAAGAGAAAGACGTTACTTAAACGAAATTATAAATATCAAAGTTAATGTATTAGTGACATCACATGAAGAAAGTCTTTGAGCTAAAAGTTTGAGTTAAGTACGACTTTCCGAACACTGTAAGTAAGTTAGTAAAGTTTATTTGTATAGCACCTTTCACAGACAAGGAAGGGTCACAGAGTGCTGCACAGTAATAAAAATAAACAATAAAATAAAATAACAACTGTACAAGAACAAACCTAGTACAACTCCACAACTGTACTACCATCAGATTCCATAAAAATTCAATAACAAACAAATCAAATTGTTAGGTAAATGCTTGTCCAAAAAGATGAGTCTTTAAGTGTTTTTTAAAAGATTCCACAGAACTCATAGTTCCAGAGCTTTGGAGCCACAACACAAAAAGCACGGTCACCTCTTGTCTTAAGGCGTGTTCTGGGAACAGTTAAAAGATCTTGGCCTGAGGACCTCAGAGAGCGACATGGAGTGTGCATATGTAATAGATCCTGGACGTAAGAGGGTGCTTGACCATGCAAGGCTCTGAAAGTAATGACCAAAATTTTAAAATGTACTCTAAAAGCAACAGGAAGCCAATGAAGGGCCTTCAGCACAGGAGTAATGTCTGACCTCCTGCTGGTCAAAAGCCTATAGCAGCTGCATTCTGTACAACCTGCAGTCGATCTATAGAAGAGTGTACGGCACATTGCAATAGTCCATTCGTGTAGAAATAAAGGCATGAATAAGCATCTCCATCTCTTTTTTTGAAACCATAGATCTAATCTTAGCAATGTTCCTGAGATGGAAAAAACAGGTGCGAACCACAGACTTAACATGACTGTTAAAGCACATCGATCTGTCAAAAACGACACGCAGATTTCTGATGTCACTGCGGTCAGAGGATGATAGACCCTCGAGGGCGGGCCTGATCTTAGGGCTAATGTTGTCTAGGGCAAAAATCATCACCTCTGTTTTATCCGTGTTAAGTTGCAGAAAGTTCTCAGCCATCCATTTATTAATGGAGACTAAACAGTTCAGCAGAAGGGACAGTTTGTCTCTACCTGGACCAAATGAAATAAATAACTGGATGTCATCTGCATAACAATGATAAGATACTGTCGGATAGATAGATAGATAGATAGATAGATAGATAGATAGATAGATAGATAGATAGATAGATAGATAGATAGATAGATAGATAGATAGATAGATAGATAGATAGATAGATAGATAGATAGATAGATAGACCGACAGACAGTCAGATAGATAGATAGATAGATAGATAGATAGATAGATAGATAGATAGATAGATAGATAGATAGATAGACCGACAGACAGTCAGATAGATAGATAGATAGATAGATAGATAGATAGATAGATAGATAGATAGATAGATAGATAGATAGATAGATAGATAGACCGACAGACATATAGATAGATAGATAGATAGATAGATAGATAGATAGATAGATAGATAGATAGATAGACAGACAGACAGATAGATAGATAGATAGATAGATAGATAGATAGATAGATAGATAGATAGATAGATAGATAGATAGATAGATAGATAGATAGATAGATAGATAGATAGATAGATAGATAGATAGATAGATAGATAGATAGATAGACAGACAGACAGACATATCGATAGATAGATAGATAGATAGATATATAGATAGATAGATAGATAGATAGATAGATAGATAGATAGATAGACAGACATATAGATATATAGATAGATAGATAGATAGATAGATAGATAGATAGATAGATAGATAGATAGATAGATAGATAGACAGACAGACAGACAGACAGACATATAGATAGATAGATAGATAGATAGATAGATAGATAGATAGATAGATAGATAGATAGATAGATAGACAGACAGACAGACAGACAGATAGATAGATAGATAGATAGATAGATAGATAGATAGATAGATAGATAGATAGACAGACAGTCAGATAGATAGATAGATAGATAGATAGATAGATAGATAGATAGATAGATAGACAGACAGACAGACAGACAGACATATAGATAGATAGATAGATAGATAGATAGATAGATAGATAGATAGATAGATAGATAGATAGATAGATAGATAGATAGACCGACAGACATATAGATAGATAGACAGATAGATAGATAGATAGATAGATAGATAGATAGATAGATAGATAGATAGATAGATAGATAGATAGATAGATAGATAGATAGATAGATAGATAGATAGACCGACAGACAGATAGATAGATAGATAGATAGATAGATAGATAGATAGATAGATAGATAGATAGATAGATAGATAGATAGATAGACCGACAGACAGTCAGATAGATAGATAGATAGATAGATAGATAGATAGATAGATAGATAGATAGATAGATAGATAGATAGATAGATAGATAGACCGACAGACATATAGATAGATAGATAGATAGATGGATGGATGGATGGATGGATGGATGGATAGATAGATAGATAGACCGACAGACATACAGATAGATAGATAGATAGATAGATAGATAGATAGATAGATAGATAGATAGATAGATAGATAGATAGAAGGATAGATAGATAGATAGATAGATAGATAGATAGATAGATAGATAGATAGATAGATAGATAGATAGATAGATAGATAGATAGATAGACCGACAGACATATAGATAGATAGATAGATAGATAGATAGATAGATAGATAGATAGATAGATAGATAGATAGATAGATAGATAGATAGATAGAAGGATAGATAGATAGATAGATAGATAGATAGATAGATAGATAGACCGACAGACATATAGATAGATAGATAGATAGATAGATAGATAGATAGATAGATAGATAGATAGATAGATAGATAGATAGATAGACCGACAGACATATAGACATATAGATAGATAGATAGATAGATAGATAGATAGATAGATAGATAGATAGATAGACCGACAGACATATAGATAGATAGATAGATAGATAGATAGATAGATAGATAGATAGATAGATAGATAGATAGATAGATAGATAGATAGATAGATAGATAGATAGACCGACAGACATATAGACATATAGATAGATAGATAGATAGATAGATAGATAGATAGATAGATAGATAGATAGATAGATAGATAGATAGATAGATAGATAGATAGATAGATAGACCGACAGACATATAGACAGATAGATAGATAGATAGATAGATAGATAGATAGATAGACCGACAGACAGTCAGATAGATAGATAGATAGATAGATAGATAGATAGATAGATAGATAGATAGATAGATAGATAGATAGATAGATAGATAGATAGATAGACCGACAGACATATAGATAGATAGATAGATAGATAGATAGATAGATAGATAGATAGATAGATAGATAGATAGATAGATAGATAGATAGATAGATAGATAGATAGATAGATAGATAGATAGACAGACAAATAAACAAAACTTATTGATTTGCTTATTGCTTTCTATTTTGCATGATTCCACACAGTTCGAGATGCGCGCCGGCGTTCTCGAGTTGCCATGGTAACCCGCTCTCTCCAGCCTCCCCGCGCGCGTGCCTGTGCGAGAAACGCAAAATGACGTCAGGTTGTCGGTGGTGACGGAGACGCGGGTGGACAGCGCGTGCTCCAGATACTCGTTCATTCGCGTTCACACACACACACACACTGCGGCGGCGGCGGCGGAGCCTCTCTCACCATGACTGGCGTCCTGTGGATTACTTTCACTGCGTGTTAAAGCGGGAACAAGAGGCACCATGGCTGAGAGGTAAACATGACGCGCGCTCACAGTTACAGTTTCGCGAGCGCAGTGAAATGCGGTGATTTACCGATCGCGATGGAGATGCCGGGCGCGAGACTGCGTGCCTAACGATGCTCACCCATCGGCGGCATCAATTGCATCACTTAAATACGATGTGTGTTTCTATATGTTACTGTGTGCATGCCTGTAGGTCCAGCCCGGCTCGTGCATGACAGCCTCCACACCCATAAGCGTTTAAGAGCTGCGAGCTGATCCCTGCACCGGTTCATTGTTGATTTTCTGTCATTCCTCCGTAAAGACACGGACACGCATCCCCCCGAGGCGCGCGCACGGTGGGGCGATGCGATGCGATGCGAGGACGCGCAATATCCTATTTTAAGCAAAATGTCATGACAGGGATGCAGACACCTGCGGCACGCGAGACTCGACGCGATATCCGGCAGTCTCGTGCTGTTTCATTATTCATGGGTAGTGTTGAGGAAGTCAGCGATCCATGTGGAAATGTGGAGTGGCATTTTTATTGGCAACCTCCTTCTGTTTATCAAACAAAGCATTGGCCATGAAACGGATGCACAGGGACCCTCTGCAGGGACCCTCCTCTTCTATATATATATGTGTGTATGTATAGGCTATATATATATATATACATGTGTGTGTGTGTGAGGAGAAAATGAGGAGGATCAAATGTAAATTTATGTCCCTGTTACACTTAATTTTCCTGATTAAATAGACATTACATAAAAAAGAAAGACCAAATACAATTCTATTATGTATTTTTACACTATGTAATGTTCTATACATTTTCATTTCAAGTTAGTGTTTTTACGCATTTTTATATTTATCCCGAAATAATAACTAAAGGCAGTAACAATCTAAAGCTTCCCTTTTTATAGTCAACTTATTTTCGGCTTGTACACACTGCTCACAGTAATATCTCAAGCTGATTGTGCACTTAAACCCCCACAGTCATCATGTTTTCAGGCCATTTCAAGTGTGACTTTGATGTGACATTAAGCAATGATATTTAAGTGGCTGAGTTGTTTACTTACTTTTTAATTAGTCTTATCATTAACACCACCATTGTCTTCATTCAGGCCTATTTGAGAATGTGCACGAAAACAAGAGGCGGGATTCATCGCACAAACCAATCATATCCAATAATAACCGATCATATCCAATCATAGCGTGATGGAGGCATATATACCAAAATTATATTATTTCACCAAAAGTACATATATTTAAAATTCTTCATGCTTTAAAATATCTTGAATGTAACTCGACACCCTTGCCTCACTTAGTATACGCGGTTCTATGAATATGCAAATGAGCCCCGCCTCCACTCACTCACTCAGCTCAGAGACCCACTGGTTGACGATCACACGTTGATCTGATTGGTTACAAGGTAGTTTTTGAGGTCAGAAACACCAGCGATTTCAAAGCGTGTTTTTGAGACTGTCTTTGGTTCACTGCAGTTTTAAGGAGGAAATACTCAGCAATGCTGTCGACTTATGAATTTACACATGGTTTGTCTTAAAGCAGATTAAACACACCATATAGACAGATAAACAACATTAAAGGGTTAGTTCACCCAAAAATGAAAATTATGTCATTAATGACTCACCCTCATGTCGTTCCAAGCCCGTAAGACCTCCGTTCATCTTCGGAACACAGTTTAAGATATTTTAGATTTAATCCGAGAGCTTTCTGTTCCTCCATTAAAGTCAATGGACGTGTCACTGTTCACGTCCAGAAAGGCAGTACAGACATCATCAAAGTAGTCCATACGACATCAGTGGCTCAATCTTAAGTTTATCAAGCGACGAGAATACTTTTTGTGCGCAAAAACAAACAAAAATAACGAATTTATTCCACTATTCATTTCCTTCTCTCTGGGCCTCGTAGTGTTTTTGCGCAGTGTTGCACGTCATCACGCATCACACATGACCAGCGTCGGCCAATAGTGAGCCTACGTGGTGACGTGCAACACAGACACGCTGCGCAAAAACACTACGAGGCCTTTCATTTTTGGGTGAACTAACCCTTTAAGAGCTTGTGAAAAGCTTGGGTGAAAATATTGTTCGCAATGCTTCATTGTAGTTCTTTCTCTCATTAAAGCTGGTAAGTAGTCTTGTACCTTTATTTTTTTGTCCAATTTTCAACTAAAAAGTGGGCGGGCACTAATGCACTCTATTGGCTCACATGACTTTGGTGGGCGGGGTTTTGGAGAGAGGGCATTTGATTGGATGTAATTCAGTGGTGGAAGTTAGCTAACTGTTGGAGCAGGAGGGCAGGAACATACTTTGCACAAATATTATATTCAAGCGTGAATCCTTGTTTATTGTAGATACTTAGCATGCATAGGCCTACTTGTGTGACAAGCGATAGAGTTTCCATTATCATTAAACCTAGATATAGATATAAAATGTCAGCAGTTTAAGCTGCAGTCCATAACTTTTTTGGGTTAAAAATTATCCAAAATAAATTTTTGAGCAAGTACATAACCAGCCAGTGTTCAAAACTCTCTGCTTGCCGTAGCTCGATTCAAAACGTAAGCTTGTAATGATGTTTTTAACTCCAGTGGTTCTGGTGGATTTCCACAGGAAATTCGAGCATGTGTTTGCGTCATCACGTCACATCTGTCCACATACAGAAGAGTCTCGGCTAGTGGGCTTTGAGTGTGAGGATGCTGGAGGTGGAGATTTATAGCCTTTTCTCACAGCACTTGATATAATTAAACTTAGCAATTTAATGGCGGATCCAGAAAGGTTCAAACGACAATCACCAGCTGGAGATTCACCCGTTGTAAAATGCAAAAGACTTCAGACTTCGGAGTGTCTACAGAAAAACAGAGACTGCAACCGGCCCATGCGAAAACAAGGATAATATCAGAAGGGCATTAAATGTCACGCACTGCTGATGTTGTTAACATTAACAATTTGAGAACAAAGTATAATTTGCACGGTTTGACGTGATATGATAAGCGATCGTTAGATTTAACTTAGATTTAACTGATAATAACTGCAATAGCAGATTCCGAACAGAGATGGCGACAAAGAGGAAAAACTACGGACTGCAGCTTTAACTAACTGTAACTTTAGTGAGTCAAAAACATACAGCGCAACCAGTGTATTCCAGTTCACAAATGAATGACTCTTTTGAATCAGCTCTTTTCTGTGAATCAGAAACATACTTCACCAGTGAAGACAGTTTATCAACAAGTGACATGAACTTAGGAGTCGCTGTATGAATCAGTCTGATGAATCCTTCACTGAAATCGCTAAAGAAGCATCAAGATATCATAACTTTGAGCGATGGAATATTTTCTTAAAATCAATTTGATGTGTTGAATATTTATGTAAAGGTGTAATAGTTACGTTCAAGATAATGAATCGGAACTGAATCAAATGGAGAGCTTGTGAATCGAAATGTAATTGTACATCAGAGAGAGGAATATGATGCTTCAGATTTGATCTAGGTGTGGAATAGAAACAGGTTGTGTGTGTAAATGCATGAAAGCACAGCTGTGGAGCGCAGATTTGTTTCGTCCCGTCCTCGTTGAGTCATTCTCCGAGAGCACAGGCCTAAATAATGTTGACCATGTGGTCATTGTGAATGTCATTGTGTTGAGGCATTCAAAGCATGGTGTGCACAGGTGCTGTCCTGACGAACACATGCTAGACTTCAGGCCAGTATATTATTTATTAAAGTGCCCCATTATGCTCTATCTTATATTACCTTTCATGCAGTGTGTACTGTAAACCCTAACGCTCAATAATAATTAATTGGTTTGAGTAGGAGAAACTTAAATTAAACGAATTATAGTTCAGTCAAATTAACTTTTGACTGTTTAACTTAACAAATTCACATTGAGATTACATGAAAGTTTTAAGTTAAATGTATAAATTAGTGTACTCAAACATTTCAAGTTAAGAACAATTAAAATGTGCAAGTAAAAAATAAAAATCTGCCAGTTCTGCTTACTAAAACTTTTATTTTACTTAAACTTAAAATTTGAGGCAACTTATTCGGGTTTACAGTGCAGCTGTTTGTGAATGTTAATGACCTGCAAAGTTTTATAGATCAAATAAAGTTATTGTCTCCTAAAAGATAGAATCGATTCTGAACTGCTGAAATGAGTCGTCAGTAACTTTGAAAACCTATGTGACAATGTAACTAATTTGCATAATGCCAGCCTGTGGTGTTCATTGGCTGCCGGCAAACAGCGTCTCTTTGCCCCGCCCACAAACACTGTAGTTGTATCTGAGACTGGAAGAGTCTGGTTTGTGTTGTTCATGTCGAGAAGACGCTGCAAATCCACTTCAAAAGGCTGAGACTCGAATTAATACAGTAAAACTGACGCCATCGTTACAGTTCATATCACTGTGTATCAAATGCTGAGAAAGAGCTGACATTCAGATATGCTAATGAGCGTTTCGTTTCTGACATGCACTGTAAGCAGTCGACCAATCACAACAAACTGGGCCGTCTGACCAATCAGAGCAGAGCAGCTCTCGGAGAGGCGGGGCTTAGAGAGACTGAATCTCTCGAACTAACCGTTTCAGGCTCTCTGCGAAGATGAATGAATATTATGATAAAGTTGAAGTGTTTTTGACCTTGAATGCATGTACATATATTATAGGAGACTCCAAAACAACTTTAGAAACCTTTAAAATGGCATAATAGGGGCAATGAAATGGTGTGAATTAGCTTTCGGTTGAATATTTTCAGTATTTCAGTATTTCAGTTGGTTGCCAATGCAACATATTTAAGTTCTTCATCTAATACTTATATTTTATTTTAAGCTGTATTTCAATTAACTAAAACAATTTTTAGTTAACAATAACAAACCGTCCATTTGATGCATGTTGCACAAAAATTTGAAAGCAGAAAAATTTGAACTTCTAGAAGTAAAGATGCACATGTTTGTCTCAAAATCCCAGTTGTGTGTAAAAGGCACCAGAGCTGTCATGAGCAAGAGGAACTTGTTGACCCACTAACTTCATCACACACGAGGACCGACACGCTACTGTTGGAAAAGCTGTTGTTGTGGTTCTGTCGCCACCGGCGCTCACACACACACACACACACACACACACTGCGATGTGAATCGATTTGGCCTGTTAAACACGCTTGACCGACCCATTATAAGCACAGTATGTTTGAGCCGCACGGGTCGCTGATCCTGGTTCAGTTGCTAGAGGAATCTTGTTGCGTCTCAGTTACAGTGAATTTCACATTTGCTAACTAAAGTTTTTCGTAGTTCATTATAATTTAGACATATAAACATATTCTGTGCTTGACTATCTGTCTTTAAATATGTCTGTCTCGTATAAAGCGGTAGTTCACGGTAAAAAGAAGATAATAAGCGTGACTTCTGTAAAAGACTTATGACATTAACATAATATTTCTGCATTACAGTAATGAGTATTTGGAAGTATTTAAAGACTTAACTTGGTTCAGGTATTTGTCTTTGACAAAAATATTTGACAAAAATGGCAAATACAGCTACATGTTTTATTTTAGTATGCAAAAAATAAAATGCATAATAAAAGGAAAAAGAAAAACATCAGTTATTAATATTTCGTTAGTTTTCTCTTGTTTTTTGCACGTGTCCATAATTTCTTTGTATAACAGCCTGGCTAAAAAATGATGTCCGTGGAATTTGACTTTTTATATTGCGTTATTATGACAAATAAAACAATAGATGCAAGCATATGCTTATATATATATATATAAACATCAATACAATTATGCCCAAGTAGATTTTAAATACTTTTATTTATATTTTTTACATTTTTGTCGCATTTTTATATTCAGATTTTAAGCCGGGACAGTTACCTGAAATGACATTTTGGGACTTTTGAGCTCAATATTTCCTTAAAGATTAATTATTGATAATAAATTCTCACATGAGTAATTAAAGAGGGGGAAGTTGAGTCACTTAGTGAAGTGCATTTAAAAATGTATACATTTTTAATATTATGGACACCAGAATTGACACGTCATGTCATTGACCCATATATAGAATGCTTTTGATTTATATGAAGTTTTTCGTAATTCATTATAATTTAGATGATGTTAAACATGCTCTGTACGTGGCTTTCTGTCTTAAACTATATCTGTCTCATAGTTCACTATAAAAAGAAGATAATAAGCATGATTGTACAGATGATGCTGATGCTGCGGTTGAGCAGCGGCTGGCTCTCAGCGAGGTCAGATGAAGACACTCCATCACACTAATGATGTTTAAATAGACCGGCCCTTTTCATGCTCGTTTGTAATGTATACTTATAGATTAGCATACAAGATGAAAATGAAAACTACAAGACATTATTTAGAGATGTAGGTGAGGACAAGGGAACTAGACGTTTGTAATACCAAATTTTGGATTATTGGTCAATCTCACGATTTATATATATTTAATAAGCAATATAAATATATATATATATATATATATATGTATAGTAATATAACATGCCAAATTGCACAGACATCATTTTTTTTTGCCATTGTTATACAAAGTAATTATGGAGAAATTGCAAAAAACATGAGAAAACCAACGAAATATTAAAAACGGATGTTTGCTTTTTCCTGTGAGCTTTTAATTTTATTTTTCTCTGCATTTTATTTTTCGCATAGTAAAATAAAACCTGTAGCTGTAGTTTGCCTTTTTGTCAAATAATTTTACCAGATAAATATCGTAACCATGTTTAGTGTTTTGGTCTTTGGTCTTCCCTCATATTTAAAATATTAAAAAAACAAATATATATATATAATTTTCCTTATGTTTTGATGGTTCAACCAAACTTGTGGGGTGATTAAAAGCAAATATCCCCTCCATATATATATATATATATATATATATATATATATATATACACGCACACACAGTATATGTAAATGTATATTTCCATGACACTTATATACATTTACCTCCCAAATTCTCATTACTGTGATACAAAAACAGTGAAAATATTATCTAAATAGCAATGTATTTTTGTAATAAAGTTTCTGTAATTTTAGTATTTATTTTAATGAATTTAAGTTTTCTTTAGAGTATTACAGAATGTGTTTTTCCCCCCATTGTTATTGCATTACAGTAATGAGAATTTGGGTTTGAATGCACTTAATTTGCAAATAGAAATAGAAAAAATTATAAATTTCTTTTTGTTGTAGGTTTGGGTTGAAATATTCGTGAAAGTGGCCCAGATATGGGTCAAGAGGTGAGATTATGACTGAATGAATCATTAATCCAGATTAATGCAGGGAATCATGATGTCTGACGCCAGGACGGGAAAGTCTCAAGATAATAAATGATTTCATGAGTGTCAGTAATTAATGTGCACTTGATCTGATATGGAGGCTGTAGTGACTTCAAATAAAAAATGAGGGGATAATGAGCCGCCTGATTATTATGACTCATGCAAAATATGCAGATTACAGTGAGAAATATTGCAGATCAGCAGACAGACACTCCTGCCACATTTTATGTTTTCAGTAAGAGTGTTAAAAATAATGTGTATCGTGGAGAAAAAAGCAGATATCACCTCAAATTAGAGAATAAATGCAATATGGGCTTCAAAAACGCTCATTTGATTTGAATTGCTCCAAAAGAGGCTGTTCGTTTGTGCTCTGAAAAAAGTGAAAGTGAAATTTGAAGCTCGTTTCATGTGTTTCCCCTCGAGCGAGAAAAGTTGCAAGCTCTTACATTCAAAGTCTTGTCACACAGATAAGTGTGAGATAGTGGGACTCGCTCGGCTACAGGCACACACACAGTGACAGTGATGGGAGGAAAGCAAAGAGTGCCAGACAGAGAAGGAGACGAGTGGAGAACGGATGAGACAGTCAGTGGCGGATTTAGCTAATCGGGGGCCCAAGGCGAAGGTAGGTAGGCTATGGGCCCCTCCCCATCCAATCTTTAAAAGAGAATGAAAAAAATATGTACTGACTGAATGGTGGATAGGCAGGTAAAGCTAATCTACGGGGAAGTAAAGGTTAGAGTGGAGAAAAAAACGTCCCCTTTAAACCCTGCATACACTTCTTTACTCCTAAACAGTAACATGTTACAATGTTTACATACAATTTCTGGTAAGCTATGTTTTTTTTTTTTTTTTTTTTTTTTTTTTTTTTTGCTTGACAAATTTCACCATTTCGATTAAATTCTTGTCATTTGATTCAATATTGACTCATTTGGATAAATATTAGGTAACGTTTCACAAGATAGGCGTTACGTTTTCTCAAGAAATAAAAGCCCATAAAAGAAAAAAACACTTATTGATCGATATTATGAATGAGGAATATACATTTCGGTAAGTTATACTGTATCTTTCAACATTGTTAATTCGTGTTTATTTACTATTACCTATGATCAGTTCAAGTGCCGCTATAGGAATCTGTCACGTACCTTAAAACGGCAAAACGGTATTTATTGTTTGAATTTCGTAATAGAATTGACAGAATCTGAGAGCTGAGATTTTTTTAAATATCATGATTCATAAGTAAACTGCTCAGTTTTGTCTGTCGATCTCCGTGTCCTCATTGCTTAACGATTTTTCTGTGCGTTGGACGTTGTTGTTCTTGATCTGTAGCCTATCACCAACAGTAGCCGTAAAAAAGTTTGTCATCTTTGACAGCGTTCCCAAATACTTATCAGCGTCTTTTCACTTTTTTCTTTTATTTGAGACGCTTGGGTAACTTCGAAACTTTAAATTTTCGCGTTTAGACTCGTCTTGCTCTGTTTGTGTATTTCCCAGTCCTCCTGTTACTGCGTGTTGTTTATCTTTCGCGCCACGCACCTTTACGGACATTTTGCTTTCCTCCCGCTTCCTCCTTTTTTCAGCACCGCTTGGGTAGCTAGCTTCGCTTCATTTTTACTCTGTCTGTTACTCTGTAGGCCTACACTCTGTCTGTCAATCACTTCTTTTTCTTCGTCAGGATTTTTGGCACAGCCAGGTTGTCACTTTCGCAGATGCGCGCAGTAAGTGAGATAATGGAATAGTCCAATGTAGTGAGGCGGGGGGCCCCCTCCTGTCTACGACACTAATGATTTGATGCCATTTTTCGCAAATTGAGTTTTAGAAAAATATAATAAAAAAATAAAATAAAATAAAACCTTAAGCATAAGTTAATAGGGCATTTTGGGGGGCCCCTAGGTAGCTCGGGGCCCAAGGCAATTGCCGACCTTTGCCTAATGGTAAAGTCCGCCCCTGGAGACAGTGTGTGTGTGTGTGTGTGTGTGTGTGTGTGTGTGTGTGTGCGGATCACTGAGTCGAGCGGGAGACGCTCAATTCCTCTGTGTTTCGCCTGTGTATCAGAGCATCTAAAGCTTGGATACCTGTGTGTGTGTGTGTGTGTGTGTCCTCACTGATCTACAGATGTGGAATATGGGGGTCATGGAATTGCAGAGGATGTGGTTGCTAGGATACTGTTGCCGGGATGCCTTTGTCTGGTGGGGCGGATTGCTCTGATGCTGATGTCTATAGAACTAGCCTTAACTGTGAGGTCACACAACCCACACACACACTCCCACACTCTCACACACACTGACACACACACACACACACACACACACACAAACCCGACCCCTAAACACACCCATCATCACACACACACACACGCACACTAACCTGACCCCTAAACCTACCCATCACACACACACTAACCCGACCCCTAAACCTACCCATCATCACACACACACACACACACACACACACACACACACACACACACACACACACACACACACACACACACACACACACACACACACACACACACACACACACTAACCACTAAACCTACCCATCACACACACACACACACACACACACACACACACACACACACACACACACACTGACACACATGCACAATCTGATGTGCTGCTTTTTTAGGCATTTTTTCTATTTAGCTTTATTTTAAGTTTATTTAAGTTTAAGTTTTAGTAATTTTATGTGCTTTTGTCATTTTATTTTAGTTTTTTTTATATTTCTATTTGGCTTTATTTTTTATAATTTAGTAATTTTATGTGCTTTTGTAAATTTTTTGTAATTTTTTATACATATTTCTATTTAGCTTTATTTTTGTTTTTATATTTTAATAATTTCATGTGGTTTTACAATTTTTATTAGTTTTTAAATATTTCTATTTAGCTCTATTTTTTTGTTTTAGTTATTTTTATTTTCATTTTTTTTGAGTACTCCAGCTTTCAGTTAGTTGCCAAGGCAACATTTCTAATTTTTATTTATATTTTTTTATTTTAAGTTTCTCATCTTCATTGTATATAGTTTTATTTCAATTGCTGAAACGTTTAATAGTTTTAGTTGTAGTTAACAATGAGAACGCCTCGGTTACGACTGTAACCTCGGTTCCCTGAAGAGGGAACGAGCGTTGCGTCGAGAATGACGCTATGGGGAACGCTTTGCGTGATGACGTCTTGAAGCACATGTAAAATCAGTCCAATGGTGTGGCGGAACGTCAGAGGCGGGTGACGTCACGTACCAGGAAGCTATAAAAGCCGGCCCGAAACAGAAAACGAAAGCTTCGTAAAAGTCTGAAGTCAAGCTGACAGGCATGAAGGAGATATGGCAAGGCGACGCAACGCTCGTTCCCTCTTCAGGGAACCGAGGTTACAGTCGTAACCGAGGCGTTCCCTTTCAAGGGAACTCCCGTTGCGTCGAGAATGACGCTATGGGGAACGTCTATACCAACGCCTCCATAGCTACGAATGTCTGTCCTGTGTGTAATCTAATAGAGCAGCACTAGGATGACAAAACATGAGACCCTGGAGCAGAGTCTAGATCCAGAGAGTAGAACCTGACGAAAGTGTGCGGTGAGGACCAGCCTGCCGCATCACAAACGTCCTGTAACGAAACTCCTGATATAAGGGCCTTAGAGGCCGCCATACTCCTCGTAGAGTGCGACCGGACAGCCAAAGGAGAAGGCTGTCCAGCCACCTCATAAGCAAGTGAGATAGTCTCAACCACCCACTGCTCATTCTTTGCTTAGACACTGGACCTCCCTTGTTAGGGGAGCAAATGTCACTTTTACGCCACAGGGCAGCTCTGTGGACATACGCGTCTAACGCCCGAACAGGGCAAGCAAATTATTAGCCTCCTGGTCCGATTTCGAAAGGGAGGAGGACCTCCAAGTGCCACGAGGGAAACGAGATACCAAAGGGGTCTTTCCCCACAGACATTCCACCCAAAGGAATGTGGTAAGCACCTAAGGCCGCCACATAAACCTTTAAGGTGGACGGGGTCAGACCTGCAGTGAACCGGTCCTGCAGGAACTCCAGAACTGTACCAATTGGGCAGTTGACTGGATCCAACCGACGGTCACTACACAAAGAGGTGAATGCTCTCCAGTTCAGGGCATAAAGTTTCCTCGTGGAGGGAGCTCTGGACTGTAGAATGGTCTCAACAACCTCAGTTGAGAGACCTGACTCTATGAGCTGGGCCCCCTCAGAGGCCAAGCCCACAGGTTCCACAGTTCTGGGCGGGGGTGAAATATCGAGCCCTCCGCCTGGGACAGAAGGTCCCTCCTGACGGGTAGCTCCAGAGGAGGCCCGTCGAGGAGCGACACAAGATCGGGAAACCATACTCTGCCCGGCCAGCGCGGGGCTATAAGAAGCAGGCAAACCCGGTCCCTGCGAACTCTCTCCAGAACTCCCGGGAGCAGAGCAACTGGGGGAAAAGCGTACAGACGTAGCCTCGGCCATGTCTGCACCATAGCATCCAGTCCAAAGGAGCTGGATGCGTGAGGGAGAACCAAAGTGGACAGTGAGACGTCTCTCGAGACGCAAACAGACCCACTTATAAATTCCATATCAGCTCCACCACCTCGGGGGTGGAGCCACCATTCCCCGGGCCTCGGCCCCTGTCTCGACAGAGTGTCTGCTCCTATATTTTGGACCCCGGGGATGTAGGCTGCCTTGAGTGACAGCAACTTCCCCTGGGACCACAAGAGGATATGGCGTGCCAGCGCAAACCCCCTTGATATAGGCGACTACCGACGTGTTGTCCGTATGTACTACACATGGTGTCCCCTGAGACCTGTGATAAAGCTCCTCAGAGCCCGGAAGACAGCTAACATCTCTAGGCGATTGATATGCCAGGAACGATGATGGTCTTCCCACAGACCTTGAGATGAGCGACCCTCAGGATCGCTCCCCAACCCGTGAGGGAAGCATCCGTTGTTAGCAGTTTGCGACGACAAGGAGCTCCCCGCACTGGGCCCTGGGACAGGAACCAAGGTTTCTTCCACATAACCAAGGCACGTAGGCATCACCGCGTGACCTTGATTGTGCGAAATGGGTTGCCCCTCGGGGAAAAACCCTCTGGTCCTGAGCCACCACTGCAGGGGCCTCATGTGCAGCAGTCCAAAAGGTATCCCGTTGGAAGCTGCTGCCATGAGACCCAACAGTCTCTGGAACTGTTTGACAGTGAGCAGCTGGCCTAGCTTTACACTTCTCACAGCTGCCAGGATCGAAGCGTGGCGATGACAGGCGCGCCTGCATCGACACTGAATCCCAAACCACGCCTAAAAAAGTGGTCCTCTGGAGTGGAGAAAGCACACTCTTCTTGGCGTTCAGCCGTTACCCCAACTCTTTCATATGGGCGAGAACAACATCTCGATGTTGAACCGCCATCTAATGCGACTGAGCTAAAATCAACCAATCGTCGATGTAGTTCGTGATGCGAATACCCCGGAGGCGCAGAGGCGCCAGAGCTGCATCCACGCATTTGGTGAAAGTGCGGGGTGATAAAGCCAGGCCGAATGGAAGAACTCGATATTGGTATGCTTTGCCCCCGAAAGCAAACCTCAGGAACTTCCAATGTCACGGACGGATGGAAATATGCGTCCTTGAGGTCTATCGTGACAAACCAGTCCTCGGACTAATCTGTGGCACGATTGTCTCAATGTTAACATTTTGAACTTGAGCTGCATGACAACTCGAAGACCTAAAATGGGACGCAATCCCCCGTCCTACTTTGGAACTATGAAGTACCGGCTGTAAAACCCGGTTTCCCTGTTGGAGGGAGGTACATATTCTATGGCCCCTTTCTCTAACAGAGTGTTTACTTCCTGTTCCATAACCAGAACCTGCTCGGGGCCCACCATTGTGGGCAGGACCCCCATAAACCGCGGTGGGCGTTACTAGAATTGTATCTAATACCCTTTTTCCACGGTCTGCAGGACCCAACGAGAAACATTTGACAGTAGCTTCCACGCTGTCAAAGATTCTACTAGAGGTACCAGTCTCTCGAGACTGGTTTCTGGATTTTGTTGCTGTTGAGTAGTCGGTTCGTCGCCCTGTAACGGCGCACCGGCAGGGAACGACCAAACAGACTGCTCTAGCACCCTCCTCAGAGGGGGCGGGCATCCCGAGGCCACTACGTTTCCGGGTGGACCTTGAGATATGTGCTCGCCGGAGACCGCTGCGCCCTGTAACACCGGAGGCGGCAGGGTTGGCAGAACGGTCCCCTGAGGGCACCGAAGAGAGACGGCACCGTATTTTTCTCCTGCTGTTGAGCAGTCGGTTCGTCGCCCTGTAACGGCGCACCGGCAGGGAACGACCAAACAGACTGCTCTAGCACCCTCCTCAGAGGGGGCGGGCATCCCGAGGCCACTACGTTTCCGGGTGGACCTTGAGATATGTGCTCGCCGGAGACCGCTGCGCCCTGTAACGCCAGAGGCGGCAGGGTTGGCAGAACGGTCCCCTGAGGGCACCGAAGAGAGACGGGCACCGTGAAAAGAGGTGTTAACCGCTCTGCTTCGGGGGGACTACCCTCATTTGTCCTGAGCCCTCAGACATCAGGACTTTTTCCCAGCAGCCTTCTTGGCGGTAATAACGGTCCGCAGATCCGTTTTACCCCTCGAAGACTGCTGGGTTTGAGAGCGCCCTCCGTGTCCCCGAGATTTTTGTGGGGGAGCACGGGAGGAAACGCTCTGTTTCTGAGTGGCGCGGTGCTCAGCGCTCTTTTTAGAGGAGTGAGGCTGCTCCCGCTCAGCAGCCTCATAGAAAGAACGGCGGGGGAGAAGTTTCTGAAGTGCAGCTGCCTGTTTTGAAGCTTCTTGTGACTTCGCTACAGCACTATTAACTGCGTCTCCAAATAACCCTTGCGTGGATACTGGTGCATCTAAAAGAACATGTTTTTCTTTGTCCTTTATGTCACTTAAGTTAAGCCACAGATGCCTCTCAGTGGCCACCAGGGCTGCCATAGAGCGGCCGATGGATTTAGCCGTCTCCTTGGTGGCCCTGAGAGACAAATCCGTGGCTCTACGCAGTTCAGACACCGTATCAGCACTAATACCCCCGCCCTCCTCAAAATCACCCAATAACTCAGCCTGGTAAGCCTGCATTATGGACATTGTATGTAAACACGCTGCAGCTTGACCGGCGGCGGCATAAGCTTTATGAA
>NC_138231.1:2929295-2971795 GCF_964197995.2 Scardinius erythrophthalmus | reverse complement strand
GTTCGAATCCCACAAAACAACCTCCAAATTTCTTCATTTTGACTTGTTTTTGTTCGGCGTGCAACTAAGGTTTATCAGCTGTGTTTGCGAAGTCAATCACTTTCACAAATCAACACAAAAGCCTTCATAATCTTGTATCATTTTTGTCTCCTCTGATGTCACCTAGACTCTATTGTGTAATATTAACTATAGCAAACTTTTAGCACTGACTCCATGCGAATTGACATGTTTCGCACAGTTGCAGGTGAACGGAGAATACGAACTGATCTCGTTCTCTCATGACTTTGCTTTTACGAATCCCAAATGATCTCGTCCTCTGAGATGTGAAGCGCAGCCTGACAGAGGCCAGCTTGTTAGAATACTGTAACAAAACTTTCTGGAAATGTGCGCATTAATTACTTCTCACTGCATCCCGTGGGATTACTGATTGACTTTCAAGTAATCCCACACACACACACACACACACACACACATTATCTGTGTGACGGCTCCAGCGCCGAGTGACAGGAGAGATTCACTACGGCTCGATAAACACCCAAAGTCCTGAAGGGAGGCTCGTTTTTATCAGCTATTCTGAGTTCAGCTTGTTTGGTCTGCACACACTCTTACAGTTGAGACACCGCAATGTATTTTTCCTTTTCTGTTTACTTTATATACTGTCATTCTAGTTTTCAGTCAGTGTGTGTTTTTCAATAGCTGACACTGATGCTGGGTCTCCCGATGGCTGATAAATTGCTGATTCATTTCCTTTCTTATTCAGTACAAGTTACATTTAATGACATGTTCATCTTGTGCATCGATGCGTCAATATTGTTTGTACCAAGAGTCACATGATCAATAGCCCCTTTCACACAATAATCCCAGTAAATTACCGTAAAATTATCAGAATGACTTACACATGGACGTACACATATGCTGTACACACAAGCAACAACGTTCTGGTTTTTTACCATTAAGAGACACATTAATATTTACATTAAATTCATAGCCTGGATGCCAGCCGAATTTAGCCACGGCCACAATATTTGAGGTCGGGAAGTTCGGTCCGGACTTGGAGCAACTATGCTCGAACCAGAGCTGTTCGGACCAATCGAATTGTCAGGGCGGGCTTTATACGATGATGGACAGATGATCAACAGTAACGTAATCATCCACGTCACCAAAGAGCGCTTGGGTTGAATTCGTTTACAACAAAGATGGCTGCCGCTGGAGAATTGAGATCATAGACAGTAAAAGAAATGGACACAGCGACCCCATTGGATTCAAAAGTGAAGTCAATTAGAAGCTCTTCTTCCTGATGGCGGAGCGACTGCGCAGACTCACACTGAGCTTGACGACGTAGATGTGACGTGAGCAACCCGTCTGTCTTCTAGTAGCTGTGCCGAGAGAAATCTGAATCATTCCCTTCCGAATCTTGCAGAGACGGAGAGCGTGAGGAGGAGCTGTCCATGAGCTGGAGCAGGAGACACTTTTGCTAGGTATTCTGATTAATTGCTTTGTCGTTTTGCCTCCACGTCCCCCCGATCGCCCGCGAGCTTCTCCTCCTGTCCATACGGTA
The DNA here is from genome assembly GCF_964197995.2 of Scardinius erythrophthalmus. Classification (NCBI taxonomy): domain Eukaryota; kingdom Metazoa; phylum Chordata; class Actinopteri; order Cypriniformes; family Leuciscidae; genus Scardinius; species Scardinius erythrophthalmus. The sequence goes on along the minus strand of NC_138231.1, from coordinate 2,970,237 downwards.
ATCTCTCTACTGTGCGACAGAGAGTCGCGTGGTTATGACGCAATCGTTAGCCTATTTCTACAAAAACTGCTTCTACGGGGCCATAACGTAAGATATAAGGTAATGGAGCATTTTATACATTTTCGTGTTTCTTTAGAAATAAACAATGGAGTCTTTAAACGCCTCAGATGTAAAGTTATTCGCTGTCAAAGTGACGCCAAAATGAATGGGAGTCAATGGGATGCTAACAGCAGGTGATGGTCCGCTAATCAATGGCGGCGCCCGGGGAAGCTTCAGTTTTTCTTGAAACATTGACCCCCGATTGAGATGTGCAGATTCCGCCGATTCCGATTCAGTGCAACCCTGTTCTCCCACTCTTCACACACTGATAGCAACACCGCAGGAGAAATGCCAGCACAGGCATCCAGTATCCGTAGTTTCAGGTGCTGCACATCTCGTATCTTCACACCATAGACAATTGCCTTCAGATGACCCCAAAGATAAAAGTCTAAGGGGGTCAGATCGGGAGACCTTGGGGGCCATTCAGTGTGTGAAGAGTGGGAGAACAGGGTTGCATTGACAATCCAACACAATGGGCAGCACATTGAACACATTTTATAAGTGGTCAGAAACTTGTAAATAACTCATGAACGAATAAAGTTACGTTGAAACCAAGCACACCATTGTTTTTCTTGTGACATTACCAATAAGTTTGATGTGTCACATGGCCCTCTTCCTATTGAAAAAACAAAAGTTGTATCCAAGATGGCCGACTTCTAAATGGCCACCATGGTCACCACCCATCTTGAGGAGTTTGCCCCCTCACATATACTAATGTGCCACAAACAGGACTTTAATATCACCAACCATTCCCATATTATTACGGTGTATCCATATAAATGGCCCACCCTGTATATAGTATATAATTATACTTTATAATCAAAGTACTTGCAGAACTGATGCAAACATCCACATTGCTATGATCAGATTCTTTCTGAACTGCTGTTTCTCAATGCTGTCATGCTGTTGTGTTTATTTTGTTATTGAAAGGAAATCACGCAGAACATATTTACATATTGATATAAACGTGGCTCTCAGCAGTGGACGGCGTTGTAAGGGTGGATCGCAGGGGTTCAGTCTGCAAGACTGCCGAATGACTGAAGAAACGTTATTAGCAAGATGGCAGAAAACTGTACATTTCTTGTCTACTCCACCCACTGCCACCTATACCAACTACGGAAATAATCACAGTTACAATAGCTTAATATGTGGGAGAGTGTTGCTATAGAGAGTGACGATATTGTATTGCAATATGTAGCACTTCAAAGTCAATACCAAATCAAGTCTAAATTAAAAGTCTGTAATACACTTTAATTAAAAATTCTCATTAGTATTGTAAGAAAACACTCATTTTACCTGGTCAAAAACAGCTCTGTTTTCAGCACGGCGTTTCAGTGCATGTGTCTTTAAATGATAATGAGCTTTGCTCACCCCGCCCCTCTGTTCTGTGCGTACACCGTTTGTAACACAATAACACAATAACCATAACGCGTCATTCATTATAAACGTGGGATTATGAATTATATTGAGAACGTCGTACATAGAAAACATGCCGTAATGTACCCTGAGTGTAAACAGTCGCATTCATTGTGAAGCGTGCAAGCGATTTGCAAAGATTAATATAAAGATTAATATAAAGGTTAATAAAACGTTACATCACTTCTTCTTCTGGAGGTGCAGCAGGAACACAAATAGTTGGTACTGATCCTTTTTTCAGGAGCAGCTTCTTAGCAAATCCAGCTTTATACTGACCCTCGTTTGTAAAGCAGTCTGGTGAAATGATTCGCGCAAACATGACAGCATTGACGTTGATCGTGGGGAATATTCCCTTCGAAAACAAAATCAGCCACTGCGTCTTCAGCGGTTCGGATTTAGGAACATCAAAATGATGCTGTGTTCCTTATTACACCCAAGAACAGAACACCACAATCGCTTAGACGCCATTCTGCTCATAGACAGTGCTCCAGCGTATCAACAATGACGTGCGGACTATGATTGACAGCTCGCTCACGAGCGAGGGCGGGTCTGTGTTGAAACGCTGCTGTCAATCAACAATCGTGGGAGGGGCGTCGATTTTGTGACGTCACAAGATCGAACGGCTTGATTTGAGATGGGGGAAAACATATAAGAAGATTAAAAAAAAACACTGGATGGATTTTAATCATTTTATGATGGTTGTGTACAGGCACCGCCAACACACATTTCAGTACAATCAACTTGTAAAAGTGCATGTACCATTATATGACCCCTTTAATGACAAAATATGGTTATGGTCAATCTTGTTGTATCCTTTCCCTGACCATGTGACTAAAACCCAAATGTGAGACGTTCAAACTGACCAATCAGATCATTACAACTTCCCCCATTGTACTAAAGGTATGACAATTCATCGATCCCCGAAGTTCACACATCTTGTCCTACAGGCCTTGATCACTATCAGCCCCTCTGAGCCTTTGGGAACTCCAAATGGTCTTTGTGGTTGAAAGAGGGGGTGGAAACCAGTAAAGCAAATGTCTTTGTTCATTTCAAATATCTTGGATTATTTTCAATCAGCGTCTGGATGTTTGTTAACAGTATCGCTGCAATATTTCAAACTTTTTTGATTTGATTTGATTAAAGTTTATTTCGAGCAAAAAAATAATAATATATACTAACACAGTATACATAGAAAAAATTTAACAGCTTATCTCCCATATATATATATATATATATATATATATATATATATATATATATATATATATATTCATACATTACAAATAATAACTATACACATACATATATACACATGTGTGTATGTACATATATACCTAAATACACATACACACATATATACACATTACAATTGTGATACACATATCCACATACATTATTTCCACATATAATACTTGCTCGAAAGGGAGTGGAAAGAAGTAGAACTTATTTGCTCCCGCCACCAATTCATTCCCTTATATTACACCTTATAGCTGCTGCCTTTAACTGTTAAATTAATAATAATTTATTTAAAATTGTAGTTTTTTTTTTTCTAAGCAAAGAATGAAAAAGACCTTCGCTGTGAGATTATCAGGGTTTTGAATCACGTTCAGTCTCTTGTACGTCAGCAATAAGTGCTGCTGCAGTTCACTTAGCGGCCACCGGTGTCGCTATAACGCGTGTTTCTGAATTCTACATAGAGCTTCTTTAAAGGGGTGGTTGAGTATGATTTCACTTTTCTAACTTTAGTTTGTGTGTAATGTTGCTGTTTGAGCATAAACAACATCTGCAAAGTTACAACGCTCAAAGTTCAGAGCAAAGGGAGATATTTGCTTTTACAGAAATCGCTTTTTAAGGACTACAACAAACAGCTGGTAGAGACTACACCACATTCCTCCCGGGTTAGTGACATCACTAACCCTAGAATTTACATAAACCCCGCCCCCTGAACACGATTTATAGATTATCAAGACAGAATATGCTAATCAATGACTAGAAGATAACTACACATAAGCTACATAAACTCATCAACTAACCATTCAGAAATGTCCTGTTGCTTCTACATGTTGTCACTTCTTCTTGAGTCTCTCCATCATTGTCTGACTTCATCTGGTTTGAACATAAAAGGCTAAAAGTTTTTGAAATTTTCAGTGCATTTGTGTGTGAGTGCAGCTGTTGAAGCTCCGCCCCCTGTGCCGGGAGCAGCAGCTCATTTGCATTTAAAGGAACAGACACAAACCGGTGCGTTTTTGCTCACCCTTAAAAATGGTCAATTTTAACATGCTATATAAAAATATCTGTGGGGCATTTGGAGCTAGGGCATTATACCACCCCTTTAAATGAAAATAAATATCATGTGTTAACACATTTGTACCCCACTTTATGTGCATACATTATGTATCTGTGAAACATTTTAATGGTGCAAAAGAGATACAATTTGCTGAAACTAAACTAAAAACATGTATTTTACACAATATTTGCTCGAAATTCACAAGTAAAACTTCTGGCTGATCCTGATAATAATATTAAATATTATATGCACATACAGTCAGCCAGTCATTATTGCATAACAAACCCCTAAAGAAGTGACCCAAGTCCCCGTCTGATGATCCTGCTGTGGTTTATTTTCAGATGGACTGCTTGTGCACTGTATTAACCATCAACCCCCTTGTTTTACCAGATATCTCCACCAGCCACTGAAAAACCCTTAACGGTCGTGATGCAGATTCAGTGTGTTCACTGCAGTCACACACACAGTTTTCTCCAGGTTTCTCAGCTTGTGTGAAGGTCAGGATGAATGCAGAGCTACTGCGACACATATATCTGATGAATCTGAGGCGCTGCGAGATCCAGAGGAGCGAATAGATGTGGTTTTATTAGGATAAATGATGATCGGTATGTCGAGGCGTCAGATTATGTCTGTGGAAAAGAGCTGAGAGAAACGGTCCAGCCACAACAACACATAATTCACAATTTGACCTTGTTAATGCGTTTTTTTTTTTTAAATGTACTTGTAGAAAAATGTATTTATTTCAAATATATTTTTAAACATGCACAAGATTATAGTAATAATAACAATTTAATTAAAAGTTATCAAATTAATTACATTACATACACGTTACACGTCTATAGCAAAGTTATTTTGCATATGCTTTCTTTCATTTGCAAGTTTATCAATAAGCATAAACTACACTGTAAACAATAATTTTTTATAATAATAATTAAATTAAAGGTTATAAAATTAATTAAATTAAACTAAAAAATCAACAGAAAACAAAAACAAAGTTATTATTTTATGTCGTAATGTAAAAAAAAAAATTCAGAGTTGTTAAACAAAGATTACTGGAGTACATTTTACAAGAAAATAAAATTTCAGTCTTAAATTCACATTTTTAAAATAAATATTTTCAAACATGCACAAGATAGTAATAATAATTTGATTAAAAGCTATACAATGATTTAAATTAAACTAAATACACGTCTATACCAAAGTTACTGTTTATATTTATACACACACACACACACACACACACACACACATATATATATATATATATATTCCAATTATTCCTTAATTTGGAAGTTTATCAATAAGCATAAACTACACTGTAAAAAATGTTTTTTTTTTTTTTTTTTTTAGTTTAGTTTATCAGATTATTATTATTATTTCAGTTTCAAAATGTCAAAATTCAATGTGTTATATACTTGCTGTTTATTTTGGAGTGAAAATTGTAAATTCTACACAACATTTTTAGCGTAATATTTTGTTTTATTCAGTTGAATCCCAGATTTGACGTCCTGATGTGGGTGAACAGAATCTCCAGGGTTATTAGCACCTCCTTTCTGAACCCGTTTCTGTAAACTATTATTTGTTAAATAATTTTGCCTGTATTTTGTGACCTATTTGTGCAAAATGTCTTAAGTCGCTCTGACCCCACTGGATTCTCTGTGATCTCGATCTATAAATAGATTTTACTTCATGAGTTGGAGACAGCAATCGCTCCATTAATTCTGTTTGAAATTAGATGTCAGTGTCCGTTCTACTAATTGACTTTTACGGCGACAGGCCTGATTGACTCATCTCTCTCTTCCTCTGCCATCCGCTTCTCTTTCATCCTGTCTTTTTCACCTTTGGCTGAACATAAATGGAAAACACCTTCACAGAAACGCCATGCGTCGCGCTCAAAAGAGAAATGTGCAGCTTGGATTTTTGCTAAAGCACTTACATGAATTATTCAGGAAAAATGTTTGTCATTTGCATTGTAAAGTTAAATCTAAATTGTGCTTTTGCAGAGAAATATGAATCTCGTGGGTGTTGTTTACTTCATTTAAACCGTTACAGATAGATACGTCACAATTTTTTCCAAAGAAAATATGGGTGCTGGCTGCTATAGGCCATTGCTATGTGGCACTTATATTCTGGGTGGTTGCTAGGATGTTGCTATGTGTTTACTAGGGATTACTGGGTGGTTGCTACAATGTTGCTGTATGGTTTCTAGGATATTCTGGGTCGCTGCTTGCTAGAATGTTGCTATGCAGTTACAAGGAGTCGTTGCTATGAGGTTACTAGTGAATTGTAGCTTCTAGGGTGTTGCTATGCGGGTACTAATGAATTCTGGGTAGTTTCTAGGGTGTTACTATGCAGTTAGCAAGGTATTCTGGCTGGGTGCTAGAATGTTGCTATACAGTTACAAGGGAATCTGGGTCGTTGCTAAGGCATTGCTGCAAGGTTACTAGGGAATTCTGGTTAGTTTCTAGGGTGTTGCTATGCGGTTACTAAAGTGTTTTGGGTTGGTACTAATATGTTCCTATGTAGTTAGGACATTGCTGTGTGGTTACTAGGGATTATTGGGTGGTTACTACTTGCTGTATGGTTTCTATGATATTCTAGATTGTTACTAGGATGTTGCTATGCAGTTAGGATTTCTGGGTGGGTGCTTGGGCGTTGCTATGCAGTTACTAAAGTGTTCTTCTAAAGGGTGCTAAAATGTTCCTATGCAGTTACTATGGAATTCTGGGTGGTTGCTAGGATGTTGCTATGCATTGGGTTTCTAGTATATTCTGGGTGGTTGCTAGGAGGTTGCTATGTTGTTTCTAGGATGTTGCTATACATTTGGTAGGGATTTCTGGGTGGGTGATTGGATGTTGCTTTAATGTTACTAGGGAATTCTGGGTGGTTGCTAGGGTGTTGCTATGCAGTTCCTGGGGTATTTTGGGTGGTTGATTGGATGTTGCTATGTTGTTACTAGGATATTCTGGGGTGGATGCTAAGGCATTGCTAGGTGGTTACTAGGGATTACTGTGTGTTTGCTACAACAACTAGATTGTTGCTAGGGTGTTGCTATGCAGTTAGTAGTGATTTCTGGGTAGTTTCTAGGGCATTATTAGGTGGTTGCTTGACGGTTGCTCACAAATGCCATTCATGTCTGTAGCACAAGCATTTAATGCTTAGTCTTAGCAGTCAGTTCAAATCCATAACCATGAGTATGAGCTGTAGTGATGCTTGACTCGAGCGAACACCATTAATAACAGTGTGCAGTCTTTAAAATGAGGTTTGCGGCCAAGGTGATGCGTGTTAGTGAAGAACATGGAGAATTATGGGTCTAATACGAGCATCCGTCTCACTTCACTGAGGATCTGTCTCTCTATCTCTCTCTCTCTCTCTCTCTCTCTCTCGCTCTCTGTTTCCTTTTCTGCCTGTTCTTTCTCTCTTTTTCTGTAAAGAGCAACAGTCGTGTTGCAGAGAAGTAAAAGTCCCTTGTATCACATACACAGAGAAATTGATTTTTATCTATACCGTATAAACCTTTCAAGGTTAGCCACAAGGCTCTGAAGTTATGATTCTGTAGAAGCCTGAAGTCACAAGTCCGTGTTTAACTCTTTCTCCTGTTATCAGATGAACTCTCATTGTCATTTGCGGAGCGTTTTCGTCAAATCCCTGTGCCCTGGTTTATCTGCATGATGAAGGACAGGTGAGGATATCTCTATAGAATCGGTGAGAGAGGTAAAGGGCAGGTCGTAGAAAGGAAAATAGATATAAAGGAGCTGGAGAGGTTAATAGACTGATGAGAAGATGGTCACCATGTGACCTTTGACCTTCTGCACTGCAAAAAAATAGTGTTCATCCTCAGTATTTTTGTGTAGTTTTCCAGCACAAATATCTAAAAACATTCTTAAATCAAAATGCATTTACTTGAGAAGGAAAATGAATTAAGATATTAAGTAGAGATGCAATGATGTATCGGCCAAAAATCAGTTTCGGCTGATAAACGCTTTTATTTGTATTAGTGATTTTATGCTTGAAATATATTTGCCAATTGGGTAAGAGAAATAATCTTTTACCCCCTTTGGATTAAGTTTATTTTTCTGACCCCATCGGCAGAATTTTATTTGCTTAAACTCACTTAATTTTGATACATTTTCTCAGGCAACAAGACTTAATATCTCAAATAAATGTTGATGTCTCCGAATGCATGTTGATTTAAGAATTTTTAGGTGCTTGAACTGAAAATCAAGACAAAAATACTGAGGAAGAACATCATTTTTTGCAGTGTGTCTCAGCAATACACTGATGCATCTGCATCTGGACTGAAGGACAAAGCGTTTGAGCCATTTTTGAGAATGCAAAACTAAGATAAGTGTAATCATACGGCACAGTTCTGATCTTAATAATTGTGTGTTATTCGTCTGAGTTGTAGTTCTGCATTATATACACCGGCTCTGGGATTTCACCTGCTGCTTTTTGTGGTCGCCTTGACCGCTCGGTGAATGACAGCAGCGTGTTTGATTGACAGCCTTAAATCCCACTGCATGATGAGTGGCGCCGTGTTAAAGGGCGTCTTTGTGAGGCGCTCAGTAATTGCGGTTGTTAACGGCACTGCAGCAGAAAGCCTTCAATCAATAGCAGTGCATCTGTTCCACTCCACCCGTAAGATCACAGTCATCAAACCATTACGCTGAGAGGGTTTAAACAATCACTAATGTTACCTTTCAATAATCTCTGTGAGATTTTTTATGTTTTTGAAAGAAGTCTCTTCTGCTTTTATTTGATCAAAAATACTGTAAAAATATTGTGAAATATTATTACCATTTAAATCAGCTGTTTTCTATGTGAATATATAGTAAAGTGTAATTTATTCCTGTGATCAAAGCTGAATTTTCAGCATCATTTCTCCAGTCTTCAGTGTCACATGATCCTTCAGAAATCACTCTAATATGATTTGATGCTCAAGAAACATTTATGATTATTATCAATGTTGAAAACAGTCATATTTTTGTGGAAACAGTGATTCATTTTATTTTTCAGGAATAGGATTCAGGATTTGATGAATAGAAAGTTCAAAAGTTCATTTATTTGTATCTTTTGCAACATTATAAATGTCTTTACTGTCTCATTTGATCAATTTAATACATCTTTGCTGAATATAAGTATTCATTTCTTTCAAAAAAGTTAAAAGATCGTACTAACCCAAGCTTATGAACCTTAGTGTATTTCTGGGATGATAACTGAACTAAATATATTGTTAAAACATGTATCTTAGTAATGCAAGTTACATAAAAAAGAAATATGATTAAGTAACTAGCAAACTAAAATTACTTTTAAATTTACAACAAAATATCTGATTCAAATGAGTAATTCAAGTTAAGTTAACCCATAAGTTTCCCCATTTATTGAATGACAGCTCCTGTCCTCTTGTTAAGAGAAATCATGAGTAAATGCAGAGGCGTTGTGTGGAAACATGATGGTTATCATTATAGTTCTAGACTAAATGTGAGGATTACTCATCTCACTTGCACAAAAAACAGATTCAGTATCCCTCAAAATTAATAAAAACAGTGAAATGCAAACTCAGAACAACCAATAATGTTATATAACACAATTATACTTTATGTATTTAATTTCACTTTATTAATCAATGTCTTTGCTGCTGGCCTTCGATAATCCAATTTAACCATACAAATACGCAAACATGACTTTAAATAAACATCACATTTGTGTTTCATTTATTTTTATTTTTTTCTGAAGTAAGAGTGTTGATCTTTCTTCTCCTGCATTCCTATTCTTCTGTGAGAAAGGTTTGTTTGAGCGGCGCCCTCTACTGTACAGGAGTGAATCTGCATTTCCTTCAGCTTTAGGCTTATTCACTTTTGCTCTTTTCACTTTTTGGGCCCTATCTTGCACCCAGCGCAATTGACTTTGTACACCGACGCATGTATCATTCCTATTTCTCACCCGCGCACAGCGGACTTCTCCCTCCACAGACGCACGTCGGTAAATTAGGGAATGAACTTGCGCTCCCGGGGGCGGTTCAGCGAAAAGAGGAGGCGTGTTCCGGCGCAAACGTTCCCTGGTGCTATTTTGCAGTTTCAGAAAACAATTCCACGCGTGTTATTCAGAGGCTATTTTAAGGGCGCATGCTTGGCCATAATCAATGTAGCGTGTGCACAACTCACATACACTTTGCTTCTCACACAGACGCAGCAGTTCTCATTTTTGCAAACCATTCATTATTACAAGGAAAAATATTACCACATGAGGGAAATCATTGTTGTGTCCATGAAGATGTGAATAATAGGCATAATTCTAGCTTACACATTTACCCAAATTATCATACGCCTGTTTAACCGAAGCTAATCTGGGTGTGTTTCTCCATCCACAATGTCACTTCTCTGAGTTTTACGGCCCTGATGAGAACGTCGGTCTCCTCGGCTGTGAACCGCTCCTGGCAAATCCGCCGTTATAATAGCAATCCGCCATGGAACAAGCGCGCCTGCTCTTAAAGGGAATGTGAGATGACGCTCTGATTGGTTTATTTCACGTTACGCCCAAACCACATCTATGAATAATGAAGCAACTTCAGACCAAAACATTTTAGATTTGCGTCGGGCGCAAGAGTCATTTTTCCCGCCGGTATAATAGCAACAGCGCCCAAGACCCGCCCACAAAGTTACTTGCGTTTCACATTTAAAATAGTTAAAATAGGGCCCTTGATGTGCAATGGCCTTTACATTTGCCAAAAATAGGGCTTTGTCTTATTAAAAATAAAAAATAAACAAGCAAGCCCAGCTAAGAAAATGTAACACATTACTTTCCATAAAAAGTAACTGTGGCGAGCACGACGAGGTCGAGGGCCGTGGGAGGACGGCGCGAGGCCGGTGGCGCGATTGATAATGAGCGACACGTGCGCGACGCACCGGTCTCGCATCTCTCACGGAGGAGCGGAAGCATAAAGGAGGAGCGACGACAGTGAAGAGCGAGAGAGGACAGGCCTGTGTTTTAGTTGATGTGTTGTTTTTGGTTTGTGTTGCCAGCAGTCGTCCGTGAGGGGCTGCTGGCTTTTACTTTCATTTTGTATTTGTTTTATTTTGATTAAATATGTTTGAATGTCCGCCGGTTCCCGCCTCCTTCTTCCCATAACATCTAAACCCCGTTACACTGGTGCCGAAACCCGGGAAGAAGGAGGGACATGCTGTCGGAGAGCCCTCGCTGCTGGGGGGGATCGCGGTGCTGAGGAGGTCGGGCAGCACGAGGGAGCGATGGCCGCCGATTGCTGCCCGAGGCGATGGTGCTGGAGCGATGGAAGAACTGGGGGGACGGAGCTCGAGCTCGCTGCCGTGCTCCTGGGTCGAGGAGGGGTGGCTGCCGTCCGAGAGGGAGCGGAGGAGTCCCGTTTGCCGTGGGCCGGAGCCTGTTGCCGTCGGCCATGATGGGGGGCGGAGCAGGGAACGGGAGACTCGCTGCCGGCTGCCCTCAACCGGAGGAGCCATCGCCGTCCGCCAGGAGGCGGAGGAGCGTCGAGCTGTTCCCCAACGGATGTCCAGTACCATCGCATGGCACCGCGAGTGACTCTCAGCTGGTTGAGGACCGAGCGGCAGTGTGTCCGGGAACCGGATCAAGAATTTTTTTTTTTTTTCCTCTCTCCCCTCTCTCGTCTCTGTCGCTCCTCGTGCTTCCGTCTCCTTTTCCCTCACCTCGTCTATCCATACCTCCAGCCCAGGTACCGCAGCCGCCGTGATCGGTCCCCCCGGGGAGGGGGGGAGGGGGAGTAAGCGCAGTCTCGTGGGTGCCCCCCGGCCTGCGAGGGGCGATGGGGGTATGTGGCGAGCAGGACGAGGCCGAGGGCCGTGGGAGGACGGCGCGAGGCCGGTGGCGCGATTGATAATGAGCGACACGTGCGCGACGCACCGGTCTCGCATCTCTCACGGAGGAGCGGAAGCATAAAGGAGGAGCGACGACAGTGAAGAGCGAGAGAGGACAGGCCTGTGTTTTAGTTGATGTGTTGTTTTTGGTTTGTGTTGCCAGCAGTCGTCCGTGAGGGGCTGCTGGCTTTTACTTTCATTTTGTATTTGTTTTATTTTGATTAAATATGTTTGAATGTCCGCCGGTTCCCGCCTCCTTCTTCCCATAACATCTAAACCCCGTTACAGTAACTAAGTATCGCAATTAGTTATCGCAATATTGTGATGCATTACTTTTAAAAGTAACTTTCCCCAGCACTGGTGCCTTGTGGTTTCATCAGTCACTGTACAGCAAATCTAGAACTGCATTCCCAACAGCCGAACGTAACCGTGATCTCGAGTCTCGAGCACTTGTCTTATGAATAGACACCCGAAGCACCTCCTGAATAACACAGTTTTGTGAAGATCCATTAGGTGAACATATTGAAATCCTGAGGAGTGGAATCTGATCATATGCTTCAGCACATTCAGATGGAAGATCCAGACAGATCAAATTACCCAGAATCCCCTCTGACCAGCTTCCCAAAAATGCTTTCAGCAGGATTTGAACGATCAGGTTATCCTGGATCAGGACAGATTAGATTTGATTATAGGATCAGAAGAAATTTACTATGGGATTAACGGAGCTGATTATCACACACACACACACACACACACACACACACACACACACACACAAACAGGCGCACACACACACACACAAACAGGCGCACACATCTTTGTGGGGACTCTCCATAGACGTAATTGTTTTTATACCGTATAAACTATATATTCTGTCCCCTTACACTAACCCTACCCCTAAACCTACCCATCACAGGAAACTTTCTGCATTTTTACATTTTCAAAAATATATAATTTAGTATGTTTATTAACCCATTTCCCTCATGGGGACCGCTGGCTGGTCCCCACAATGGAGGTGATCTCAGGTTTTACTATCCTTGTGGGGACATTTGGTTCCCATAATGTAATATAAACCAAAACACACACACGCACACACACACACACACACACACACACACACACACACACACAGTGAAAATAAAATCTGAACACAGATAAACACACAGGCTTGAGGGAGGAAATGTTTTCGTTTCAGCTTTTGAACATGTAGACCTCAAAATATTTTTAGTTTTTACATTTAAGTTTTAAGATTTTATTCCATTTTTTATTCAGACTTATAAATTATGAACCATGTAAACAGATGAAGTGATCTTGTGAAACAAGCATCTTACTGCCAGTTGTGGTTTGCTGCTTATGTTGTATATCACACACACTGTACAAATAGACTAACATCGTTTCCAGCTACACAGACACACTCTCACAGACACACACACACACACACACACACAGATGATGTTGGTAAAAAAACATCCTGAACGTGATTCGTGACTCGTATGATAAATCATGATGACTCTATATAATATGACTGTAATCCTGTATGACTGTCCTCTCTCTGACATCATGGCTTTCTCTTTCTGTAGGTGCATCTCACAAAACATAGTCAACCCCAAAACCCAATTATATTCTTTTAATTATTTTGCATAAAGATTTTTTAATTTATTTTTTAATGAAAGTGTATGCATAAAGAACCGTTATGATGTTTTGTAATGACAATTAAAGTTTAAACACTGTAACACATTATATTTAAATATTACTGTACTGTAACTGGAATATTACTCACGTAGCAAAAAAAAACAACGTTTTATATTAATTATATTATGTGTATATTCACACACACACACACACACACACACACACATATATATATATATATATATATATATATATATATATATATATATATATTATTTCCTCTTTGGTTTTGTGGTAAAAATATGACTGGAATTGTTTTTATTATTAATGCCATCCATTAATTCATTATAAATAAATGATCATTAGTTCAGCATAGAGCATGTTTCTGTGTGTGTGTTTAGGTTGGAATGGGTGGAGATCATCGAGCCGCGCACCCGGGAGCGCATGTACGCTAACCTGCTGACGGGTGAGTGTGTTTGGGACGCCCCGCCGGGCGTGCGGATCAAGCGCAGCGGACAGGACCAGTGGTGGGAGCTTTTCGACTCCAAAACGTCCCGATTCTACTACTATAACGCTTCTACCCAGTGCACCGTTTGGCACCGCCCACAGAGCTGTGACATCATCCCGCTCGCTAAGCTTCAGACGCTGAAGCAGAACACCAACATGGCTCCGCCCGCGACCACGACCAGCGCCGACAGCAGCCCGGCCCGCAGCGCCGTCAGCACCACCTCATCACAGGAGCACGAGGAGAAGACGTCCACCGCCGAGGAGGGAGAGAGGTGAGTCCAAAACAATGAAGCGTAGTGAAAGTGTATCAAATAATGTGTTTTCCATGCTTGAATGTTCATTATTTTCCCCATGTTCAAAGGTGACATAATATACCCCCCTTTCACAAGATGTAATATAAATCTATGGTGTGCCCAGAGTGTGTCTGTGAAATTCCAGTTCAAAATATCACCCAGATCATTTATTACAGCTTGTCAAAGTTGCCCCTTTTTGGGTGTGAGCAAAAACGCGCCTTTTTCGCGTGTGTCCCTTTAAATGCAAATGAGCTGCTGCTCCTCCGCCCCGTTCAGAAGATGGTCAATCCTTTACACGAGCTTCGGATACTCCGGAGAGAGAGATGAGATGAAAAATTTAGGAGCGCATTAAAGGGGTGGTTGATTATGATTTGACTTTTCTAACGTTAGTTAGTGTGTAATGTTGCTGTTGATCATAAACAACATCTGCAAAGTTACAATGCTCAAAGTTCAAAGCAAAGGGAGATATTTGCTTTTAAAGAAATCGCTTTTTAAGGACTACAACAAACGGCTGGTAGAGACTACACCACATTCCTCCCGGGTTAGTGACATCACCAACCCTAGAATTTACATAAACCCCGCCCCCTGAACACGAGTTATAGATTATCAAGACTATGCTAATCAATGACTAGAAGATAACTACACATAAGCTTCATAAATTCATTAAATAACCATTCAGAAATGTCCTGTTGCTTCTACATGTTGTCACTTCTTCTTGAGTCTCTCCATCATTGTCTGACTTCATCTGGTTTGAACATAAAAGGCAAAAAAAAAAATTTTTTTCAGTGCATGTGTGTGAGGTAAAAGGACAGGAGCTCTTGAAGCTCCGCCCTCTGTGCCGGGAGCAGCAACTCATTTGCATTTAAAGGGAAACACAAAAAGTGTTTATAGCGAGTGTTTTTGTCTCTGGGGACATCATTTATTTGACTTATTTTACATCTTTTTTTACACCACCCCTTTAAAAAAAACAAAACTTTGTAGTGTAGTTAAAATGTGTTTTTCATGCTTGAATGTTGATTATTTCCCCCATATTCTCCATTGTTGCGGCTCCTCTCTTCCCAGTCTGTCAGTAACGCTCTGTTTAGTTCCTGTCTCTATGAAGCCCCTCCTTCTGAAAAGCACACTGTGCTCTGACTGATTGGTCGGCTGGATCAGTGTGTTGTGATTGGTCGAACGCTTCGAGTGTGTTTGGGAAATGTCCCGCCCCTTATCATAACCGTCAGTTTAACACACTACTAACTAACTCAACCAGGCCCCGCCCCTTTATTCTGCGTATGAATTATTATAATGAGGAATATTGTGGCGTGTTTGTTCCCGGAAGAAACTCAAGACTACAATGGAGGCGTTTCAGGAGTTCAGGAACACTGACACTGATATAGAGCAACACTACACACACTAAAGACAGAGGAACATGGAAAAAAAGCAGAATAGGTCTTATCTATCTATCTATCTATCTATCTATCTATCTATCTATCTATCTATCTATCTATCTATCTTTCTATCTATCTATCTATCTATCTATCTATCTATCTGTCTATCTATCTGTCTGTCTGTCTGTCTGTCTGTCTGTCTGTCTGTCTGTCTGTCTGTCTGTCTATCTATCTATCTATCTATCTATCTATCTATCTATCTATCTATCTATCTATCTATCTATCTATCTGTCTGTCTGTCTGTCTGTCTCTCTGTCTGTCTGTCTGTCTGTCTGTCTGTCTATGAAACGCTCACACTGTCAAGCCCTGGATGAACTGTGAAAACATCCCAGAATCCCTTTTGATTTCACCCTGGGTGTCGCTGAGACCCAGACGACATCGGAGGAAGTCAGATCTCACTTAGTTTGAGTATGTGAGCTAGTTTCCCTGTTTAACGGTGCATCCCAGTACAGTCTTCAGACGCTCTTGAAGTCGGACAATTCTTGTTTTTATTAGTTTTGTTAGATCATCGCTGGAAGTGGTTTTGATAGCTGGACTGGACCAGAAATAAACAGCTTCCTGTCTCTATATGTGCACAATACAATGCATGCTGTTTCTGCAGTATATAGTACGTATTCTGTACAGTAGAGATCCACCGATATTACAATTTTGGCCGAGACCGATAACCGATAATTCTTTATTTTTGAAAGCCGATAACCGATATATTGGCAGATAAATCTAAATCCAAAGTTTTTATAATTTTTAAGAGCCCGATTACAAAAACAAAAGTCTCATCATTAAAGGCCATGTCCCAAACACAATTATAATGATGTTCTCATTATGATTTTATGTAGTCTATATGATAGACTTGCGATGCACATGTTGCATTAACTCTATTTTCCTTTTTGAAGTGATTCCAATCATATTTCAAGCAATTCAAAAAATGTCTAAAGACACATCTTCTTCGTCAGCACCTGACCAATTAATACTAGCACTTACCTTTTCTTTTCTATTCTTTTCTATTCTATACTATTCTATTTGTTTTAAAAAAAATTGCTATGTGTACTGTGCTAGACTAACTGAGAGCTGTTGCACTCTTGTTGTTCTGATTGCTTCTGTTGCTCTCCTCTTTTGTAAGTCGCTTTGGATAAAAGCATTTGCTAAATGATTAAATGTAAATTCAAACTCATCATGTTGAACACTGCGCATCTGAAGTGTCTCAGCTGAAGACAATTATCCATTATTTATCGGCTGTAATATATCAGCCTAATTTTCGTATCAGGCCGATAGCGATAACGTTAAAAATGAACATATATCGGCCAATACTGATATATCATGCATCCCTACTATACAGTATGTTGATTTTCTTTGTGTCGAGTAGAGCACAACAGTCTGAAAATCCCACTTAATAGAGAAAGCAATACACTACTGGTCAAAAGTTTGGAAAAATTACGATTTTTAAATCATTTTAATACGTTTTAATCGATTTTTAAATGTTTCCAAAAGAAGTCCCTTATGCTCACCAAGGCTTTTGACCGGTAAACCATTCAGACCCGATGCATCATGAGCTCTGAGGTTCTCATACAATGAAATATGCTTCTCTAAAAGCCACAAACACCGTGTGATTTTTCATTAAACTGCTGAATTCTTTCCGGAAACCAAGAGAAGTGGGCGGTCGGTGTTGCACTCAGCATTTGCACGCTTAGTGCCGGATGGCTTGATGCGCAATAGTGAGAGATGTTTATGAATTTGCATGCACATGAAAAAAAAAAAAAGAATGGATTAAAAGGTAATATTGAAAGACACAGCTGTAATGCTTCAAGCTGTTATTTAGATTCATTATTCAAACAGTGTCGCACTTAAATAGTTTCATCCCTTGAGGAACGCGGGGATGAGAAAAGGGAGGGTCGTGAAATGATTTTGTCTGACAGAGAAGGAGGAGGCCGAGGGAATGAAAGAAGAGAGAGCCATAGAATGTGTAAATTGATTTGAAGGTCGGATATCCATGAATAATTAATATCCAAAGGAAAACACTGCTCACTTTGTAGTGGGTCTCTTGCTTGGGAGAGAGACTGAGTGAGAGATAAGTTTCTTGTGTTCGGAGTTTTAATCCGGCTGCTAAAGGACACACACACACACACACACACACACACACACATTTGGCTGTGTAATCCAGTCTGGTCATGGGGAGCCTTCATCGGCCCATGGTGGCCAAGTGCTGAATTGATTTTACACACTTTTTTTTCTTTAATGCTCAGAGGCCTTTTCTGTGCGCTTTAAACTCACAGACCTCTTAGATTTAGATCTTTAAAAACGGCCTTTGAAGGACTGAGATTTTTAGTGGTACTTGATCTAAAGTCAAACATCACTTTTATTACTGCTCATAGTTAGTGTTAGTAATTTGAACAACCCTAACATTCTCATTAAAACACTGAAACACCTTTCTTTCAGCTGATATCATCAATCCCTCGTGTTAAATAGAGACACTTTGTATCATCCAGTCACTTGCTCATGGAACATTTCCCATTGAATTTGCATTTATTTTTCTCATTGAGTTTCACTTGGAAATTCATCGCATTTGAGAAATAAAATGGTTTGTGATCATTTCAGAGCAAGACATCTTTGACATGGGGTATAGAAGTTGTTCGTGTTTTAAAACTGAGGGGTTTATTTCGCTGTTATTTTACTGTAAGTGTGGTTTTAGTGTTGTGTTTTTATTGTTGCCTTAATGTGGTTTAGATATTGTACTGCACTTTGTTCAATGGTCAGTTGTGTAAAAGTGCTTAATAAATAAAATAAACGAAACGATAAACGAAACATCTTAGCTTTTGAGGTCTGAAGTTTAGGAGAATGTCTACAGAGCAAAACAAGCTTATTTTATTCAAAATAAATGTTCATATTTTATTTAATTTTACAAGGTATGACTCCTTTGATAAATAGTAAAGAAGTTCGTATTCATTATTAGTCTTATTTTCTCTTTTCTGTTTAATAGTAAATAAGATTTGTTTACTTTTTAATAAAGGGTCCGTATTATAAAAAGTAAAATAAAATAACAAGAACATTTATTTTATTAAAATAATAAATATAAATAGTAAAGAAAATCTGATTTATTATAAAATAGTCTTATTTTTCTTTTCCCTTTAATAATAATAGATAAATAAATAACTGTTTATTAAAGGGGATATATGAAAGTAAAGTAAAATAAAATGAAAAGATAAAGATTAAAAAGATTAAATAATATATATAAATAAATAGATAGAATTTAGATATAGATAAAGTAAATATAAAATGTATTTCATTAAAAATGTATTATTTAAAATAAGTTAAATAATTATTTTATTTGACTTTACTTTTCATGATAACCACTGTACTCAATATTAAAAACTTGTCTTGTTTTCTCTCGTTCAGGTTTCGATGGGGCACTGGCACCAGAGAGAGGATGCTCATCAAGGTGTCGGATCGGGAACCCAGTTTTCTGACGCAGGGAAACGGATACTCCAGTTCCTCCCCACGATCCAGACTCTCGTCCAGCACCGCCCCATCGGACCCCGAAGCCCCGCCCCTTTCCCTGCAGGACCGGCCCACATCACAGTCTCCATTCCTGAAGAGGGCGGAGTTAAGCGGCACTCAACGCCGATGCTCGGGCGATTCCCAGCCATCATCCCCTCGCTATGCGTACGAGCCTCCTTTATATGAGGAACCGCCCTCGGATTACCAGTCCCCGCCTATTTATGAGGAACCGCCCACTGACATGCACTGCGACCCCGCCTTTTTTGGTTCTGACAGATCTCCGGCACGAAAACCAGGTCTTTATCACTCGCCCAAGCAAAGCCCGTCTCCATACGGTCAACTTGTGTTGACGAGACAGCGCAGCTCAACGCCCGAGAAGACGCCTAACCAAGGCGATCGGGACTATAGCTCAAGTGGGCGTGACTACAGCTCAAGTGGGCGGGATTATAGCTCAAGTGGGCGTGACTACAGCTCAAGTGGGCGGGATTATAACTCTAGTGGACGGGAGTATAGCGCCGCTGGGCGGGAATATGTAAAACAACTAGTTTATGTTGAGCAATCTGGCTCCTCCCCTCGATTTCGCACGACTGAACGTTTGATGAGCTACGGGACCAGTTCTAATAGCCTATCGGCGGGATTTTCTTACGGTGGCTCTTTTACGCTACAGCACAGTCACGATCTCAATGGTGGCAACAGAAAACGTAAGAACCGGAAGCCGTCTTTGCCGGGAGGAGAGGGGGACGGCATGGGATTGGGTCTCGGGGCGATGATCACTCAGGCCCGCTTGGCATGGGAGGCTCAGCAGATGTTACATCAGCGAGGGGGCGTGTCCTCGGAACAGGGAGGGAAAGATGGGTATGAAAGTGACGGGGCGACGCCCCTGCCGCTGCCTGGGCCGGTGGTTCGGGCTTTCAGCGAAGACGAGGCGCTGGCGCAGCAGGAAAGCCACTGGAAACGGGCCACCCTGGACAGACTGGCATTTCCTCAGGCGCTTCTAGAAAAGAGTCTGTCCATGCAAACCAACCTGGCATCACCTGAACCTTACCTCCATCCCTCGCAGGTAATGCACAGATACATGCACACTGCATCAGAAGCTCGAAACATTAGGGGCTTTCGCACCGGGTTGGTAGTCTCGCGTAGCCAGACCTTCAGACTGACGGCAGAAGGTCTGGACTCTATCGCAGCTTTTCTTGGCCAAGGATGTTTGAATGACATGTAACGCAACCAATCACAGTTCGTTTTGTTCTGCGTCATGTTTAGGGGCGTGACAATATAATGTCCCTAATATAACAGACTGGCGTGCATCTAATAAATGATTCAATCAAGATTGTTGTGCAAGTTTACTGCTACAATGGAGCCGCGAACTTCACATACTTTTGAAAATCCAGCGGTTAGTTGATCCTGGTCAGCGCTCATCGTCTCAGTTGTAAACACAACAGCTTTCTTCTTCCACGAGGGGTTTTGGCGTCACGGCATTTGTTTCCAGGCGGACCGATAAAGATTATCGGAAAAAAATTATTAAATTATTATTTTTTAAATACAGGTGACACTTGCCCTCTTGGATTGTTTTTAAGGGCATTTCTCCTTGAGAGTAGATTTTTTTCTATTATACATCACAAAGCGTGTTGTCCACTTACTTTAAAAGCCTTAATTCAGTTTTTTGTTTTTTTTTGTAAATAAAAATGCTTTACTCAAAAAATGCTGAGTTGTTTCAAACCATGTTTGGGTCAAATATGGACAAACCCAACCGTTGGTTTTAAAAGTTTAAAATAAAAAAGTTAAAAAAAACAACGGTTGGGTTTGTCCATATTTGACCCAAACATGGTTTGAAACAACTCAGCATTTTTTTTTGTGAAAAAATAAATAAAAAATGTATGTGTGTGTGTGTGTATATATATATATGTATATATATATATATATATATACATTTTTTATTTTTTTACAAAAAATGCTGAGTATATATATATATATATATATATATATATAAATATAAATAATAATAATAATAATTTTGTCATGTGATCATTAACAGTCTGACATCAAAGAATATTTAAGGTCAAAGCAGTTTTACTGACAAAAAAGGTTTGTGCATCCCTGCTTTAATTAATGGAAAAGGTAATTAGGGTGTCTAAACCAGTAAGTCGGTAAACCTCAAACAGAAGAACTTCAAATTCGATAGGCCTTTCTAAACATCAGAAGCAGAGCACTTTCTAATTAATAGCACTGAACTCAAATCAAGTTGCTTGATTATGTATCATGATGTCAGAGTGCACTATTATTGCGCAATAGGAAAGGTTTTCTTGGACACATCGGCGCTTCGGGCCGTTAATGAGTTGGAATCCTCCGATGGTGTTTTGTGTCAGCGTTGAGCTGAACTCTGAGCTCTTTCAGCCCAATATAATGAGCATTTAAATGTCCTGTCACCCTGCTCGAATCAGGCCTGAACCACTGGTTTAACGCTGCCAGTCGGGTTAATTGGGACGCTGACCTTTCAACGCCCGTTACCCAACCAGTGATATCTTTGTTCTGGGTATATTGGGATGTACGGTTCTCGGAGGCTAAACTGTGTGAGCATTTCCTTAAAGGATTTTTTTTTTAGGTTCTGCTCTATTTGCTGATAATAATGGAGGCAGACTGTAGGACCAGTAGAAAACGGTGTCACTCAAACTCTCTACATCAATTCTGCTTCCCAAACGTTCCCGAACACCATTTGCAGCGATGACGGGAAATGAAGGCGGCTCAGACTCTAGCTCTCCGGACAGAGTTTAAATCATGATGCTTTTCCATTTTCAGGGATTTATGGGAAGGTTACAGGCTCTCACAGAAGGCAGACGTGCATTTGTACAGCAGAACATGCACACGTCTCTTCGCACAGACACGCCCGGCTGTACGAACATTAATATTTCAGCATGTGCAGTTTTAAGAGTCGTTGCGCTTATGTAAAGGCATCATGTCAGAGTCCACACCCTCCTCAAAAACACACACACACACACACACACACACACACACACACACACACACACACACACACACACACACACACCAGCTCCAGGAGATACACGCTTCCTAGCGTTCACATTTCACACCTAAAAGATATTATATTTTGCATAAGGAAATCAAAACTTACTTTAATATTTTATGACCATTGATATTTAACACTTTTCCCCCTGAAAGTCTCATTACTTGAATGCAAAAGAAAAAATACTGCTTTTTTTTACATTTACATTTTATCTAAAATTACAAAGTAGTAAAAAAAAAATACAATTTACAGTTATCATAATAAAAACTATAGATCTAAAAATATTAGTGTACATTAATATAACATTAATTTAACATCAGGAGCTGCACAGCAGATCTATTCCTCTAAGACCAAACATATCAACATTGTCAAAGCCATTTCCATGCCAAACACTCTGAAAGTTGTCATGACAGAAATATATTTTTTTAGCAATTCATATATTTATTTGTCAAATTATATTTGGGGTGAAATATGATCAGAGCTGTGTTTCCCAGAGCAAATGGTCGCAAGTTCCGTTGAATTGTGTTGTTAAAGGAGTAGTTCACTTTAAAATGAAAATTACCCGTTTGGCCAGAAACTAGAATTTTACTTTGTAACATGTTAAATATGAATATCTTTCTTACACAAATGCATCGCTTCGCTTCAGAAGGCCTTTATTAACACCCGGAGCCTTTTGTGAAGTTCGTTTATGGTGGATGGATGCACTTTTTTGAGCTTCAATCTGATGGTTGCAATCCACTGCCATTATAAAGCTCGGAAGCGTCAGGGTGTTTATTAAAGGGATGGTTCGGAGTAATTTCAACCTAGGGTCCTTTGCACCATGACCTCGAGCCAACCCCCCCCCCAGAAGCCTTTTTCCCTTGGTTGAACATTATTAAAGTCAGAGCTTATTTACAGATATCAGCCGGATGGCTTAGTGCAGGCGCTAACGGATGCAAGGGTCTATCTGGTAAATTACCCCACTAATAATGCCCAGAATGGCACCAAACTTCTACAGTAGAATAAATAGGTTCTGTACTCATAAAACGAGGCATTGGAAAGTTTGTAAGTACATCAGGAGTTTATTTAAATAACACTTAAATAACACACTGACGGCTAATGCTACTGCTAACCCGGACGTCGACGTCACTTCCGTGAGTTGAGAAAAGCACGTAAAAGTCCTGGCAGAAAGCAAAGCATAAGGATGAAGTGTAACGACGCCCAGTTCCAGGAATGCACTAATATTTTGTTGGTAGTACCAGTTTGCAACAATTATTAGTTAACACTAAGTTGCCAACACTTCGGAAAAAAATAATAAAAAATGCAGGTTACACTACATCTTTATGCATCGCTTTCTGCAGGACTTTTACGGGCTTTTCCCAAATCACTGAAGTGACGTCGACGTCCGGGTTAGCGGTAGCATTAGCCATCAGGCAAGTGTTATCTAAATAAACTCCTGATGTACTTACAAACTTTCCAATGCCTCGTTTTATGAGTACAGAACCTATTTATTCTACTGTAGAAGTTTGGTGCCATTCTGGGCATTATTAGTGCGGTAATTTACGAGATAGACCCTTGCATCCGTTAGCGCCTGCACTAAGCCATCCGGCTGATATCTCTAAATAAGCTCTAACTTTAATAATGTTCGACCAAGGGAAAAAAGGCTTCTGGGGGGGGGGTTTGGCTCGAGGTCATGGTGCAAAGGACCCTATAAAATTACTCCGAACCAGCCCTTTAATATAACTCTGATTGATTCGTCTGAAAGAAAAGAAGTCATATAGTAAGGCTTGAGGGCGAGTAAATCATTGGGTAATTTTCTTTTTAAAGTGAACTACTCCTTTAATAACGGGACTTTCGACCGTAGTTGGATTTGGGAAACGCACCCCTGGACAGTCCTCCGCAGTTCTTCCCATCACCAAAAAATAAATAAATAAATGCATCGACACTGAATAATCATGATGAGGTAATGAGGAGAGGAGTGTCTCCAAATGTGCTCCTGAAGCAGCGTGATCCACAGACGGATGAAAGAGAAGATGGAGTGAACTGAAGCGATGGAGGAGAGGACGCCTGCGTGACTCATTTATTAATCGTGTTGATCAAGAACGCCTGCGGCCATGAAACTTTCACTGAGAAATCAGCCGTCGTTCCTCAAGCTGCCACACAGAAATAATAGGTGCTAACGCTCAAATATAGACACACAATGCAGAACCTGAGCACAAAATCAGCCTTTGGAAATATTACCAGCAATATTTGAAATTCATTCTGCATGATTCATATTAAAATCATTATAGCTAACTACATTTTTATGTTTTTTGAGGACATTGTGAGGTACTTGATCACATAAAAGTCCCCAGCTCTCCTTCAATGTGGGTTTTTTCCACCTGTTTTATGTTCCAGCTGCTGAAAATGGTGCATCTGATCACGGAGAAGAAAACATTGCACTGACGCTGCGGTGCCGTTTGCCAGCTGTTTAAAATGTGCTTCATTATGAAGTGGTAATCATTCTCACAGGAGTCATTAGGATTGATGATTTCTCTGCTATGTCAAATTAAGTTTATTTCTGAACCCAAAAATATGAAGTCATTTAGCAAGGGCACATTCATTGTCCCTCGTGTCCTCGTCACCTTCCATGACCTCCATCTCAAACATTTATAGCATAAACTGGTGTTCTGAATCTCAGACTCTCTGTTCTCAAAAGATTCATTACAATACTCAGTTCATGTAAATAAATAATTCACATATTAATTGAACAAGTCACTGTTAAAGTAAATGACTGATTTTGAATGATTCGTTTGAACATCTTTTTAAAAAAAGGAAAATATGTATCACTACAAAAAATTATATTTTCAGTATAAGTATTTTTTGCATCTTTCAAACTAGATGCATTTACTCGAGAGGCTAATTATGAATACATTTTTGGAATTATTTAGCGCAATTTTCCACTGGACAAAATTGCGCTTGTTAACTCATGATTTCTGTTCTGTGCGTCTGTGCGCACCAATCTTGCACTTCTATCTACTCCTCAACCAGACCACCTAGAGACTTCGGGTTTTCGGCATTATGTTAAAGGGGGGGTGAAATGCTCATTTTCACTCAATCTCCTGTTAATCTTGAGTACCTATAGAGTAGTATTGCATCCTTCATATCTCCAAAAAGTCTTTAGTTTTATTATATTTATAAAAGAAAGATAGGCTGTACCGAGTCTTTCCGGGAAAAAACGAGCGGCTGAAGGCGGGCCCTGTGGGCGGAGCTAAAGCTGTGCTAACGCGCCGAGCTAGTGACAACACACAGAGACAATAGAAGCAGTTTTACTCACCGCCCGGTTCCAACGCACGACCGCAAACCTTTATCATTGTGACTGCTCGATCCTTAAGCATTAGACGATCTGCAAATCCGTCGATCTGGGCTTTGTTTATAAAACAATCATCGTCGAAATGCAGGGAACAAACAGTCTTGCACAACCTCCGTTGATGCTCTGGAAAAACGAACTCCATCCACTGGTCCCTTAACGCCGGGTTCTTTGGGAATCTGTGCAGGGTTGTCTTGCCCTGGCAACCAAAAACACACTTCTTTGGCTACATTGACTTCCCTAAAGCCGAGCATAGCGCTTTGATGGCTTACTGCTTTCGCTCTCTCTCTCTGGTCTACGAGTGCGCGCGCGCCCGTGGTTTTCCGGCAGAAGTGCCCTTAGGACCCATATAAGGAAATTCCACTACATCTGACGTCACACATGCCCATACTCGAAAAAAACTTTCCGAAACTTGTGACAAACCGGAAGGAGCATTTTTGGAACAGAAATACTCCTTCAAACGTACAATTTAATTTTTGAAACTTTGTCCATGTTTAGCATGGGAATCCAACTCTTTAACAGTGTAAAAAACTCAGTATGCATGAAATAGCATTTCACCCCCCCTTTAAGGAAGGTCTAATCTCGGGAACGCACAAAAAAAATCCAGGAAAAGATTTACTATCTCTTAGTGTTGTGATCCCATGAGGTGAGAAAATTGCGCTAAAACACTCACTGAGTTTTTATTACTTGTTTTATTACAATTTTTCCTTACCCCGACAACAAATCTTTTCTAATTTATTGTAAAATTAAGTATGATCTACTTTAGATGTTTGACAGATAAATGCTCTAATTGCAGAATTAGCCCTCCGGTGCTGCTCTGCATGACTGAAATCTCTTTCAGTTCAATGAAATGATTGTACTATATTTTAGTTGGAGCACAGACACTTGGCAGATTATTGCTGAAGTGAAAAATGTTGAAAAAACTTTTTTTTTTATATGAAATATATATTTTCCAAAACACATTTTACTCTAGAACTGTGAGACAGTCAAAGCCATAAATCAAAACAACATGTTTCAAATTTGATATCTCAACAAATGAGCTTTCAGTGAGAGTGTGTTCGGCTGCAGTACCAAACGCTTCCACTAGAGGAAGTTCGTCTCCCATTCATTTCCATTTTTGTGTGACTTTTTTTTTTACGACCATTTAACCTTTTCGAATCATGTCCATGATTTTTTTTTTTCACATAGCAAGTGCCAAAACCTTTACCAAGTATGATTCCGATGAAGAAAAAAATTATTTAAAAGAAAAAAAAAAACTTTACATTTTTAAGTAAAAAACTAGCGAACAGCAGCAGAGGGTTAATTTTCTCCTTTGTAATTAGCAACTTCCTAGCTGCTTATTTATAGACTATAGCCTGTACTAGGGTGTTTTGTCTGTAGTTTAACTAGTTTAAATTAGGAGTAGCTTGTAATTTGAGATGCTACAATTTTCATTTAACTTTCTAACAACTATTTATAACTTCCTAGCAACGCCCTAGCAACAATCCATAACCCCATAGCATCCCCACTCAAATTTCCTTCAGAAAATGTAAAAATCTTTTTCATATTTTTTTAGGTGTTTGTGTTGTTTTGTTTCATGTGACTTTGCATGATGCGTTTCATAACCAATGAAGTTCCACAGGAGAAAACCGGTTGAATCATCTGAAATGTCATAAGTGTGTAATAGCCTGAAGGAGGTATTTTTGTTCGTTTGATTGTTCTCATTATTTTGGGGATTGACTCATTTCCTCTCCGTGCTCCTCTTGACCCGACCCGAGGCTGAGACGCGGTTTAATATCTGTTCTTCCTCTGTTCTGAATGCTGCTCTTCAACATCAACATACAATGTTTTCTTTCTTCCCAAGTCGGAAGATCTGGGAGCGTGTTCCCAGTTCGAGGCCAGCCGGAATGCCCGGAACATGATGCCCAGTGCGAGCTGTGGCGTTTTCCCAGAGTTCACTCTTCGCAAACCCTCCTCGGAGACGGACATCGAGAACTGGGCATCCAAACACTTCAACAAGCACACCCAGGTACACTCATCATCATCACCAGTGTCTTATGCACAAAAACATGGATTTTAACCCTATAAAGCCTACAGTATCAAATTCCATACATGAATTTCTGAGGTCTCTAAATGATGAAAACGTTCTCCTCCAGTCCTTCTGTCGTCTGATTGATAGTTTAGACTCTTTTAGCTAGTAAAAGTCTTTTAGTGTAATTGTCCAAACGTCCTCCTTCAGTTTTGCTGTGAAATCTGGACTTTTTTTATCAAGTAAACGTATGAATAACTTTGATATTGTTAGTAATATTTCAACTGCACTGAAGCAGCTTCAGTTTACTTGATCATCCAGACATCATTTATTAGAAAAATTATGATTATTAAATATGTTCATATGGAAGGTTTATCTCTCAATCATCATATTATTGCATTGCATTATATTTTTTAAAACTATAGAGCTTTGTTTCATAACACAGATTGGCAGATATAGAGTGACGACTGATATTATGCAAGTTCTCTGCTATACTGTTATTATGATCTCATTGATTTACATTACCTTAATTTTTGTCCATATAAATATTATATTAGCAAATATTAGCATATTGTTTTGCTAAGTTTGGGCCTCTGAAGTGTTTTTGTCCTCTTTGAGTATAAGGTTCAAATTCTAATAAAACTATGAGCCATAAAAGTATCAAATACAAAACACTAATTTTGTCAAACTGTTCCATAAAAAACGTGATTTTTCTGACCATCATTTCATGTCAGGTATGTCCTCCACTTTCATCATTCGAAATATATAATATGTTAATGATACTAAAATAAAACTTAAATTATTATTTTTATGGGGGGGGGGCAGTTCTTTTAAAGTCAGTTTGAAACAAGAAGCGATAGTGTTTTATTCTCAATCATGATGTATATACCTGAGTGAAATCTTCTTGAACAACTGTAGGGCGGGGCTTAATTTTGTCCGTGGGGAATTGATTGGTTGGTTGTGGTTTGCTATTGGCTGATCTCATGTGAGTGACAGGTTGCCCTGGACTTTAAAGGTGCTGTATGTAACTTTTTCACTCTACTAAAGCATAAAAATACCAGTATATGTTTGCATATATTGAAGAAACATGCTAAGTTCACAACACACTCGTTTCTCTGTAAAACACTTCTACAGCCAGTTATTTTACTTTGAAATGTGTGTTTCCAGGCTGGAATGTGTGTTATTGTTTTGGTCTGTGATACTGCATGTTGCCGATTTTCATTGTCCATTGCACTTGTTCCCGTTGCGTGTGTTCAAACTGGCGACTCGTGTGAGCCGTGCCGAGTCTGAGGAGGCGGGAGAAACAACGATCTCCGATGTTTTGTATTTGGACTGCAGTACCGATTTCCACCACTAGTTGTCATTCTTACAGACTGCACCTTTAACCGAGGAGATTTGTCTTCCAGGGTCTGTTCAGGAGGAAAGTCTCCATTGCCAACATGCTGGCCTGGAGCAGCGAGCCCATCAAGAAGCCCATGATCGTGACTTCGGACCGAACTGTGAAGCGCGAGGCCGTGGACCTCTTCAAACTGATCCAGACCTACATGGGCGACCGGCGTGGGAAAGGAGACCCTCTGTCGGTGGCTCTGGAGGTGACGGTGCGGGGCTGGAGCTGTCAGGGCCTGAGGGACGAGCTTTTCATCCAGCTCTGCAGACAAACCACCGAGAACTTCCGCTACGACAGCCTTCAGAGAGGCTGGGAGCTCATGGCCATCTGCCTGGCCTTCTTCCCCCCCACGCCTCGCTTCCACAACTACCTGGAGGGCTACATCTACAGACACATGGACCCGCTGAACGACACCAAGGGTACGGCGGGAGCTTCATGATAACTGATATCACATGATAAATCCAGACTCAAAGGGATAGCTCACCCAAAAATAAAAATTACCCCATGATTTACTCTCCCTCAAGCCATCATAGGTGTATATGACTTTCTTCTTTCAGACGAATACAATCAGAGTTGTATTACAAAATGTCCTGGCTCTTCCCAGCTTTATAATGTTAGTGAATGGAGGATGTGATTTTGAAGCCCAAAAAAGTGCATCCATCCATTTTAGTTGATGTAGTTTTAAATATGGATATTTTTCTCACGATAACACATCGTTTTGCTTCAGAAGGCCTTTATTAACCCCCGAAGCCGTGAGGAGCACTTTTATGATGGATGGATGCACTTTTTTGGGCTTTAAAATCATATCCTCCATTAACAAAGCACGGAAGAGACAGGACATTTCTTTTTATTTAACTCAGATTGTATTTGTCTGAAAGAAAGAAAGTCATATACACCTAGGATGGCTTGAGGGAGAGGAAATCATGGGGTTAATTTTCATTTTGGGTGAACTATCCCATAAAAGCTGCGTGAGTGGAAAGTTCTGCGATGATCGACTGACGACGTGCAAATTAAACAACATAGACACAGCCGGATAATTCCCATAATGACCAACACAATCTACCAAGAGCAGCGCAAAATTGCGTTTGGTTAAAGGTTAAAATCTTAGTAAATCCCCTTGCATGGTTCATTTAAAAACTCTCCACCCATACATTAAAAGGGAAACTCCTACAAATGCATATGCAATAAGGTCAGTTGAAAAAATACCACGCCTTTTCAGCGCTAATGTTTCACTGCGTGTCTTTAGCAAATCCTGACAATAGGTTTTTAACGCCAAGAGAGCGTTTGCGTCGGCGCAAGCTGTTAGTAAATCTGGACCCGAGAAAGATAATGTCACAAGGATGAAGATGAAGACGAAGGAGAGTTAAAAAAGGT
This sequence comes from Scardinius erythrophthalmus, assembly GCF_964197995.2. NCBI lineage: Eukaryota > Metazoa > Chordata > Actinopteri > Cypriniformes > Leuciscidae > Scardinius > Scardinius erythrophthalmus. Next base: position 2,940,118 of record NC_138231.1, on the reverse strand, counting down.
TTCTATAAACAAAATGGTTCTTTAATGAAAACAAACTCAGGTAATCCACAACAACGAAGAGCAAGTAACAGCACGCACAAATAAGGGCCGTTACATAGTCAACGCATCGGTACGCTTCGGGCCGCCATTATGCGTCGATGCGTAGCCAAATGTGTCGTCCTAGGTTTTGATACGCGGCGCGCCGATGCACGCAATACTGTGTGTTGTCGGTGGGGGTGACATTGCAAGTATTGTACATTAATTCAAGTATATTATGTTTACAGAAGAAGGTTTGAATACAATGGCGGGCGAAGAGGAAAAATTATGCAAGCTTATACGTATACATCTCCTCTACAATGTGTGTGTGTGTGATTTTGGTTGGGTGACAGTTGTAGGTTACAGTTTGACAAGAGTTTACAGTTTGACAAAAGCACAATGTTGTGTTTTACACAAATATAAGTAGGCTAAACACTTAGCAGTTTTAATGATGTCCTGTATGAACAAAATGATGGAGTATGTTTTTATGCTTCCACTGTTCGATCGCGCCCGTGCCCCTCTCTCTCTGACACACACACACACACACACATTCCAGCATTGCAATATTGACATCGCAGCCTGTTATTATGCTGCGTTCACACCAAACGCGAATAGAGCGTCAAATTTGAGTCTTTCGCGTCTAGTTTGACGCTTGAACATTTTGAATCCATTCGCGCGTCCAAAGCGAATAGGATGCGCGTATAAAGCGAGCATTTGAAGCGAAATAGACGGGCGTTCAGAGCTATGACTCCACTATGACTCTACTACCCCCTGTTGCTTGAGCGGTGTATTGCATTTCACGCATCACCCGTGACGCTTGCGTCTGCTTGTGTCCACTGTTCAGACTATGAAAGGGAGCGCGTCGCTAGCGTTGCTTGCTCGCGCTGCTCGCGTTGACTATGTAACGGCCCTAACGACCGACACACACAGAGTGAGGTGAGGAACTTAAATACACGGTGATAATGAAGAGATGATGAAAAGGGTGATGTGCTGATGAGTGTCCATGGCAACCGATGAGTGGCGGGAAAATCAAACAAAGGAACACATGTGATGAATGAAAACAAACTGAAAGTCCATGAAAGTGAAACTAAAGATGAATAAGAGCAGATAACTGTGACAGAAATTCTATTAGCGTCCACACCAGCGCACAATATTGTTCTGTTCATTCTGGTTTCTCGTTGGTCCGCTGGTTTATCCATGTTTTAAATTTATACAGTTCTGTTGTGCAGCATCTTATTTGACACAAAATAAAAATGCAATGTTTTGTTGTAAATTAATTGTTATATTTTATAAGCTTGATTAAAATGGTAAAGTTTATATACATTTGTATCAAATCATAAAACAGAATTCTTTTTTTTTTTTTTTTGAAAATGCAATATAAGGAATTTAGGTTTGCAATAGTTTTAAATAGTTTGCAAGATTAGAATTAGTGAGGAAAGGTCGACTCGAAACTCTTTTTAAAATGAATGAACGAAGTAAAAATGAATAATAGTGTTATAAGTTTTGCTAGATGCTACATGTCAAAAAGTTTGATTTTATGCTGCACAATTATTATTAAGCTGCTTAAAGGCACAATATGTAACTTTTTTGCTTTAAAAATAGCAAAAATCACTATATCTATGTTATATATTTTTTTAGTTGTGTACTTACATTATCCCGACTGTTTCCAACAAATTTCAAACCAGGAGAAATGTGTAATTTAATTTGAAGACACGTCCCGTTTCTTTATTTCCGTTTTGTCGCCGCCAATGGCGTCATATCCGCGTTGTCCCTGGTTTCCGCTCGTGCTGCCATAGCAACCAGAGCTATGAACCAGAGTCGTCTGATAGTAACCAAGGCGACAGACGTGGACAATGTAGTTCGCTATGTCTATCTGCACGCTGTTGTTGTTTCGTTCAAACATTATGGACCATGGCAAGCAGACTTTGGATGAAAAAGGAGAACTAAAACGAGAATCAATATCAGCGTGGTGTTTTCGAGATGCCGAGAGCTCCCATAGACAGTATATAAACGAGAGCTCCACGTCCGAGACTTCGACCGCTCCTACATGTACTTTATTAAACAGGTGAGCACATTTACATAAAACTAATCAATGTTTTATAGTTCAACAATGATAAAATGTCAGAATATGATCTGTATGTTATTCTAATGTTGATCTAGCTTACTGCTAGTCTCATACAGACAAACTAACACATACATTTCAACACATTCAAATGCAGTTTAGTGTGCTAGTGTAGTGTTAGACCAAGTGAAACAGCGCTGCGTTACCTCACAAGTTTAATTTGTCTAATAAACTGACCTGTGAGTAGTAATTCTGTTTGTAGTTCGGTAGAATGAAATGTCCATTCCTTTATATCCGCGGGACTCGCGTCGCGTGTGGAGCTGAGAGCTGTCTCTTAGCAATCCCGAACTGCTTCATATCACAGTCATGATAAAAGTATCGATGTATTCAGTCATCCATAAACATTATTAGATCGGTCGGCTTGACGTTGATGACAACATCCATAATTCTTAGCAAATGTTGCGTCATGAAACTACACCTTTGTTATTGTAAAGAGGTTAGCGACCCCTAGTGGAGAAAAATTCCATACTGTATGTTTAAGATTCTGATAATCCAAATGCAGTTTATACAGAGAGAGTGTTGTGCGTTATATGATTTGCAGTGACTGACGTGTGTGTGTGTGTGTGTGTGTGTGTCTCTGTTGCAGGAGTGGCGATAAGCAGTTATGCAAAATACTGTTACCGTAAACTCCAGAAAGCTGCGCTCACCGGAGCCAAGAAGGTTTGTGTCTTTTGTTTATTTTTGGGGTTTTTTTTCGGTAACACTTTATTTTACTGTATCCTTGTTACATATGTTACATGTACTTACCATAGTAATAACAGTACATAATGCATAATTACATGCAACCAAATCCTAATCCTACCCTAACCCTATAGTAAGTGCATGTTGTTAATTAATATTACTCAGTACTTAAATATATAATTACATTGTAACAATGACACCTTAAAATAAAGTGTAATTTTTTTTTTATTTTACTGTAAGCACTTTGTGACCCTTCCTTGTCTGTGAAAGTTGTTATATAAATAAACTTTTCTTACTTACTTCCTTAGAGGCTTAAAGGCTGCTTCACACTTGTAGTGTTGCCATGTCCACTTGTTTTAAGTGTTTTTGGGGTTGTTGTATAAGTTAGGTTGGACTGCAGTGGACACTGAAAAAACAACTTTCACTTTTTTTTGCTTGTAAATTTGTAAATAATTACAGAGAAAATGCAAGTACACTCATAAAAAAAACAGTTTTCAGTCAGAAATTGCTAAATTTCACAAACAATTAGAAAGAATCTTGGGATGCACGATATATCGGTCAACATATCGGTATCGGTCGATATATATTCATTTTTAATGTTATCGTTATCGGCCCGATAAGAACATTTGGTCGACTCGATATATTAAAGCCGATAAATAATGTATTACCTCCAGCTGAGACACTTCAGATGCGCACTGTTCAACGTGATGGTTTTGAAATGCTTGAAATATGATTGAAATAATTTCAAAAAGGAAAATAGAGTTCAGTGCAACATGTGCATGTCTGTCATATCGGCTACATAAAATTTAAATGAGAACATCATTATGATTATGTGCTTGGGACATGGTGAGACTTTTATTTTTGTAATCAGGCTCTCAAATATTATATAAAAATTTGGATTTAGATTTATCGGCCAATATATCGGTTATCGGCTTTCAGATATAAAGAATTATCGGTATCGGCCAAAATTTTCATATCAGTGCATCCCTAAAAGAAACGGCAATTGACACATTAAATTAAACATGAAGTTTTGAGGTAGAAGTAAAACTGAAATTGTATTTTCTTAATTAAAAACTTAATTCAAATGCTTCTAATGCAAACAACTTTCCAGCAAATTTCACAAATACTTTCAAAGAAACTCTAAGTTACACATTGAATTGAACGTGACATTTTGAAATAGTATTTCATTCTCCAACAATCTTACGACTTTGAAAAGTAATTTTTTTTACAGTGTATTTTTAAGTTGATATATTTAACGATGGCGTTCTGCCTCTGCGTCTGATTCATCTCTGCTGTGTTTCGGCTCTGATTGTCTCTATTGGCACCGTATGTGCTAATTGGCCATGAAGTGGTGGGAGGACCCGGTTCGGCCTGGTATTTAACGTTTTTTAATTAACATTCAGTTTCCCGAATTTGCCTATTGCCCTGGAGACATCGCCATGGCAACGGTTGCCGAGTCTCTAATAGGCTGGTGATGATTTACGCGCCGACCGCATTGTTGCATGATGAGGTGTCAATCATCGCACCTGCGTGACGGGATCTTCCCCATGCGTTCTCGGGTTTATATTCCTTCTCGTGTGTGAATGTGTGGAAGTTTTAATTGCATGATGCCAGTGGCCTGTGGAGATTCCAGTCGGTGTAAACGGCCAGTAAAAGGGAACTGTGTGTGTTTGCCAGACGCCCAGCAGGGTAAAGCTTCAATCCATGGCTCTGGTCCAAATCCTAGTGTGTTTGCATCGTCTGCATGCTCATAAAGACAGCAGCATATGCTACCTTTCTTTGGCCGGACACGAAGGCAGGGTTCACATCCAGTATGGAAAATTATTGAATTTGATTTAGCAATTTCCAGGTCTGGATGTGTATGGAAAATTAAGAAAATTTGTGTTTCCAAACTATTGCCACTATTTTTTTCATCAGGCAAATAAATGATTTCATCTGCAAATTTGTAGTAGAGCAAACATTATTTAATAGTAGAATATCCTGCGGTTATTTTTGAAAATAATATTTTCTAAATGAATGTAATCAGTGACAATATTATTTTAAAAGTAGAAATTAATAAATATATTGAATTGAAAATAATTTAAATGTATGCAGTGAAAATGTGAATGTACTCAATATTATTTCATTGATATTTTGACAATATTTTAAAACTTAAAATATACATTTAAAGTCTTTTTTGGTAAGTAAATGTAAAATAAATTAAATATATATAAAATTAATCAAATTAATTCATAAAACTTATACAATTAATTTGATTTTTTTTTATAAATAAATGTTATCAGTGACAATATTTTAAAACTTATAATGAATATGTTTAAAATTATGCAGTCAGTGAAAATGTGAATGTAATCCATATTATTTTATTAATATTTTTAATACAATTTTTAATAACATTTATATTATTTTAAAGATTATTATAGGAATTTCAAAGGATTTTTCTAAATAAATGTAATCAGTGATGATATTTTCTCATCAAAAATATCTTAATTTGTGTTCTGAAGATGAACGAAAGTCTAACGGGGTTGAACAACATGAGGGAGAGTAATTACTGACAGAACTTTCATATTTTCAACTAACCCTTTAATATAAAGGCGGACCAAAAAACGCTCTTTGCCCAGCCCTAATTAGCATTATCTTGTGTCCGTCCGTAGGGTTTGAACAAGCCCTCAATAGAGGAGATCGCTCACGCCCGAAACGCCATCTTCCGGCTCTCGATGTTCGGCTCGTCTCTGGAGGAGGTGATGCTGATGCAGAAGGACCGATACCCTGAGCGAGAGCTGCCGTGGGTTCAGACGCGTCTCTCAGAGGAAGTGCTCGGCTTGAACGGAGACCAGACCGAGGGCATCTTCAGGTCACATACGCTTCTATTAAAGATTTCATTGCTATGTTTAATTGATTCCATGCTGTGACCGAGTAATTAAAATATTCATCATCATTATTTTTAGCTTTTTGATAATGTGCAAGAAGCATCATCCTGAACCAAAAAGTCATTTGACGGGATGGTTTCATCCGAAAAGTAAGAAACAATAAAGAAATAGATTAAGGAGTGTTTTCCATGCACAGGAAAAATTATATTATTATTGATTCAATGCTGTGACTGAGTAATTTAAATATTCATCATCATTATTTTTAGCTTTTGATAATGTGGGTAACACTTTACAATAAGGTTCGTTAGTTAACATTAGTTAACTACTTTAGTCAACATGAGCTAATAATGAACTGCACGTATACAGCATTTATTAATCTTTGTTAATGTTCATTTTAACATATACTAACACTGACAGGAAAAATTAGATTTCATCATTTTCATTTATATGCACTATTATTATTATTATTTGTATTCTGCAATATTGATTTACATATTCTACCGTTCACAAATTTAGGCTCAGTAAAATGTTTTTTTGTTTTTTTTAAAGGAACACTTTTATTCAGCAAGGATGCATTCATTTGATCAAAAGTGACATTAAAGACATTTATAATGTTACAAAAGATTCTATTTCAAATGAATGATGTTCCTTTGAACTTTCTATTCATTAGAGAATCCTGAAAAATAAAATGTATCAGTTCCCACAAAAAAATATGTTTTCCTAAAATTCTTTTTAGCGACTTTTCAGATCTCTTTGGCGACATCTTTTCAAAAAAGCGCCTAGCGACAAATCTAGCGACTTTTAGGACACATTTCAGTGCCCTCCTAATGTTGCCAGTTCTGTCCTGCGAGCGCGAGGTCTTGATTTCCCCCTGTCCAGTGATTGGCTGAACGTTCTGCACACGGAAGCTGACAGACGTGAATGAGTCTGTGTTTCATTTCAACTTAACACTTATCTTCTTCTCTTTCGGTTTATATTTAAAGAATTTAGTCTGGCCATTTTAATTTCCAATCTTTTCTTGTGCTCATCACTTGTTATACTCACTATCACAGAGCTTTAGTTCACTCTCAATTCAGATAATTTTACACATATCATTTTTTTTGTCATTCACTATATCATACTCGTTCTATTGTCTGACTAAAAAATATATGTATAGGAAATGAGAACAGCTTTTTTGGACATTTGGCTATATATATTAAAATTCAGTACGTGAGCATGAATTTGGAGAGAAAACACATTACGCCCGTTTCACACATACTCCGTTTGCAGTGCGTATGCGGTGCGTATTTTTTTCCGTACCCATGTTAACAGGTTAGAGCTTTCACACTGCACGCGGTTGCAGTCCGTCGATCCGTTCCAGGTGCGGTGCGTATACAGCAGTGCAGAGATCGTTTCCGCACTGAGTCTATTTCTGCTGAGCTGCAAACGCTAAATTAAAGTGACAGCGCATGTTTCGTGGTCAAAATGAACACAGATTGACCTGAAAATGTAGTAATTTCACCATAAATGCGTTTAATTAAATAAAATGTAGTAATCTCACCATAAATGTATTTAATTAAATACTACTTTTTTTTCACAGTCATCTTTTTAGGTAAATCAAGGAAAACTATACGATTTACATCCACAAGGCGACATAATGAACAACACTCGTCTCATTTGTGGAGGTGGAAAAACAAGTTATTTGTGACATGCAAGATTTATTGTATAAAGATTTAAATTATGCAAACGAAAGCTGCTGTTTTTTGTCAATTTTAAGGTTTGATTTAAAATGTATGCGATTTTAATATAAATATTTTACCACTTGCATGAGCAACTTAATAAATAATTATATAGAAGTAATGCATTGAATAATACGTTGTTTAAATAGTTTTTAAACGTGCATACGTCTATTAAAGAGTGTATATATGTACAAAGAGAATCACAATGCTGACACATTTTTTTTTAAATAAAAGTTGCAGATAACTTCTGGATTTGAAATACAAATAGTGAGTATGTGTTTGTGGTACAGCCGCGGATCAGTTATGCACTGCATATGTGAAAGCACTATAGCCCGTGCTGCTCCTGCACACACTGCACACGGAGTATGTGTGAAACGGGCGTTAGGCAGGCCGAACGCAAGTACGACATGATGACGTCATGAATATGCTAATTGGCGTATGACGTCATCTAGCGGCATTTAGCGACTGTCTGGGAAGGCATTAGCTACTTTCCTTTGAAAATCGTTGGCAACACTGTGCGGCGACCTACGATGATGCTTGTCGTGTGCTTTCAAAGCCACCAAGATGGACTAGTGCGAGTGAAATGTTTGTCACAGCTCGAATTAACACTTTGCGAAAGTTAAAGTATAGCTTTATCTGTAGGTTAAATAAATCTGAGAATGAAATAATTATGTCACTAACAAATATTAGATTTAGTGCAGTCCGCTACCAGGCCGAGCTGTGGAGGCACGGGTGCAGATGTCTTTTTAAAAAGCCTATTTAATTGTTGTTTCCTTTTATTTGGTGTGTGTGTGTCTTGTATCTATATTGCACCACAAGTCTAAATAAAGTTTAAATGAATTGAATTGAAACAGACAATTTGAGCTGATTCACATTTTTGAACTGCATTTCTGCTAAATCAGAGACGCCATTAAACATCTCAGTCTTAACGCTCTTATACACGTGAAATTAATCTAATGACACTCTGGGAAATTTAATTACTTCATAAAAAGTGCATTAAAGTCAGCAGTGTTCACAGTGCCTGCAAAATAACTGTAAATGTATTGTAACTTTTCAGCCCTGATTAACCCACATTAACCTGCTGACATCACCACATGTACGCCATTAACCCACACAGTAGATAATGTAAAACTGTGTGGTGGTTATAATTAATAAACGAGTTCTAATTAGACCTGGATTATTCAGTGTGGGCATGTTTACTGGACAAACGTGGCATCCAAAATCGAATACTTCACTACTATATAGTGTGAGAACACAGCATGTCGGAATTCATAGCATTAGAAAAACAGTAGGCGAGAAGTCCCGAGATTCTGAAGTGTGCATATGAGGGACACTTTGCTATCCCATGAGGCCACGGGAGAGGATTTATGACCGACAGTAAAGCCATGCAACTATCGCTGGTAGGTCACATGACAGTAACAACATGGCAGATGTAGTACGCGCAAATTTCATTCATACTACCCCATATTCATACTATATAGAACATACTTTTTTAATGGATGCAAAGTAAGTTAAAATTCAAATGTAGTACCTACTGATTTCGGACGCAGTGTAAGCTTTGGCATCAATGCAACCCTCATCTCATAGTTGTTCCCGAAGTGTTTTTTCCATTCATTTCTCCCATAGGGATTTCAAAAAAGGCTTCTTTAAAGTGTCGTTAGCCATGAACCAAGCAGACCAACTATGAGGAGAATCACAACACTACGAACTTTGATTTAAAGCAAATATGCTTTTGAAAATCGAAAGACTGTGAACTTAACAGCTTTAGTGAGGGAAAGAACTACAATCCCATGAAGCATTGAGAACAGCAAAACGATGGTGAAATTTTATGGATGGTGAAAACGGTGGGTTATTACAAAATATGCTTATATATTTTAATAATTTGAGATCATAGACTCAATTACATAAGTGCTTCATTTTGCTTGTTTTGACTCTAATTGTTGGAATTTTCTGCACAGCATCATGGGTAGTGTAGTTTTTCACCACGAATTTCACTGTTAAACACGATTACTTTAAAACTAAGTTGAAATGATGTGGGCTGATGGCTTCAGCAGAAGCAAACACCATCGATTATAAACCTTGGAGCTCAGTCTTTTTAAAGGTTTATAAATTATCCTTCAAAATCACTTTCCCTATGGAGAGTTTTTACTTCCCGAATGTTATTCTGTATTTTTTGTTTAAACTTTGGTAACACTTTATTTTAAGGTGACGTACTTGCACATTACTACATACTTACTATAGTAAGAAATGTAATAAATGCATAATCACAAGTAACTAACCCTAATCGTAACTCTATAGTAAGTACATGTAGTTAATTAATATTATTCAGTATTTATTTGAGTAAGTACAATGTAACTACGTCACCTTAAAATAAAGTGTAACCTAAACTTTTACATGAATTCTTCATTGATAATGTGTGTTATTAAAACTGTAAAGTTTCTAATCATCTTTTTTTCAGTTTTTGCCCATAGATATCATTCTCTTCCCTTCCTATTTATTTTTGAGTTTTATTCTTATTATTTATTCATTTGAGCATTTTGTTGTCTTATTGATTTTTTCTTTTATTTTTGCATTTTATTGTCTTAATGTTTTTATTGTTTTTTATTTTTTCTTTGGTAACACTTTACATTTTTACATTTTTTAAAGCATTTATTAATCTTAGTAATAGTTAGTCAAAAAAAATTGTTAAATTGTTCATTGTTTGTTCATGTTCACAGTGCATTAATTATTGTTAGCAAACTTTTGATATTAAAAATGTACTAAATGTTGAAATTAACATTGACTAATATTAAATTAAATGTCGTGGAAGTTTAGGTTATTGTTTGTTCATTGTAAAAAGTACAGTATAAATAAAATTTAACTTTCTCAAATAACTAAATATGTATTGGATAACTATACATGAAGCCTTAAATGAAACATTGATAATATAATTATTAAATACTAAGCGTGAAACCCTCACTGCTGTTCAGATTAAAACTCATTGGCACAATAAACCCCAACAGTATATACATTTTTAAGTCATAATAACCTGGTTTCATTACAGAAAGGTATATGTTCATTGTCTTCTGTAGTTTTCAGTCACCATGTCCACGATGCTGATGTTTTGCTGAAGTGTATCGTGTGTTTTTGTGTGTCTCAGGGTGCCCGGAGACATTGATGAAGTAAACGCGCTGAAATTACAGGTGGACCAATGGAAGGTGCCGACCGGCCTGGAAGACCCACATATTCCAGGTATCCCACAAGTCCTTTGTCTAATCTAATATAAGCAATTTAAACAATCTACAGAGGATTGGGGGTAATATTTGCCCTAGTAATATACATGGTATAGCAAATTCTCACAGACCATTAGGGCCACGAGTCAAACAGGGCGAGATTCAGTCTGATCGGCCTCCATTAATCTTGTCTAATAAGTGCTCAAAC
>NC_138231.1:2684295-2921795 GCF_964197995.2 Scardinius erythrophthalmus | reverse complement strand
TCCCCGATGATTTCTGAATGTTTCTGAATAGATAAACCATCCGTCTTCACATGATAGTGACTGTCCTGCTTTGGTTTCTAGCGTGCATGTGTGTACCGAAAGTGTCCGTTTCTGTTTTTTAACTCGACTGACGTGTAGAACAGTCCGTCTGATTTTATATGATTAATTTATTTGTTATTTATTTGAATAAGGGGTTTGTAAGTATTGTACTGCCTTTTGAAATAGAAAACATCTGTCTTCACTGATCACATGCATTGGTGTGTGTGTGTGTGTGCGTGCGTGCGTGTGTGAGTGAGTTCATTAATCACATTCAGCACTAATTGTTTTATACACTATTGTGTACGTCTCACTGAAATGGTACAACACAAGTGCCCCTCATAGCGAACTACCTGCGATAAAGGTGAAGTGTGTGATTTATCAGCGAAAAATACATGATTTACACACTTTCTGAAGAAACTGCGAGCGCAGAACTCGCACACACTGAATCAGAAAGTGTTTAACATCCAGAATATTACATCCTTCGCCTTTACATTCTCACATATACAAACAAGTATCCAAACACCCTCATTTACACACACACACACACACACACACACTGATTTGGTTTGGTGCTTGTAATCATCTATATCACACTGCCAAACACACAATATTGATATTGATGTCCATTTCTGCCTCCAGGAGGCTATTGGTGAGAAACAAGTGAGACTACAGAGAGACAGACGGTAATGGAGGGAGAGATAAACAGGAGTGAATCTCATGAAGGAATGTCTGCGTCATATTTCACCACAAAATCAAAAAAACAAAATTGTGAGAAATTATGTCACAATATATACTGTATACAGTCGAACCAAAATGTATTCAGACACCTTCAACATTCCTCACATCATCACAGTTTATTCGCTATAATGTAGAAAATGGTAATAAAATATGAGCAGAACTCAGCTGATATTTGACTGGTTTTGTCCAATTAGATAATTAGATAATACCAGTTTAGCTCAACCAATCACCAAGCAATGCTTCATTGTGTTCAGTCTGTGTGTAAAAAGAGCATTAGCAATTAAAGAAAACACACTTCAGCAAAACATGATCAGCTCAAAGTGTCCGAATCATTTTTGCTCCCAAATGTTCAGTAGTAGTCTCTGTATGAAGAATGTTTGGGTATAATGTGTCACAGTTTACTTTATTTTGCTATTCTCACTTACTTAAATGAACTATAGTGTCCTGATCACACTAGTAAAAAAATATAAAAAATTAGATCTGGTGTCTGAATAATTTTTGGTTTGACTGTATATATATATATATATATATATATATATATATATATATATATATATATATATATATATATATATATATATATATATATATGTATATGCATACATATAAAATACTGGCCCTAAAAATAAACTTAATTTTCTTTATGCAAAATATTATTTCAAATAGTTTTGAGGTGAAATATGAGCAGGACGTGCTTTTGACAGACAAAGATGTCGGTATGTTTGGCTTCTCCACATTTCTGCACACACTGATCTGTCATGGTCACATGTTCACGTCCTCATCTGTACAGAACAATGTGTAAAAAATACAAATAAAAAGCTAAAACGAAAGAAAAGAAGATAACGAAATAGTAATTACTACTTCAGTATTTGACAGCAGGAGCATTTAATGTTCACGTTTAGGTTTGGATCTCAAAACTCATTCCGTTAGCAAAACTTAGATTTAAAATAATAATAATTATAAAAAGCAGATATGGTATGAAATTTGATTATACGTCTGAAATGAAATGTTGAAGGGAAGAAAATGCGGACCAGTGTGACCTGAGAGCAGCACACACACAAACACACAGGATTATGGGAGATGAATGCAGAGATGTTTCTCGTCACAGGTTTACTGTATTTATGAGTCGTGTTAATAAACCCCTCTCCCTCCTTTTGCTCTGAGGTCAAAGGTTACTCTGGACGTTACGGTTGAGCTGAACGTTGTTTATTAAACAGTTCAAAGCATTCATTGACTTGTGTGATCATTTCTGTGATGCTGTTTATACGCACACACTCACACTCTCTCAAACAAACACACACACACACACACACACACACACACACACTCTGTCTCTTTCACACACATTTTTACACACACACACTCACACTTACACAGACACACACACTCTCTCTCACACACACACTCACTCACATTCACACACACTCTTACACATACACTCTCATACAAAGACACATTCACACACACACTCTTACACAGACACACACACTCTCTCACACACTCACATTCACACACACACACACACACACACACATACACACTCTCATACAAAGACACATTCACACACACTCTTACACAGACACACACTCACATTCACACACACAGACACACTCACTCACACTTACAGACTCACACACTCTTACACAGACACATACTCTCACTCACACACACTTTCTCTCTCTCACACACACACAAACTCGAAAATAGAAAGCTTTTGCAACATTTATTGCAAAAATAATTTATTTGATCAATTTATTTAATCCTTGCGGAATAAAATTATTAATTTATTTAATCCCCCCCCCCCCCCCCAAAAAAAAAAAAATATATACTGACCCCAAAACTTAAAACTATATATATATATATATATACACACATATACATACATGCATATCGCATGCATTTGCTCTTGTCATGAAGAAGTCCATTCGTGTATTCTTATTTTAACTATATTCAAAATAACATTAACATATACAGTAACGTTACAGATGAGTGTGTAACAACTGTGAATATTGGTTGCAGGAAAGTAAATACGTAATACTTTGAATGTAATACTTTTACCTCCATTAATAATGTGTATCCTTGGAAATTGAAAAAAAAAGACATAATACGAATAGAAACAACATTAAATAAAGCATTACTGTTGATAAACAATAAAAATACACATAAATTCGGATAGAGGGTATACAAATACTAGGCTACAGTACAAAGTAATTATACATGTATTACAATGTACAAATTATATAATAATTTAAGATATTATAGACGTTACGGCTTGAAAGCCTTTGCCATGTTTCAAAATAAAGCAGCATTTCGTTCCTGAATTACAGTGAGATTGACAGCCACAAAACTCTAGAGTTTCAATGACGTCAAGGCTATGATGTGATTGGTTTGTAAGGCACACGTGATCCACGCGGACCTTTATGGTCCTCACATAAGATCTCTGTAGATAAATCAAGACTGCTCACTCGGATTACTATGAATGTGAAAAACTGCAACGCGGAATAAGTCGGAATAAAAGAGCAAATCGCCAAATGGTAAGTCATCCCGTCTTTGCAGTCGCAGTTAGAAGCTCCGCATCCTGTGAATCACGGTTAGAGCTGCGCATGCGCTCTGTGTATCGAACAAACCGGAAACGCTTTACCGGCTGAGCGACAGGAATGAGCACAGTGGATATTCTGGTTATTCCACATTCCAGAAAATATGAATTGATTTTGCAATTTGCATAAGCAAAATATCTGCCCGGGGGCGATGAAAATATGAAAAGCGAGTGAACTGATTTTCCTCGAAAAGGACTTTGACTACAGTGACGCCAGAGAGTTGGCCAATCATTAGTTATTAACAGAACTAACACACGACCAAACAGTTATTCATTCATTCATTCGATGTCACGGTATGCTCGTTTTAGACACTTTACAGCTGTTTAATCACAGAAAATGATCTTTCAATATTATCTGAGAGTGTATTAAGTAGCTTCATTGAGTGTTAAAGTGTGTACTGTGATTATGTTCATGCATTATCATTATAAAGCATGTTAGTCTGTGTTTTGTGGTCATGTGTTATTGACACCTCATCAGTAATAAAGGGCGTATAAGAGGTTAAAGGTTAAAATGATCCGATCATTTACTCTCCCTCGAGCCATCCTAGATGCATGTAACCTCCTTCTTTCAGTCTTACACAATCAGAGTTGTATTAAATATCCTGGCTTTTCCTAACACTTTCTTTAAAAAAGGGAGTAGAGTAACAAAGAAGTACCGCTCTATTACCATTAAACATTCCATGGAGAACTTGGTAATTTTTGGACTCTTCCATGATAGTATATTTCGTGAATATGTGCTTATTATAAGAACTTTTGAAGTATAGATAGATAGATAATTACAGTTTTTATCTATCATTAAACCTCGCCTCTCTCTCTTTCAGATGGACGGGCCGATGCGTGTGTTGGTGACGGGTGGCAGTGGACTGGTGGGACGAGCGATAGAGCGAGTGGTGAAAGAGGGTGAAGGGAGAGAAGGAGAAGAGTGGATATTCCTCTCATCCAAAGATGCCAATCTCATGTAAGAGACCCTGAACAAACACTCATGAGACGTCACACCAGTTAGACAACACAATCATTACAATATCATATCAGTAGGTGTATTATAACATACTTTTTAGAAGTAACTCAAATATTTAGTTGTAAATAAAAATACAAAAGTAGCCTAATCTGATTACGTAACTTGCATTACTTGGTATAAAAGGAGCATCCACCACAGACTGTCAAACAATTCAAAAATCACATTTCTCAATGCAAGATTGCAAAGGTCTTTCTCCAATTACCATATATAATATTGCGAAAAGATTCAGGGAATCCAGAGAAATCTCAGTACATGCAGGAAACCTCTGTTGAAATGTATGTGACCTTTGACCCCTCAGATGGCACTGAGACTGCATGAGAAACCGTCATGCTGCTGTGTTAAATATAGACACATTGGCTCGGAATACTTTGGAAAACCTTTGTCACTGAAAACATTCATTAATGAATGCAACTGGAATCTCTAGTTACGCAAGGAGAAAGATATACCTCTGTTGAACGCAGAGATGCAAGATTTAAACATCTGAAAGGCATTTTCTAAACGTCTATTTGACATCTGACAGGAAACGTCCTAGAGACGTATATTGCAGATGAGCAAACACTCAAAAAAATATGTCTTCCAGATGTAAACGCACATCAAATAGACGTCTCAGGTGCGTTAACTTTGTCCGAGTCAGTGTACCATCTCTTAAATCACGACACACTAATAAAACAGCAAGGTTTTTAACTCTGTGCTTCTAGAAAATGAAGAACAAAGAATGTACATCATGTGTGTTTTGCTTTTTTATGTTTTTAATTAATTTATTCAACTTTATCGTTACATATTAATCGTGTTTATCGTTACATTGCCTCTGGAAATCCGCCTTGCACCTTCCATTAACATTTTCAAATCAAAATTAAAAACGTATTTCTATTCCCTGGCATTTTAATATTATCATATTCCTGTTTCACTGTTTGTTTGGTTTTATGTTTTGTTTACTGTTTTATTATATTTATTTATTTACTATGTTCAGCACTTTGGATAGCTCTGCTATATTGAAATGTGCTTTATAAATAAAATGTACTTACTTACTGTTATGTCACAATGCGATCAGATTTTGTGCAGGCAAGTAGGCTAGCTTGCTAACTTGCTAACTCGTAAACATCGGGGCTTAAAGAAAATCCCGAGCTTCCCACGCAAACTCTGAATCAACATCCACCAGTGCTACAGTTTTCTATGTCATAATCATTTGTTAATAAACAAGTATTCGTTACTAGCTCATTGTTTCAGCCTTAAATTATTACGTTGTTTAAATGAATACATTTTTCGCTAACTGTGATTTTGTATATGTACATTTCTGAAATACAGTTTCCACTGATAACAGATCACTGTAAATTGTAATGTGGGCTCACGATGTGTATTGTGAAAAGCGCTATAAAAATAAATGTGAATTGAATCATATTAACGACATTGTTCATGTGTGTTCAACTCGCAAATACGATCTTTCCGACATGACCTAAACTCACATAATGGAGCTATACGCGAAGCTTGAGTTAGCCAAGCCCATGCTTATTTGCATATTGCAGTGTTCATGAATTTGAACATTTGCCACTAATGGTAAATCGCAATGATATTTATACTGCCAATATCTACATTTATTATTGCTGCTTATTGTCCATTTCGTGTCTTATGATAACTGTATTTACATGTGCCGTTTCAGGAGCGCTGAAGAGACGAGATCAGTTTTCCAGAAGCATCGTCCGACACACGTCATTCATTTGGCCGCCATGGTGGGCGGGCTCTTCAGAAACATGAGACAGAACCTGGACTTCTGGGTAATTATAACATTGGACATAATAAAAGCTTGCAAATATCACTGTTGAATAAGTGAACTGTACATTGACTGTCTTTGCTTCTTTTTCTTTTTTTTTTTAGAGGAATAATGTATTTATCAATGACAACGTGCTGCAGACGGCTCATGAGTTCGGGGTGGTGAAGGTCGTTTCTTGCCTGTCCACGTGTATATTCCCAGATAAAACCACCTACCCGATAGATGAGACCATGGTACACACACACACACACACACACACACACACACACACACACACACACACACACACACACACACACACACACACACACACACACACACACACACACACACACACACACACACACTCATTCTTGTACATCTATCTTTATGAGGACATTCATTGACACAATGCAATCTCTAGCCGCTTACCCTAACCTTACCCATCACAACTAAGTGCCTAACCCGAACCCTGACCCTAAACTGACCCTTGACCTCATTATAACCTTATCCCTAAAACCAAGTCTTGACCCTCAAACACTTTAAAGGCTCTCAGAGACTGAGGACCGGCCAACATGTCCTCACTGTACTCTCTCTGTCCTCACTCCAATGGGCTAAAACTCAAACTGCTCCTCACAAAGATAGTTGTACACACACACACACACACACACACACACACACGCATTTTAATTGGCAGATGTTGGGATGGTTTGTATTTAGCATTCTTTTAAAGGCTTATAACATGATACATTTTCCTTCTATGATTCATTGTCGTATGATCCAGTGGGTCAAGTTTATTTTCCACAAGATCATCCACTCCAATTGTGTTATGATTTGAGGGAGATGATGATTAGACACGTTTTGTTTGGTATTATCCTATATTTATTGTCATCTATACAGACGTGTTTCTCTCTCTCGCTCTGTTTCAGATCCACAACGGTCCGCCACATGAGTCTAATTTCGGTTACGCCTACGCCAAACGCATGATTGATGTCCACAACAGGTCAGTGTCAAAGTTCATTGGTCATGAGCTTTATTTAAATCATCATAAATTAAATGCAGCACAATAAACACCATGTATAATAAATATTTAGCTATTTAAATTATTTTTATGACAATAATGACAATTTGTGAGGAATGTGTGTGATTGTCATGAAAATAATGTTAAAATATATTTATTATTATGAGATTTGGGGGTGAAGTGTTTGTTTATAGCTTTCATAGATGTAAGAAATAACTCATTGTGTGTTTGTCCATTAGGGCGTGTTTTCAGCAGTACGGTTTACGATACACAGCTGTCATCCCTACCAATGTTTTTGGACCACATGACAACTTCAACATTGAGGATGGTCACGTGCTTCCAGGATTGATCCACAAGACATACCTGGCAAAGAGTGAGACGCGTTTAACTTTCCACAATAATCCAGAGCATAGAAAAATGAAGTCAAAATATCCCAGAAATGGCTTTTGACATTGAGTCTGAGCTGTAGTGATCCTGAGATAAAGCACAGCTGTCAATCATGACTCACACCCGTTTTTATAGCATTAAATAACTAACTAAAACCAAACTTACTGGAAAAACAAACACTTGAGCATACGCAAGTGTGATGAGTAGTACCCAAATTTACCGAAGTCATCTTTAAGGTATAATTTATTTATTTACTTATTTGGCTCGCGTCCCATTTATACTGACGCAAAATGTTTTGGCTTCACTTTTCTGTGTGAGACACACTTGATCTAGAGCCTCATTCAAGCAGAGTTCTGTTCACATGTTAAACGTGTTTCGTGTGTGTGTGTGTTTTGTAGAGGAAGGTAAACCTCTGCAGGTCTGGGGTTCAGGTCGTCCTCTACGGCAGTTCATCTACTCTCTGGATCTGGCTCGTCTGTTTGTGTGGGTTTTGAGGGATTATGACGAGGTGGAGCCCATCATTCTGTCAGGTACGGTACTCGACTCGTGTTTGACACAGTGTTCCCGCAGTTCCTTACAAATTCAGTTTGGTCAAATTTAAGATTAAATAACATCTCTGGTGCTCTTCAGTCACATTATGATTTTCTGTTTTAAAATGTTAAAAATCACAGCTTCATCGGAATGGTATGAAACTTGGTGACTTATGGCATTTGGAATGTGAACACACACAAAAACTTGATTCGAGTAGGCTAAGTGGGCGTAAAATAAAAAGTCACATGTGTGGTCTTCGGTCAAAAATGACCGACCATAGGAAATGAATGGGAAATCGACAAAAACACAAAAATTCTGAGAATTTGCGACAGATATCCGTCATCCCTACCAAAGTTTTCAGAGAATTTTTGTGTGTACAATCTACAAATTGGCCCGATGCAGAAAAAAAGTGCTCAGCAATGAATGAGGTGAAACTCTAAAACATCAAGGGCCCTATTTTAACGATCTGAAACGCAAGTATCAAACGCGAAACGCAAGTAACTTTGTGGGCGGGTCTCGGGCGCTGTTGCTATTATAGCGGCGGGATAAATGACTCTTGCACCCGGCGCAGATCTAAAATGTGTTGGTCTGAAGTCGCTTCATTACTCATAGGTGTGGTTTGGGCGTAACGTGAAATAAACCAATCAGAGCGTCATCTCACATTCCCTTTAAGAGCAGGCGTGCTTGTTCCATGGCGGATTGCTATTATAACGGCGGATTTGCCAGGAGCGGTTCACAGCCGAGGAGACCGACGTTCTCGTCAGGGCCGTAAAACACAGAGAAGTGACATTGGGGATGGAGAAACACACCCAGATTAGCTTCGGTTAAACAGGCGTATGATCATTTGGGTAAATGTGTAAGCTAGATTTATGCCTATTTTTTCACATCTTCATGGACACAACAATGATTTCCCTCGTGTGGTAATATTTTTCCTTGTAATAATGTAGCCTATGATTTGCAAAAATGGAACTGCTGCGTCTGTGTATATGTGAGAAGCAAAGTGTGTGCGCTTAGACGAGGTTTCTCCTGGTCAGTGGCGGAATTGTTTTCTGAAACTGCAAAATAGCACCAGGGAACGTTTGCGCCGGAACACGCCTCCTCTTTTCGCTGAACCGCCCCCGGGAGCGCAAGTTCACTCCCTAATTTACAGACGTGCGTCTGTGGAGGGAAAAGTCCGCTGTGTGTCGGGTGCAAAATAGGAATGACACATGCGTCGTGTACAAAGTCAATTGCGCTGGGTGCGAGATAGGGGCCTTAGAGTGCAAAACAGACACTCCCACTCACCACTTACTAACAATAGCCTTAAAAAATCTATTTTCACCATGTTTTTTGGAGTAATAGGACCTATACCTCCGGATAGGAATGATATATCAACAAATCCCTCTGTAAAAGCCTTCAGAATATAGTTAAGGATAAGGTTGGTGCTTGTAGGTGCTACTGATGTGGATATATCTGACTCTGAGTATGAGAAAAAACTCATTTTGAGAAAACGGCCTTTAAAGTTTTATATTGTATAATTTCATACATTTCTATTGAAACCCCCAACCTACAAACAAAATATATATTCAGTTCACTAATATCAGTAGTGTATAAAATGTAAAATTTCTTGAAATATCGTGATATTGAACTTTGTATATCCGCCATTGTCACCGCATGTTAATGAACTCTCACACGCAAAGAAAATGACAGCGCAGGCTACGCAGAACACGCTAATCAAACAGCCGTTGCATTTTAACATGCAGCATTGGACAATCTATCAGAGTAACAAATCAACAATTTTTGTTTTGTTTTATTGTAAGCACTCAACAATCTGGGGGTGGGTGGACATGTAAATGACTGAACTCGTATCGAACCGTGACCCAAACACCGAGGTACTCACCGAACCCTGACTTCAGTGTACCGTTACACCCCTGGTGTCTATTGATTAAAACATATCTTTAGGACCTTTTAAACTTGCTGTTAACTTGTTTGCAATTTGAATGTGTACACCAGCCTGTTTAACCTTCACGTTGTGTTCGTGGTCATTTTGATCCGGAGAAGATTTTCTTTTCCCCGAAAATACTAGTTAATGTTATCGCATTGCATTGAAACTTTACAATTTTCGGCCATTTTTGACCGGGAACACCACAAGTATAAGCTTGTGCCATTTTGTACAAATAAAAGTTTTTCAAAACAAAATTCCTTGTGAAACATTACAGTAGACTAGTGTGATCAACAGTTTTTTCCATTTAATATTTCCAAAATTATTCATAAATAATGCTTTTTTTACTCAAAAAATGAGGTGCCTACTCTCAGATAAATGAAGCCAACAATTAATCAGATGCAAATAGAAATATAAAACCAGTCCTGATTGAAAGAGAACAAGTTGACAAAAAGATTGAATCTAATATTGGGTGATAATATAGCATAACAAGTGATTTATAAGCTATTTTTTGTAGGCCGGTCATTTTTGACCGGGAACATCACAAGTGTTTATAAGGTTTCGAACACAACATAAGGGTTAATTAAGTCAATTTGTTTATCTTTGTCTTTCTTTCCTAGTTGGAGAGGAGGATGAGTTGTCCATAAAGGACGCTGTGGACGCTGTGGTTGAAGCAATGGGGTTCAAAGGTGACGTGATTGTATCCTTTCACACACAATTACTGTGAAAATCTTCAGTTTTTACAATCTCTGTTCTGTGGAGCACAAAAGACTTTACAGATTGATGTTGAGCTTCAAAATGCATCATAAAAGAAGTCCTTGAATGACAGTTTTTTATTTTGGTGTGAACAAATCCTTTAACCCTTAACTAACCGCTCTCAGTATGACACTAGTAAAGCAGACGGTCAATTCAAGAAAACCGCCAGTAACGCCAAACTACGCAAATACCTGCCAGACTTCAAGTTCACACCGTTCAAAGCAGGTGATCAATCTTCACTTCTCGCTTCAGCAATTACTAAATGTTCTTCTATAGTAGTCAAAAGAACAGTCATTAAAAGTGCTTTTATTTTTTCCAGCTATGAAGGAGACGTGTGACTGGTTTATGGCCAATTATGACATCGCCCGTAAATGAAGATCTTCACATCTCATTGGATGAAGTTCTGGATTTCATAGTAGCTTTCATTGGCCAAGGAGGGCATCTGACTGAAGTGTAAAACAACCAATCACAGTTAGTTTTGTTCAGCATCACGTTTAGGGACGTGAAAAATTAAAGTCGATGTTCCTACAATTACAGACTAGCTTGTAAAACTCTTAGGTATATTTTAAAGAGTCTATGCTGGAAACTTCTCATACTTTTGAAAACCCAGCATTTAGTTGATCATAAGCGCTTATTGTTACAGTTGTAAACACTTCGGCTTTCTGAACTGGTTCGTTAAGAAACATGACGCACATCTGGTGTCTGGTAGAATCCAAAGCAATCAGATGATGGCAGTGTTTCCAGTTTTGTGTGACATGTGCATCAGACATTCAGCCAACGGTCTGTCTGAAACTAGGACTAGCTGTAGGGAGTTAAATGCTGGAAACCAATGACTGATCAAACACCTTGAACAACCCTTAATCATTTTAACACTGCTTTTGTAGCTCTCTTTTCATGTTTATTTAAAGTTTTTCTTAAAGACATAAATTTTACAGCTCTGCAATTACTAAAACTGCAAAATACTGTTTTCAAATGCATTTATTAAATGCATGGACTACTTCCCTTCCCCTATGGAAGCTTTTTCTGCCACAGAATAAAAAAAAAGGTAATTGTGACTTTTTTTCTCTCACAATGTGTGATACAAAGTCACAATTGAGTGATACAAAGTCACAATTGAGTGATACAAAGTCACAATTGAGTGATGCAAAGTCACAATTGAGTGATACAGTCACAATTGAGTGATACAAAGTCACAATTGAGTGATACAAAGTCACAATTGAGTGATACAAAGTCACAATTGAGTGATACAGTCACAATTGAGTGATACAAAGTCACAATTGAGTGATACAAAGTCACAATTGAGTGATACAGTCACAATTGAGTGATACAAAGTCACAATTGAGTGATACAAAGTCACAATTGAGTGATACAAAGTCACAATTGAGTGATACAAAGTCACAATTGAGTGATGCGGTCACAATTGAGTGATGCAAAGTCACAATTGAGTGATACAAAGTCACAATTGAGTGATGCGGTCACAATTGAGTGATGCAAAGTCACAATTGAGTGATACAAAGTCACAATTGAGTGATGCGGTCACAATTGAGTGATACAGTCACAATTGAGTGATGCAAAGTCACAATTGAGTGATGCAAAGTCACAATTGAGTGATGCGGTCACAATTGAGTGATACAGTCACAATTGAGTGATGCAAAGTCACAATTGAGTGATGCAAAGTCACAATTGAGTGATACAAAGTCACAATTGAGTGATGCGGTCACAATTGAGTGATACAAAGTCACAATTGAGTGATGCAAAGTCACAATTGAGTGATGCAAAGTCACAATTGAGTGATGCAAAGTCACAATTGAGTGATGCAAAGTCACAATTGAGTGATGCAAAGTCACAATTGAGTGATACAAAGTCACAATTGAGTGATACAAAGTCACAATTGAGTGATACAAAGTCACAATTGAGTGATGCAAAGTCACAATTGTGTGATACAAAGTCACAATTGAGTGATGCAAAGTCACAATTGAGTGATACAAAGTCACAATTGAGTGATGTAAAAGTCACATTTGAGTGATATAAACACTCAATTGCGCAATATAAACTCACAATTGCGTGTTAAAAAGTCACAATTCTGACTTTTTTTTCCTCCAAGTTATTTTCCATCTATTTATATTTTAATAAATAAACTTATTTTAATTAAAGGAGATTACTCGGGAATCTTTCACATCTTGGCAAATGATCGGCCAAACTTGGAAAATGACAACCGAAGTACAGAGAGTTGTTCATTTAATAATGATAATAATAATATGATAAAATAGTCACAATATGATTTTGGGCTTTAATCGTGCATCCCTACATTCATTAATAACAATCATGGAGCTCTTTGGATTAATCTTTTTCATCTTTTGTCTCTGGATGATCCTGGTTTTATGCTGAACATTTTCCTCTGTTCTTACTGGTCTATCAGGGTATGTTCTATGTTTATTTTCTAATGTACTGTAATAATGCCAAATAATGATGTGTAATGTGCTTTTCTATATAAAGGATTTTTTGATTGTTTTAAGGGTTCCCAGTCATGGTGAGGCCGTATTAACATTAAGTGACATCCGGTCTTCATTGGCATGTGCCGCAGAAACACTGACACGACACTAACACTGTGCCACTGAACGTTTGTGATACCAGTGCTGTTGTATGTTGTTTATTACAGAAAGTCACAAACTGCCCATTCTAGGAAAGACGAAATAAATCTATCACGGGTCACTACGAATAATGCATTAACCATTATGGCAATAACGTCACACATGTTGCTGTAAACCTTTATATTTGCATGATTCTGCAAATCTGAATCATTATATATCATTTGTGGATTTTTAAACATTTCTAGCTTTAAGATGTGCAGACAAATCCACACATAAGTGGACTCCACCCCACTGTCTTCTTAAGCCAATCAGATAACAGCCATTTGCGCTGACCAATCAATCACAATTTGCTTTACAATCAGGGTGGTCTTGCCCTGAAATAACTTTGCTCATTCATCTGCATTGGCTCAGATAGGAAGTATAAGGCCCATAAAATTGGTTCAGTAAAAGATGTTTAAAATGTGGCTTTCGTTGTGTATCAAGCCACAGTATTAGATTTTATGCGCCTTTGAAAATGCCAGAGAAACAGCGCTTTACATCTCTGTTATGGAAGCGTCACGTTATTCAGGATAGAGCAGAAAAGCATCATTAAGTAGCTGTGTGCTGACAAAACATCAGATTGATTGTGCTCCCAACAATATATTTGCATTGTTTGAAGGGTAGGGTTAGGAGAGGGGTAGGTATGGACGTTGAAAAAAAGCCTCAAACCACATGAATATGATGCTGGTAGCACAATCTGATAGGGAGCACAAATCATTATACAAAACACTTGATACAAACCCAAATAAGCAGCCTCTTAGAGAGTGAATCACCCTGGTTTTCTACAACATGAATATGATGTGCACTCGTCACCATGTGCTCTCATCTCCACATACTGAGCCGAAGACAACAAAAAAAATGGCAAAAATAATCACAGCTAAGTACAATAACATGATTATACAAATAAATTGGGGTGACAATATAGACATGAAAGCAATAATTACAATAAAGATTAAATAAGATTTTTAGAAGTCAAAATAAATCTCTCCCATTCAAATACAATGCAAAAGGGAAGAGGAGACAGAACAGAAAATCATGTTGGCTCATGACATCAACAATTAAAGGAGAAAGCACTCATTTCCATCAGTCATCATAGGCCTACTATGATATTAGACTACATAGCCTATAATAATAATAAAAAAAAGAATTTCAAACCTGAACCAAAAATATTTTTATTTTCAAAGATCAACAGTCTGTCATTAGTCTTTAGTCTG
Organism: Scardinius erythrophthalmus; assembly: GCF_964197995.2. Lineage (NCBI taxonomy): Eukaryota > Metazoa > Chordata > Actinopteri > Cypriniformes > Leuciscidae > Scardinius > Scardinius erythrophthalmus. The sequence goes on along the minus strand of NC_138231.1, from coordinate 2,907,197 downwards.
ACACAAAAAAACTACAATAAAATCATGAACTGAAATGTCATTGTGAAAAAAAACCCAAAAAACAATGACTGTTGTAACAGTGTGTAAATCAGACCCTTCAGGTTATAGTCTAATGCTAATAAACTTTATGCCAAAATTATTATAACAACTAAGTTGTCGGTCATTAATTAAGAGCACTAAATAATTGTGTAGATGATTTGCTTTGTGTAACCCGACATCAGATATTAGGCCGAAGTATTTTTTTTGCACACAGTCCCGCGATGATAATGAAATTAGCTTATCAATGCATATCTGCGGTATCTTTGTAGAACTTCAAAAAAAGAAACAAAAAAGATGCTGCACATAATGAGCAGCACGACTCAACCTCCACGGACAGTTTATGTTTTATCAGACAATAACTACTCAAAATTTTCCTTAAGTATAATTTTCGGGACAATTAGGGCCGGATTCGGGACAACAGCTTAGATTTCGGGACGTCTGGTCACCCTAGACGTGTCTCAATTTACAGATGTCTACCCTAGTGAAAAAAAACCTATACCAAAATGTATTTAAAATGCATTTATTTCATACTAAGTGTATACAAATCCATTACCATATTTACGAGATGGTCCTCAATGCAGTACAAAAGATCCGGGGGGAGGAGTCGGATCCAGATCCAACTCCTCCCACCTTACATACCTAAACCTACCCAACTCCACCCCCTGATCCCTAGACCCACCCCTAAACCTACCAATCTCCACCCCTTAGAGATCCGACTCCTCCCCTCGGATCTTTTGTACTGCATTGAGGTGCTACTGATATTTACTGACAAATCGCTTGAGACTTAGCCTACTGATATAAATATTATAATTAAACTTTTTTTTGGAGCACTTCATTATTGCACAATGCACATTTATTAATATTAAGCCTAAAATGTGTTTAAATATCACTATTAGTATGATCTCTGTATAGTATCAGCCTTTAAAATGCAAGATATTTAAAGTGTCCCTAATGTATACTTGCAATAGCTCAATCAAATATACTTATATCTTCAGTTGAACTTCATCACTATTTCTGGACAACTAAAGTACACTTAGTACAAAATTAGTTCCAATTTAGCAGACTTAGTATACCAAACGTGCAATTGCATGGTTTTTATTATAAGTACATAAATGTGTAAATGTATTTGTAGTAATACTTAGCATAAAATAAATGTATTTCAAATACATTTTAGTATATTTATTTTTCACTAGGGTACACAGGAACACACGAGCGGGATCTTTTTTTTTTTTTTATACATTTATTTAAACTTCAAACCATACAAAACACAAAGACATACCAAATAACAAACGATCATTTCACATTACACCTTCTTACAAAAAAATCTGAGAAGGAATTAATCCTCCCTAACTAAAACGCAGTAAGCAACAGATATCTAAACAAAAAGGTTTGACCCTATCAGCTATAATGTATGTAAATTAATAAGCACATAAAACAAGAACTCAACCAAGGAAATATAACTAAAAAATAAATAAGCAAACTTAAGAACAATTCAAATTCCCTAACATAGGGGTTTATATCAACTGACATTCTGATATAAGTGAAAAGAAGTTAATAGCAGACTGGACTGTAGGCTATACATTTTCTTTAAGGATTTACAAAATAAAGAAAAGTCATTTTTTAATGCATTCACATTTGGAAGAGATTTTGTGAAACGACATTTGTGGATATAGAATTTAACAAACAGTAATATTATTTATCAAATATTCAACTTTTTTATTCTTCATTAAAAGTCCATATTTGATCCCATTCCAGGAAAAAAAAATCCATTTGAATAGACTTTAAAATCAGCCAGTTATGTATTTCCATCCACAAATTATGTACAATCTACAGGAGCGGGATCTGCTACCAAGCCTGGGCAACAACAACTCTGCTAATGCTAACTCTGAGGGTAAGGCACTGTCTATGGGGTAAGGCCACTTGTTTTACAAGCACGCCCTCTAATGGTCACACTCCCAAATAACATTATTCTGAGTTCAGGCTGCTACTCCACATGTGAAGTCTCTCAGACACCGTCCATAAACTCTGGTGTAATTCCACTGGTCTACTGTACAGCATTTGAAGGTACAGAACTAGCTTAGCTGGTTCGAGTGATGGCAACACATCAACATCTTGCAAGGGAGTGTTCAACAACACAGATGTTTCAACAGGGGGTATGTCTGTTCCTCATCTGGAGTGAGTTTCCCTTACAGTCACATAACTCGTGCTCAACTACAATAGTATGATACATTGTTGAAGAAATCAACTAGCGAGTCAAGTCATGACTATTTCCAGAAACCATATTGTCGCAAATTGGTTGTTGAAACACGTTGGTTAATGTCACGCAGGTGGTGGAGTAATAACTACTGTTAATGAATCTGGTTGAGATCGATTTAATGCTAGATGTTTTGCTATAAATGTATGGACATGCATCTGAGGACTATTTCTCATTTTTCTCAGTTATTTAGCTTTATTTCCAGATTAATTCATAAGCTCGTTCTTACACGAGCTCGTTCACACATTCGCACTCTCCAACAACTGCGCTTTAAATCTATGAACAAACTAAAAGACATAAATTACATTTGTATTATAAATAAAATATATAGATTGCACTAAAAGTCAGCTTGCATATTTTGCGCAAGATAGGATTTATTCAGTCCACATGTTCTGCAAACAAGAAACTCTGCTTCCAATTACAGGTCGAGAGCTTTATAACTGCGATGCTGTTTGTGAATGTAGACATCTGTTTTCTGTCTAATTATCCCCATATTAATAATTATAATCCTCATACTTAGGAGTGTTGTCACATTAGCTGTGTTGTCGATCAACTTAACCACTTAATTCAATTTTAAAGGGGTACTATACCTATTTTTTACAGTCTATGTATTGGATTTTCTCGGCGACGTCATCACTGCTTGCGCACGCATCCAGGAGGCAAAAAGACCCGCGGTTTTCGTACTGGAGTAAAGGGTTTAGGCTAGTAGCATAGTGGTGGTGTTGTCGCCAAGTCAAAATGCCATGGAGTTGTTGCGTAATTTATTTACATGCAGGCCTATCTGTTGTGTTTTATCTGCTCATTTAAATTATACATGTTGCAAGTAATTCCAAATCTAGGCAAATGGAAGAGTGGGACAGAAGGAGGAAGTTGTATATATTCTTTCTATTCATAATTTGACGAGCTGCACATGACCACATAGCACGTAGTTGTATGCATCAAGGGATTTGTACGCTCTAATCATTTCTCTTGTATACACACTTAGTGTCTGAATAAGATAAATTATATATATCAGGCCATACAATTGCCGGCCACTTCTTGTCATCCACAATCCAAAGATCGTCATGTATTGCGTAGGGATCCGGCCAGATCTCACCATTGCTGAGAGTAAGTTTTTTAATATAATTGCCACGGTCGGAGGTACTAAGGCTTCCCACATAATCCAACGTCAAATCTTTGATTTACAGTAAAGTAACGTTATATGTGTGCAATCATGAAATGTTTCAGGTCGTGAAGTAACGTAAACAAGGTTAACTTATATAAAAGCAAATTCGGGCTCTATAGATGCTGCACTGCTAACATTGGCTATTACATTACTAACGTAGTCTAACATGATAATTCATACATGCATCACAGTATGTCTGGATTTCGATTCGTCAACAGTTGGACGTTTTACATAATGTTATATTAATATGAAACACAAACAAACAGATCCAACTCTGAAATTTCAGTTTATTATTGAGTCAACAAGAAATTACAAACAATGCGAAATCCACGTTAATTACAATGTTCTTTTACAAAACTCGGCATAACAGATAGCGTTTTTTTGCCTCCTGGATGCGTGCGCATCCGGTATTGTTTGTATACAAGAAACCCATGTATGCTTATTCACTTTTTCAACTTTAGTTAGTCTGTAATGCTGCTGTTTGAGCATAAAAAAAGATCTGCAAGGTTACAAAACTCAAAGTCTTCTCCAAAGGGAGATATTTTATTTAACTGAATCACCTATTTAACAACTATAACAAATGGCTCGTTTGGACTACAACACATTTTTTTCCAGGCTTTATGAAGTCATAATGTTACTTCAATTAAATAATCTCCGCCCACGGTATACGCAAAAAATGTGTGCGGCCTGGAGAGTTGCCAACCGTTCTGTACAACTGACAACAGCGGGAAATGTAAAAATGACTACCTCCGAGCGGCCGGTGTGGTGAAGTATCCGGTCACTCTATATTAAATAGGCACTATCTGTATAAACAAACAACATATTTGAGATTAAAACAACTACATTCTCGACTGAAAACCTCTTAAAACTACATTTCGTGACCAAGCGTGCCGCACAAGCCCTGAAAAGTGAAGCCAAAACGTCTCGATCGCCCCCCGGTGACTGGTCCTAGTATAGGTCATAAGCCCCGCCTCCCCATGTTATTCAACGGGACGCGAGACCAACTAAACAATTAAATTACACTTGAAATATCTTTTTTCCAAAGGTGGTTTCTTTCATTTGCTGTCGTTTTTATCACGCTGATGTAAGTTCTAGTATCTGTTTCAAAAATAAGTTGGTTTTTAGTTAGTTACGTGATGCGGGGGTGTAACGTCATGATTGACAGCTGTGATTGACAGATTCTCCGAGCGAAGACATTTTTTTCGGGATCTTCGGAGGACTGAGGAGATTGTATTTACTTTATTTTAACAAGCCTCTTGTCGTACTGCAATCAATTTTTTAAAAAGTGTGCAGAATGCACTTTCCCTGCGAGGGTGAGGGCGGAGCGTTGATTTCGCGGCTTTACTTCCTGCTCACTACTGCGCAGGTCTGGTCCCGAAATCGCTACTGCGCAGACTCAAGTTCCAATATGTCAGCGCCATATCGGGACTCTGGCGGCTTCAGTTCTCATCAATGGAAGAGAGCGAAGGGGCGTCGTCCATCTTTTTTTACAGTCTATGTTCGTGACACAATAACAGTAGTATTTTTTAAATTTTGCAGTCTTTCTCCTGCTATTGACGCAACTTGAGATTTTAAATATTAGCTATAGAATATACACAATTTACATATACAATATACAATTTAATTTAATCTTACCCTGCATATAGCCACGGGATTTAGCATTCTACATAAAGCTACCACATAATAACACTAAAACAGCTCACGTTAGCTACAAGTTATCGCAAGAACAGATTTAGATCAGGCATACTACTGGCATACTAATGGAGTCCTATGCCCGGACGGACCCATCACTATAGAGTGACCGGATACTTCACCACACCGGCGAAAAAGAAAAGAGCACAAAATATACATACTTGTATTGCTATTGCTTGAATGCAGTATTTGAGTTCAATATTTTATATTTTCTTTATTAGCTGTTTTTTTATGTATTGTTTTGCACTGGAAAGAAAGTTAACTATAATGGAAGTATAATTATATAAAGATTTGCACTACACTTCCTTAAAATGTTGTCTAATTAAATTAAAAATATTATTTTTTGCACTGGAAAGAACATTCTAGAAGTCTAATTCTATTGAATAAGTTCGCACTTACGTTTATATCCCAGCCACCACACTAGCCATTATTATTAATGGAAGGAGACGTATGTGTGTTTTCCAAGCATTAATGGTAAGGAACGACCCTTATTATACTTGTGAGCGGCACATATGAGGTGTTTCTGGGTGTTTCTCCCTCATTTCTGCTTCGAGGTCTTGATTGTGGCATTTATTTGAGGTTTAGAATCCATTATTCCTGTAATTATTTTGTCTTTTATGAATTTAATAAAGAACTCGGTCTCGTATTCTGTCCAAACACCGCGTCATCTACGTCAGGTGACCTGCAAATGCGCAAAACTGTTTCCATTGCAGTTTTGCGCAATATTTCTTTCTCGAATTGCCTGAAAAACAGCCTCATGCGAGCGTATAAACTTTTTTGCGATAAATGGGAGTTTTTGAGAAAATTAGGGTAGAGTAGGGGAAAACGCCCCCCTGGGGTAAAACGCCCCCCACCTGTTTTTCCCAAAATAACCACTAAAAGTAGTCAATATACATTTTTACTGTTGCTATGCACTACGTTGAAAACGGGGATATACAAATCTCTATGGAGAAGCTGACACCAGCGACATATTTGAAGAGAAGAGGATTACAGGGTAAATGCTATAATTTTCAGATATTAGTAAACAAGTGTTTAAGAGAATATTGTTCTTCATGATATCACAGTGATGTATGATAGATGAATAGTGAAGTCTGTAGTTTGAGATCATATGTTATTTATAAGAAATATAATTATATTATTATTATTATTTTTTTTTTAAGTCATAGCTTGTGGGGTAAAACGCCCCCTACGCTGAGGGGTAAAACGCCCCCTCTGGGGTCATAGTTTCTCTCTATCATAATTACTATAATAAAATATTTCTGTCAATCAAATCCTTTGTTTTACACTTAATGCAGTATAACTAGGTGGTAAAATCAAAATATTTGAACAAAACATGAAAAAATTACCTCAAGTGAGCATTTACTAGCTAGCTTGTTAGCAAAGTTAGCTCACTGATGGAAGGTAGTTAAATTTGGCTATTTTGGACATTGCTGAAATAAATATGAATATATATACATATTTTTACATTACTTGCCTTTTACTTTTAGAGATTAAAAACTATTGTCTGTTATTTTGCTGTTGATCTATGAAGCAAACTGGTTTGTAAGAAAGGGGGCATTTTACTCCACCGCTGGGGCAAAACGCCCCCTTTGTACAGAAATATTTTCAGTCAAAATGCTAATTAATTAAGAAGGCTGAGCAATTTTAATATTTGGTGAATAACTCCTGCCATAGTCACTCAAAACCGGGATGGCAATTCAAGTCACATTTATGTTTTGTTTCACTGTAATGCCACATTTTCCTTAAGGGGGGGCGTTTTCCCCCACTCTACCCTACGTGTGTCCATTAAGCGTATTTTCAATTCGCAATTTCAATTTGAAAGGTATTGGAAACGCGGCTAGGTGTTATTGCTGTCAAAGAGACCACCCCGTTTCCAAAACTCATTTGTTTGGCCTTCCGGAGGCTGATGAACTTAAGAAAGGTTCAAATTTATTTGAAACGCTGTTCGTGAACATTATAACCCCAACGTTTATCTGTGCGCTGCACATTCTATGGAGAACAGCTTCCAGAAACTAAAAGAGTACAAAGCAGCTACGCACAAAAGCTTCTCCTGAAACGGTGTCGTTCTCACTTTGTCAGGACAATCTGTTGTTTGTGGATCATAAATTGTATTGTAAAATTGGAACTGTTAATAGAAAACGCAACTACAAATAATACGTTTTATGTTGTTGCTATTATGTAAACAAAGGGCAAAGCCGTTTGCCTCCGCTCGCTTGCTAGCCAACATTAGTGTTGATGTAGTTTTTACTGTAGCTTTTGTAAGGCAAGGCAAGGCAAATTTATTTGTATAGCGCATTTCATACACAGCAGCAATACAATGCGCTTCACACAAAAATGTAAAATAATTTGTAAGCTATCGAGTTTGTAAGACTGTTCACCGATCTTTAGAAAAATTAACCATTGTTTTGGGATCAATTACTGTTTATATAACCATCGTTTTCCTACAAGTATCATGATTAAACAGTGTATTACCATGTTTATAAAATGTAGAACTTCATTCGTCCCAAAGGAAAGCATATTTACACTGTCTGAGTCGTTCCCTATCCCCTATATAGTGCACCATGTGCCGCCGCTTCAGCGTCTATTTATAATGTAGGGGGCGGAGCTTCAGATTCTAGAACATTTGATTGGACAGGAAATCTGATGAAGCGCTGACGTGCAGAGTGATGTCATCAAAATCATTGATCCTTATTGGCAGTAGTGAAAGACTAAGTTTCAAATGTTTATATCTTCTTAATATGAATTTTGTCATTGTTTTGGAGTTCACTAGCTTATAGACATTAGTAAGGCTAACATATTCATACTAAAATCCATTTCATGATTTCATGGGGACTTCAATAAATGCATTTGAAAATGCCACTTTCCAGCACTGAAAAGTTCAAACTCCCCACAGCCAATGAGATGTGAAGATCTTCATTTACGGGCGATGTCATAATTGGCCATAAACCAGTCACACGTCTCCTTCATAGCTGGAAAAAATAAAAGCACTTTTAATGACTGTTCTTTTGACTACTATAGAAGAATATTTAGTAATTGCTGAAGCGAGAAGTGAAGATTGATCACCTGCTTTGAACGGTGTGAACTTGAAGTCTGGCAGATATTTGCGTAGTTTGGCGTTACTGGCGGTTTTCTTGAATTGACCGTCTGCTTTACTAGTGTCATACTGAGAGCGGTTAGTTAAGGTTTGTGTATAAAAGGTAGTTCACGTCATTCAAGGACTACTTTTATGATGCTTTTTGAAGCTCAACAGTTAAGAAAAATCTGCAAATTACCTTATTTTGTGTTCCACAGAACAAAGATTAAGGTTCTGTAAAAATAATTCTTCATGAGCATTGAGAAGAGTAATTGTGTGTGAAAGGATACGATCACGTCACCTTTGAAACCCATTGCTTCAACAACAGCGTTCGCAGAGTCCTTTATGGACAACTCATCCTCCTCTCCAACTAAAGAAACAGAGAAAGATAAACAAATGAGATAACTCAGATTCATTTAGATTCAGATTTATTTCCTTCATGTGACATTCTGTGTTAATTCCCTTCATGTTTAGGCTAATCAGTTCACATTTACTCGCCTTTTTGAAGTATTATTATTATGCCATATCACGATTACTGTTTTCCATCCCCAAAATGAAGACATTTAAAAATTATAATTAATAGTTTTGTTACACTATTATAGATCTTGTTTAAGATTTTTTTTAAATCTTAAAAGGATAGTTCACCAAAAAATGTAAATTCTTCCATTAATTACTCACCCTCATGTCGTTCCAAACCTGTAAGACTTCAGTTCATCTTCAGAACATAAATGAAGATCTTTTTGATGAAATCTGAGAGATTTCCGTCCCTTCCATTGACAGCTACGCAACTACCACTTTGACGCTTCAAAAAGGTAAAGAGATCGTGAAATTAATCCGTGTGAATTGAGTGGTTTAGTCCAAATTTTCTGAGAGACATGATCGCATTATATGATGAACAGATTGAATTGAATCTTTTATTCACATATAAACATTAATCAGCGAACATAAACAGAAGCTCAACCAAACCTGCTTAATGAACAAACCTTTTGCTGAAGCTCAAACGTGCTGCGTAACACGAGACTGAACCTCATTGGTTCCTGAGAAGCTCAAAAGTGATGCGTAACACGAGAATGAACTTTATTGGTTCTTGCTGAAGCTCAAACATGATGCGTAACACGAGAATGAACCTCATTGGTTCTTGCTGAAGCTCAAACATGATGCGTAACACGAGAATGAACCTCACATCTCGCACATCAAGCGAAAACGAACATGCTTGAGCTTTCGTTTACCATAACTGATGAGTGAGTTGATGGATGTTTATATGAGGATAAAAGCCTAAATTCAATGTTCATAATATAAAGCGATCGTGTCTCTTCAGAAAATTTTCAACCACTCATATGGATTATTTTTATGATCTCTTTATGAACCTTTTGCAGCGTCAAAGTGGTAGTTGCGTTGCTGTCAATGGAGGGACAGAAATCTCTCTGATTTCATCAAAAATATCTTCATTTATGTTCCGAAGATGAACGAAAGTCTTACGGGTTTGGAACGACATAAGGGCAGGTAATTAATGGAAGAATATTCATTCTTGAGTGAACTAACTCACTAAATTTGACACCGGTCGAGTACCTGACAGAATGATGGGCTCCACCTCGTCATAATCCCTCAAAACCCACACAAACAGACGAGCCAGATCCAGAGAGTAGATGAACTGCCGTAGAGGACGACCTGAACCCCAGACCTGCAGAGGTTTACCTTCCTCTACAAAACACACAAACACACGAAACACGTTTAACATGTGAACAGAACTCTGCTTGAATGAGGCTCTAGATCAAGTGTGTCACACACAGAAAAGTGAAGCCAAAACATTTTGCGTCAGTATAAATGGGACGCGAGCCAAATAAGTAAATAAATAAATTATACCTTAAAGATGACTTCTGTAATTTTGGGTACTACTCATCACACTTGCGTATGCTCAAGTGTTTGTTTTTCCAGTAAGTTTGGTTTTAGTTAATTATTTGATGCTATAAAAACGGGTGTGAGTCATGATTGACAGCTGTGCTTTATCTCAGGATCACTACAGCTCAGACTCAATGTCAAAAGCCATTTCTGGGATATTTTGACTTCATTTTTCTATGCTCTGGATTTTTGCGGAAAGTTAAACGCGTCTCACTCTTTGCCAGGTATGTCTTGTGGATCAATCCTGGAAGCACGTGACCGTCCTCAATGTTGAAGTTGTCATGTGGTCCAAAAACATTGGTAGGGATGACGGCTGTGTATCTCCGACCGTACTTCTCAAAGCACGACCTAATGGTAAAACACACAATGATTTGTTTCTTTCAACAACTATTTCGACCCCAAATCAAATAATGATGCATTTATTTTGACATTATTTTCATGACAATCACACACATTCATCACAAATTCTCATCACTGTCATAAAAATAATAATTCATTATATACATCGAAAAGACTTTTTTTCAAAATGTGACAGACATGCTTTCATGTGATACACCCAAGAAAATCTCATAACCAATGAACTTTGACACTGACCGGTTGTGGACATCAATCATGCGTTTGGCGTAGGCATAACCAAAATTAGACTCATGTGGCGGACCGTTGTGGACCTGAAACAGAGCGAGAGAGAAACAATAAATATGGGACAGTACCAAACAAAAAGTGTCTAATCATCATCTCCTCTTGTAGATAAACTTGGAGCCCCTCCCAAGCTCTACAGCGCCCCACAGTTTTCCAATGTAAATCTGTGGTGACAAATGGAACTGCAGTGCGCTTTAATTGAGAGCCTTTGGGGAATGTGGGGCAGTCTGAAGCTCCAGACCAAGACTATATCAATCCGCAGAGGTGGGTAGAGTACCCAAAAACTGTACTCAAGTAAAAGTACAAGTACTTATAGAAATATTTACTCAAAGTAAAAGTAAAAGTAATAATCTTAATAGTTACTTGAGTAAGAGTAAAAAAGTATCCAATGAAAAAACTACTCAAGTAGTGAGTAACTAGTTACTTCGGATCATATAGGCCTATATATATATATATAAGTTATTTTATATAGCGCCTTTCTCAAACCCAAGGTCGCTTTACATAGTAGGAAGGCAAGGAAACACAACAACAACAACCAAAACAACATATATATATATATACATATATATATACACACACATATATATATATATATATATATATATATATATATATATATATATATATATATATATATATATATATATATATATATGAAGACTTCATGATGCAAAAGCCTCTGAGTGCCATCTGAAATTTTCTTCTAAAACAATCATTTGTATCAAGCTCGTATATTTAAGGTTAGTAATTTCACTTTAATGACAATTAATAGGTAGGCTACTTTTCATTGCCATTTAAGTGTGAACATAAACATACAAGCTTGATAAAAATGCTCTTTTAGAAGAAAATTTCAGATGGTACTTAGAGGCTTTTGCCTCTGAAGTCGTAGGCTATATATAAAATGATATATTTAGATTTTGTTTATTTAAATGACTATTATTATCAGCTATCTTTGCAACAAAAACAGAAGAGAGACATAAGCATTATTTCTGCCATCTGTATAGCTCGAAAATCATTGCCTGTCCTCTGGTTTGTAGAATATTAACTTATACAACTACATTTGGATTATTATAAAATTTCGAAATAAAATGAATCTGCAGTGTTGCATTCAAATTTATTTACAGAGAAGAGTTAAAAACTCTTCACATGTGCTCGCGCTCATGACTGCTACTCAGGGGCGGAGTGGCAATCGGGAGAGTCGGGACTTTTCCCGGTGGGCCGGTAGTGTTTTGAGGCCGCGGAGGGCCGGTCTGATAATAGTTATACATTGCGAGTTATTTTAGCAACACCGTCTGGCGGCCTGATGTGCGGCCGCTTCTCGCTGGTCAAACTGTGCAGACTCTCTGCTCAACACAGTATATAAAAGTGCTCAACCCGTTCGGCAGGTCCAACCATGTCTATAGGATTTTCAAAAACATAGGGGGATCAGTGAGCGGCCCCTCCCAAAATCGGGTCGGCCTTTGATGTAAAAAGCCGCCGAACACCTCTTTTTCCTCGTCACGTCTTGGAAGTCTAACGTCCGTGAGAGTGAGTTAAATGATGGAAAGGCAAAAAAGAAAACTGAAAGGTGGCGCTGAGCATGGGCGGCTCTAGGGAGGGGCTAGCAGGTGCTTCAGCACCCCCAAGAAAGACCAAAGCACCCCCAAAAATAATTTCTGGAAGCAATTAGGCTATATTCAGGCTGTAGGCTATTCTATGGAAGCCCTGAACCGCATTTTGAAGCAAAAAGAAAACTTATCTTGTTATTTCGAGATATTAAGACGTTATTTCAACATAATATCTCGTTATTTCGACATAATAAGTCGTTATTTCGACATAATAAGGGGGCATTCTAATCTGCATTAAGCTAGCCTACATTAAGCGTTCTTAGGCCTAATGGTTTTCTATGGGAGGAAATTGCTGTAATTAAACGTTGCGTTCATATTCTGGGCTCATCTGATTTTTAGTACATAGCATTTTTATGATTTTAGTATCATAATGATTAATAAATGCACGCACAATTATCCGTGAACTTGATTTGAACAAACGCCTTTCAACTTGTGCAAAATTCAGAATTAAATGAATGTGCAGCAATTTGCACAAATAGAGAGTCTGTAGGCCTACTGGTGTAGCCATTAAATAAGCACATTTAGTTTCATATTTGTTAAAATATTATAATGTTATTTCTTTTCCATTTATGTTTATTTATGAAAAGTGAACAGCACAAGTAAGATATGATGCGCTATATATCGAGAGACTTGGAGTGGGTGGGTCAGACAGACATGATTTTGACCATTTCATTCAGTTTTGTTTTGTAGAAAACCTTTCATTAAAGTGAATTTCGTTTTGTATAAATTGTATCTTAATTTTAATCTTTTTTTATCAACCAAATGCCTGGATTTAATAATAAGCAAATATAACAAACAGACAATATAGCCTAATCATGGAGGCGCCCGCGCGGTCAATTGCATTGCACGTTAACTGAGCGCATCTCATCCGAACTAAGTTAACGAAACTCAGTGTATGCCTCACACAGACATGAGAAACACATCAAATACACAAAGCTTGAAATAACTTTAAACGAAATAATTCAAAACGAAAAGAAAAAGGCTACTCTCTGATTACGTAATCATGCATTTCTCTCTATATAGGCGCGTTCACTATATATGGCGATCGTCAACTTAAATCTTTGCAGCCGACACCCGACACTGTCAGAAAACACTAATTTATTACTAAAAATCAATGCACTCATTACCGGATTTACAAATGCACATCTTGCTTGTTGCACGCACATAAATGTCGAAATAACGAAATATTATGTTGAAATAACCTTATTAGTAGGCTAATAATAGCCTACATCTTTTAGAATATTTGATTGAATGCTGAATGTTGCGCTTGTTCAATTTAATAAAATTAAAACTTTAATTGTGATCATTAAAATTATTGAATATTAAATATTTAGTGGCCAAGCACAAGCGTTAAAAAATCTGGCTCTGAGAAGGTCAGACTCAAAAGGAAAAAAATTATGGAGGAAGAGGCAGTGAAATGCTCCAAAATAACAGACATGTTCCGGGCATCAACAAGCAAAGATACTACAGGTGAAATAAACTGAAGCACATGTTGTCAAAGCTAGGCACAGATGGGAATTAGCACCAGCTATGCAGCCAGCCAGCCAAAAGCTTGTGTAATTTGAAAGTAGCTGTGGTAAATATGAGACAAATAAAAAGTTTACTATTGAGTGACTATCTACTAGTGGCAGATTTCCTAGTTTTAAAACGAGTAACCTCCCTTGGCTGCTGCTGCTATGTTAAGTGTATACAGGTTAACACTAGCAGAAGCTAACGAGCAAGGTGTCGTGTCACCGTGAAAATGCCATGGACCCTTTTCAACAGGGTGATGATGACACGTTTTAACGGTCATCATCCGCATAAATCCTGGAAAGTTTTTTTTTATATTTTCAATTTAAAAAAATATGTATTTACATTTATAACACTATTTTATATTATATTACCTTTAATAAAATTACAAAAAACGAGTTAATGCTGCTGTGAGGGTTTCTAATGCTGCGTCTGTGGGAGTGATGACAAAGTGATGTATATTTCTCTCTTCTGAGTTCTTCTGACTGCCGTTATCCATCTCTCGCAATTTTTTTACTCTTTTAGAAAGTTGTGAAAAAACTATAGAGGAACAAAAAAAAATCTATTTAATATTCTCTCATTCACTGCTATATTTTTTATCAAAGGTTTTTTTTTTTTTTTTTTTTTTTTTTTTTTTACCACCGAGGGCCGGTGGTCTACGAAATTTCCCGGTAGATTTTTTGGTCCCACTCCGCCCCTGCTGCTACTGAACATCTGAACACACACAAAAAAAAAAAAAAAAAAAAAAAAGTACATCGACGGTTCTTCTTCTGACTGTTCTCCAAAATATAATCAAATGTATATTTCTGCAAGCATGTTTAAACTGGTTAACTGTCAACGGCAGGCAAAGGCATTCGTTTTCAAGTCGAGTTCGCACGCCACTGCGCAACAATACACACAAACTACCGCGGGATGGCGGGTGTTCATTAACTGTGAACAATGGTAGCTTTATTTAATGTAAATTAATTTATACGTCCAAAAAACGGGTAATGTCATACTTTCTAGTATCGTGGCGTAGTAATCTGTTTGGTTGTAAAATGTAGGCTTACCTGAGTGAAATGAAATCGAATAGCCTATAGACCTTATGTAGCTCCGCCCCTTTTCAGCGCTGCGCTCATTGTCTTTTGACTTCCGGTCTGTATTTTCACAGCGTTTTGCGTGTTTATTAATGAACGGCTCGTTTTAAAATCTTCCCGGTCGATTTACATTTGTTAAGTCATCTGCTTTAAACATTACAGTCCTCATGATAACTTTCGTTAACTTTACATTAAGTAAATCCACTTAAAAAGCTAATTACTCCTGGACAGAAATGCCATATAAATATACAGAGCGACCGCAAAACGGAAGTTAAAAGACAATTTTCCAAAGATGGCGGCGCCCTTGTTTCTCTGGTGCATAAGGTCTATATCGTCCTGTGGAATCATTCATTCACAGACAGCTTACGAAGATGTTCAACTAATAAAGATCTTCATCGCTGGCAAAAAGTTGATGCATTTGAAGATTTGCTCTCACTTGACTGTAGCTAGTAGCTACTGTAGGTCCACTGCCACTTCATCTAACGCTCTTGATGTGCTTAAATCTTTCTGTTACGACTCCGAGTCGAGTGTGAATTGAAAGGGCTTCAGATGATTCAGTGCGTGCAGGAACTGAACAGATCATTCAAACTGATTCGCGAACCGATTTAGACAGATCTGCCAACTTGTTTGATGAAGTCTTTGAACAGAATCGACTCAAAAGAGTCATTCATTTGTGAATTGTGAAATGGATTTGAGCGATGCTCAAGTCCATTCATTTCTGGACTTGAGCATCGCTCAAGTCCAGAAAAACGATACAGCGCGCCTGGAATAAACTACGCATTTAACAACACATATTGCATTAAAATAAAGTAACGAGAGGAACGTCGCCCAATGTAACGAAGTAAAAGTACAGTTTTTTCATTAGAAATGTACTCGAGTAAAAGTAATAAGTACCCACATTCAAATCTACTCTTAAAAGTACAATTTTTCTAAAAAAGTACTCAAGTAAATGTACTTCGTTACTACCCACCTCTGTCAATCCGCTTCAGTTATGTCAATATTCTGCATCAGGTCAGTAACTAGTTGGCATGTCTGTTCTTCGAATCAAATTACTGAAAGTTTAAACGTGCTGATGTTAATAGCCTTTATATAGTTCTGTTGTGTTTGCTTTATGTTTGTTCTGAGAATAGAAATACAAAGTTCTGTAATGAAACTCTAGATAGTGCAGGCTAATATGTCCTTAACTCAAACTCTTGCAATCACATCATTATCTAAATGGCACAGCTGATTGGTTCCTGCTGTATCAGTAGCCAATGAGCTCGCTGTTCAAACTTCAAATACTTGGTTAGTGTTTGGCTCAGCAGTGCAGCGCTCTTTCAGAAACCCTACACCTTCCCCAGCTCCACCTGTATAGATCAGCAACGGGTAATTCATGTAATGAATTTGTGTAATGTTTCATCACCGGACTCGCGCTCAGATTCATATGGTAAAATCGACGTCATTGTTACTGTCTTTACAGCTCAATCACTGAGCTAAAGGAAGCCTCTGGACAGAGCTGACGTTCAGTTATGGTAATGAGCGTGTAGCTTCCTACAGGCACTGTACGCGGTAGACCAATCACAACAGACGGGGCCGTTTGGCCAATCAGAGCAGGGCAGCTTTCGGAAAGGATAGATTTAGAGAGACTGATTCATCCGAGTCATTTGAGAATCATTGAAAAATGTGGTGATGTGCAATGTATATTATGAGAAAATGAAACCGTGTTTTGACTTTTGATGCATGTAAACCTGTTGTAGGAGACCTCAAAAACAACATTAGGAGCCTTTAAAAAAGCATAATATGGGCACTTAAAGCAATACTAAGATAGCATTCTATGAGTGTGTCATGTGCAGGGCCGGAGTGGGGCCACTTTTCAGCCCTGGAGTTCAGGCCCAAGACCGGCCCACTTTTTCCATGGTGGAATTCCAAATTAGCACTTTTTCCAATTTGGATAAATGAAGCAACAGTTCAGCTGAATGAATGAATGAATGAATGAATGAATGAATGAGGCATTTATATAGCGCTTTCATATGTACTACTGTACACCCAAAGCGCTTTACAATCATATCAGGGGTCTCTCCTCAACCACCACCAGTGTGCAGCATCCACTTGGATGATATTACTATTGCTATTACTATTGTGTAGTTTGTATTAATACTATAGTTCAAGAAATAATGTAAAGGTTAAATAATAATTCACTTAGACATTATAAGAAGCAATTGCGACTTTATATCACACAATTCTGACTATATCTTGCAATTCTAAATTTCTGACTTTAAAAAGAAGCAATTGCAACTTTATTTCACGCAGTTCTGACTTTATATCTTGCAATTTCTGACTATAAAAAGCAATTGCGACTTTAATTCACACAATTCTGACTTTATAACACGCAATTGCGACTTTATATCTCACAATTTTGACCATCTCGCAATGCTGACTTTATAACACGCAATTGCAACTTTATTTCAGGCAATTCTGACTTTATATCTCGCAATTCTGACTTTATAACACGCAAGCGACTTAATATCACGCAATTCTGACCATCTCGCAAAGCTAACTTTATAACACGCAATTGCAACTTTATTTCAGGCAATTCTGACTTTATATCTCGCAATTCTGACTTTATAACACGCAATTGAGACTTTATTTCACGCAATTCTGATGTATTCCGAGATGTAAACTCGCAATTGTGAGATAAAAAGTCGCAATTATCTTTTAAAATGTTTTATTCTGTGGCGGAAACAAGCTTCCATACCTCCTGGCCTCTTCCTCCCATCCATCCTCCCTGACGCGTACCGTTACGGTAGGGCCGGCCCAGCTATCGGTAGGCGCCGGCGATGCCAGCCTACCTAAAAACGTTTTGGAAAAGACTGGCTGTGGACCCAACCAACTCTGTAGTAGGGGAGGGGAGAACTCCCTCACATGGTACAACCCATGCAGAGACTGCGCGCTGCAGTATCAGAAGGCGGAACGTGTAATGTTACTAACGTGACATTGAAATGTGAAGAAAAAAAAAATAAAATCCTCGACCGGCCCAAAAGTGAAGCGGCCCACCGGGAATTCTCCCGATTCTCCCGATTACCCAATCCGGGCCTGGTCATGTGTACTTAAAGGGGTCATGAACTGGATTGTTTTATTATTTTATAATGTTGCCTGGGGTGCCCTTATAATGTTAGTATGATTTTTATATCAAAAATTGTCATAATTTATAAATAAAAGCCATTTTTCCAAGCCTGATTTCAGCCTCAGGTTTGAACGCTCCGTTTTAAGGGGCGTGTCTGCTGTGAGACTGCAGTGCAAACGCCGACTGCTGTGATTGGCTGACATGCTTGCATATGAAATAGCTAGTATTACATGAACTCTCTCGAAAACTTTTACTACGTTTTTACTATTACAGCTATCGAGATTAACAAATCGTGAAAAGAATCGTTTAAAGCATTATATGTAAATCTATTCCATCACATGAAAGGTTGCAGCATGATGAGCACTGAGCGGATGACAGACAGTCTGTTGATCGCGTGAATAAAGATCTTATCATTGCAATGCAATTTTTGCACTCTCACAAATGCTTACACCAAATCACAATGCAAACACGATGTGAATACACAGTAAGAGCTTCGTTGTGTAGTGTAACAGTGTCATTATTTCATCACGAGTTTGGTAAGTGTCCAGATAAGCCCTCGCGGCTCGCGCTGTGCTGTTTGATTGACAGCTTGGGCGAATGGAAATGGATCGTTCTTTGATCGCTTTCTGTATATAATTTAATAACAGTTTAAAAAAGATTATTTTCATAATACTACGAGAAATTATGTGAAGTTGATCGTTTAGTCACTGATGCATTAATAGTATTGAACGATTTTAAGAGAAAGATATCTGAACTTGAATAATTACACATCAGAAATCACTGATCGCAGATCAGGCATTAGAATACACATGGTTTACTTACATGTTGCTGGCAGATCCGTCGGGAAATTGTGATTGACTGATTTAATAAAGTTTAACCATGCTGGAGTCCGAAGGAAGCTTATGCAGACTGTCTTCTTCCACAAACAGGCACGCACAATATTTAGTAAACAGCATGTTTATTGCTTGGAAGTAGCTCGATCCGGTTTAGCAATCATCATGTCATCCTATGTTATTTAGCATGTTTGGGTGAATCGGTGGGCGGGGCTAAACAGGCCGTGTTGAAGTAGGCGTTGATCTTCTTTTGTGGAGGCGGTGTTTTATCCTCTTTGACGTCATAGATCCCCACTTTGAAAAAGGAGTCGTTTGCTGAGCCTGATGTCTATAAAAGCTTTTATTGGACTAACAAGGTAGTTTTCAGTTCTGAAACTTACAGGATATTATTATAGTATGATGATCTCTTATATGTCAAAAGCTCAAGGAAAATTTGATTTCTCAGTTCATCACCCCTTTAAGACCTGACAATCCACATTAGAGCGCCACCCGCAGGCTGAATAACACAAAGACTTCTGCCAAAAGTGTGTCTTATAAAGCTTACAAAATGTTTATCATAAACTGCCGCAAAGACCCAGAATCTGCCCTACCTAAATTTACGCTACTGAACTTGACCCACTGGATTCTAACGATTCAGCAGAGGAAGTCTGAGTTAGTTTTCATATGACAATGAATCATAGAAGGAAAATTGATCATGTTATAAGCCCTAAAAAGAAATGCTAAATATAAACCATCCCAACATCTGCCAATTTAAGTTGCATTCTGAAAAAAAAGGTGCAAATCTGTCTTGGTACCCTTTTGAAAGGTATACCTTTGTACCTAAAGAGTGCATATTAGTACCTCAAAGGTACATATTGGTACAAAACAATTACATATTGGTAAATGGTACATATTATAACCTTTTTTAAAGGGAACTATTATGGCCCTTTTCACAAGATGTAATATAAATCTCTGGTGTCCCCAGAATGTGTCTGTAAAATTTCAGCTCAAAATACTGATAATATATTATTATAGCTTGTCCAAATTGTCCCTCTTTGGGTGAGAGCAAAAACACGCCGTTTTCGTGTGTGTCTCTTTAAATGCAAATTACATCCCAAACAACTTTTTAGCTAAACCTGCTTTTTATTGACCCTTGCTTACAAAGCAGTCTGGTGTCAAATGATTAGTGCAGACATGAACGATTTTAGGTAACTTGAGGGGCACATTCCCATCATAAACAAATTTAATCCACTGCGTCTTCAGTGGCTCAGTTGCCGGGAGTAAATGCTCACTCTTACATCCAACAACAACACACCTGGCTTTCTTAATAGGAAACTGAGACATTTTTCGTATCACTATAGCTGCTCCAGCGGGTAGAAAATGGCGGATTGTGTACAGCCCACTGTGGGCGGGTCTATGCTAATAGGGCAGTCGTGGGTGGGGCCTAGGAGTTTTGTGACATCACAAAAGGTAGAAACTGCAAACGCATTGTTTTGAGACACTGCTTATGATTTATGGGGATTAAAGGAGTGGGTGGATTTTTACCATTATAGGGTGGTTGTGTACACACTGCTGAATTTTGAAAACACTCAAGTAAATTTTGCTTAATAGGTCCCCCTTAAAGGGTGGCAGTGACCACTTTTGTAACGTTTATTCAAAGAGAGTGTGTGTGAGAGAGTTTACCATGGTCTCATCTATTGGGTAGGTGGTTTTATCTGGGAATATACACGTGGACAGGCAAGAAACAACCTTCACCACCCCAAACTCATGAGCCGTCTGCAGCACGTTGTCATTGACAAATACATTATTCCTCTGAAAACAAGAAACAAATACAGTCAATGTACAGTTCACTTATTCAACAGTGATATTTACAAGCTTTTATTACATATTTCCAATGTTATTTAATTATAATTATTAATAATTACCCAGAAGTCCAGGTTCTGTCTCATATTTTTGTAGAGCCCGCCCACCATGGCGGCCAAATGAATGACGTGTGTCGGACGATGCTTCTGGAAGACTGATCTCGTCTCTTCAGGGCTCCTGAAACAGCACATGTACTGTAAATACATTACAAATATACAATAAGCAATCAAATAAAAACTTTCTAAAATCCAGAGAAACATAAATTAATTTATACACTGGCAGTATGGCAATTTTTCTATTTCGTGAATGCCACAATATATAAATAACCATGGACGTGACTAACTCAAGTTTCATGCGTAGGGATGTGTGATATGACGATATGAATTGTGTATAGATAAAGATTATGCTAGATTGTTAAAAGGGGGGTGAAATGCTATTTCATGCATACTGAGTTTTTTACACTGTTGAAGAGTTGGATTCCCATGCTAAACATGGACAAAGTTTCAAAAATTAAATTGTATGTTTGAAGGAGTATTTCTGTGCCAAAAATTGTCCTTCCGGTTTGTCACAAGTTTCGGAAAGTTTTTTTCGAGTATGGGTATGTGTGACGTCAGATGTAACGGAATTTCCTTATATGGGTCCTAAGGGCACTTCTCCGGTAAGATCGCTGGCGCGCGCGCACTCGTAGACCAGAGAAAGAGAGCGAAAGCAGTTCGCCATCAAAGCGCCCTGCCCGGCTTTTGGGAAGCCAATGTCACCAAAGAAGTGTGTTTTTGGTTG
The DNA here is from genome assembly GCF_964197995.2 of Scardinius erythrophthalmus. Classification (NCBI taxonomy): domain Eukaryota; kingdom Metazoa; phylum Chordata; class Actinopteri; order Cypriniformes; family Leuciscidae; genus Scardinius; species Scardinius erythrophthalmus. The sequence goes on along the minus strand of NC_138231.1, from coordinate 2,885,686 downwards.
CCAGGGCAAGACAACCCTGAACAGATTCCCAAAGAACCCGGCGTTAAGGCACCAGTGGATGGAGTTTGTTTTTCCTGAGCATAAACGGAGGTGTAGACTGTTTGTTCCCTGCATTTCGACGATGATTGTTTTATAAACAAAGCCCAGATCGACGGATTTGCAGATCGTCTAATGCTTAAGGATCGAGCAGTCACAATGATAAAGGTTCGGTGAGTAAAACTGCTTCTTTTGTCTCTGTGTGTTGTTACTAGCTCGGCGCGTTAGCACAGCTTTAGCTTCGCCCACACGGCCCGCCTCCAGCCGCTCGTTTTTTTCCGGAAAGACTCGGTACATCCTATCTTCTTGTTATAAATATAATAAAACTAAAGACTTTTTGGAGATATGAAGGATGCAATACTACTCTATAGGTACTCAAGATTAACAGGAGATTGAGTGAAAATGAGCATTTCACCCCCCCTTTAATATAGCTATCCACGCAGTGCAAAACTGCTTAAAGTTTTTACACAAAAAGAGTAATTAAGAATGTAAAAGACAAACGAGAAAGTAAAGCATGGGTGTTAAAGAGTTCTGGGTGTGCTCTGATACCAATCTTTCATTTGAAAGTCACATTTCTAGCACCTGTAAAACAGCATTTTTCCATCTTAAAAATAAATCTAAATTATGACATAAACTCTCAAATACAATTGCAGAAAAGTTATTTCATAAGCTCAAGGCTAGAATATTGGATTACTGGGTGGTTGCCCTGCACGCTTAATAAACAAACTACAGCTGGTCCAAAACGCAGCAGCTCGAGTTCTTACCAGAACCAGGAAGTATGACCATATTAGCCCAGTTCTGTCAAAACTGCATTGGCTCCCTATTAAACATCTTACACATTTTAAAATCTTGCTGATTACTTACAAAGCACTAAATGGTTTAGCTCCCTAGTACTAGAGCGAGCTCTTAACACATTATAGTCCTTCACGTCTATTGCGATCTCAAAATTCTGGCCAGTTGATAATAATACCTAGAATATCAAAATCAACTGTGTGCGGTAGATCCTTTTTCTATTTAGCACCTAAACTCTGGAACAGTCTTCCTAACTTCGTTCGGGAAGCAGACACACTCTGTCAGTTTAAAACTAGACTAAACACATCTTTTTAACCTGGCTTACACATAACACATTAACTGATTTGAGTAATAGAAATTGATAAATGATTGTTAGACTGCATAAATCAGGTCAACCGGAACTAGGAACACTTACTACAACACCCGATGTACTTGTTACATCGTAAGAAGAATGGCATCCACGCTAATATTAGTCTCCCTGTTTATCCTGAGGTTACCTTAGTCATCCATATCCAGGCCGTATCCAGACCAGATGGTGGACCTGTGCCTAGATATGACAACAACGCAGCCCTGAATGTCAGCAGAGACCGTGTCAACTAGACAATCCCTTTTGAAGATCTCGTTGACACGACAGCCATCGACACAGATCCTGAACAAAGACCGCAAGAACCAAGTCCTCTGTACAGACCTATGACCAACTTCGTCTCCATACTGGCGTGATGAATCTGATCTTCAAGCAAATGGATCTGGATTAAATATTTGAATGCTCCCGGTCCACAATCTGACTTCTGACCTGTAATCAGTGGTCTAGTCTACTCACAAGGAAAGGCCAAAGATTTCCATCCAAGGATTTCCGGTGGGGGGGGGGGGGGTATACTCATACAGTATATACAGTATACTCACTACAAAAAACTAGACTACACCACTGCCTGTAATGCTGCCTGAATCATAATCATACTCTGTTCGTTCGTTGGTCAGAGGAAATCTGGCCCCCCAACTGAGAAAGTATGTCATAATATATGATATGATTGTGTTGTCTAACTGGTGTGACATCTGAGTGTTTGTTCAGGATCTCTTACATGAGATTGGCATCTTTGGATGAGAGGAATATCCACTCTTCTCCTTCTCTCCCTTCACCCTCTTTCACCACTCGCTCTATCGCTCGTCCCACCAGTCCACTGCCACCCGTCACCAACACACGCATCGGCCCGTCCATCTGAAAGAGAGAGAGAGAGAGAGAGAGAGAGAGAAGGATTGAAGAACACTTCAGGGGTTAACTAATGTGTAAAAACAGGAACTACTGTAAATAATCAAGTATCTAGTATCAAGTATTTGAAGAAAAATTCCAGCAGGACCACAACAAATCTCATGCAGTATCTATGTTACACATCTATGTAGTCTTTTAAGTGTGTTCAGAGATAATGACCAAGACAAAGACACAAGTGCGGATAGATGGATAGTTCCCGAGGCGAGAGGACGCTGGCACTGTCTGTTGCCGCTTCTCCCTTAAGAAAACGTCTTTGTGTATTATTTTTTGCACTCTAGAACCTACTTTCTACAAAGTCACTATCTGCTATCTACCAGGTAGTTTTTTCAAATTTTTCTGAATGGATTATATGGATGTTTGGATTTTTGTATCATACCTGTTGTTGCTGGCAATCTTCTTCATACAATGCCGGCCTGTTCCTGAGCCGTTGCATCAGAGTTTTTACTACTGTTTACTGGCCCTGTGGTCTTGATATCACTCATCGACACCAGCATCAAGATCGTCTTAACGGACAACACTTCACTGCCAAGTTAGCCCTCGTTGGACAAGGTAACATCTCCCCGGCTTAGCGAGCAGCCACTTAGCGAGCAGTTTAACACACAGTCTCTCACAAATAAATCTTGTCTTATACACAGCCACATATTGGACAGGAATATTGATATCATGTGTCTTACTGAGACCTGGCATCAGCCAGAGGGATGTTTTGCATTAAATGAAGCATGTCCTCCTGGTTATCAATACTTGGAGAAAGCCCGCCACTCCGGTCTCGGTGGTGACCTAGCAGTACTACACCGCAGTGACTTAAAACTCACCCCGCTGTCTCTGCCCGAACTCTCCACTTTTGAATGCCTTGCTTTCAGATGTAAACCACCTTTCACTATGACTATTCTTCTCATTTACCAGCCTCCTAAGCAAAATCCAGCTTTTATCTCAGAGAAAAAGGAATTTCTCACTTCACTCTGTACCACATCTGCAAACATTGTTATACTTGGAGATTTGAACATTCACGTTGACACCCCCTTCTGTCATCCAGCAGTTGATTTTTTACAGCTATTGGACGTTCTAAATCTCAAACAGCATGTTGACGTCCCAACACACAACAGAGGACATACATTTGACCTGGTCATTACTGACTCTGCCCCCATTGAAAATCTGCTGGTATATGATCTCGGAGTGTCCGATCACAAAGTCATCTCAATGGAGGTGAACTTTTCTCATTACATCAAACCAAAACGTCAAATCCATTTCAGAAACATAAAAAATATCAACCCAGACACTTTGGCTTTGGACCTCCTGCAAATCCCATCAGCAAATTTCACATCAGTAAATAAATCCGTGGATTTTTATAACGGCACCCTGAGCAGTATTTTGGACCTCCACGCACCTGTAAAAACACGAATAGTCACTTTCTCACGTACATCTCCCTGGTTCACTCCAGAACTACGGAAAATGAAAACAGCAGGGCGTGTACTTGAGCGGCGTGTTTCAAAAACTGGACTTACTGTTCACAAAATAGCCTATCAAGAACATCAAAAGGCCTACTCAATGTCAAAAATTGAGGGAAAAATCTAGTAAAAAGTAAAAATCAGGGAAACTCCAAGCAGCTTTTCTCTACCATAAATCATCTCACCAAGCCACAAACTATTTCACACAATGACACATCAGAAGAGAAATGCAACAGCCTCATCACTTTCTTCAGGAAAAAAGTTGAGACCATCCACTCTCTCCTCTCCAGCACCCCTGCTCTGTCCGTCCCCACTGCCGACCCACAGCCTGGGACTTTCCAGCCTCTCTGTTGTTTTTCTGAAGTTGAGGACATCATCGGCAGGATGAAAGCTTCCACCTGTACGCTGGATCCTTTTCCTACAGCCCTGGTGAAAACACACATCAGCTCTCTTAGTCCTTAATAACCAAAGTCATTAACCATTCTCTACGCACTGGTCATGTTGTCACTGCTGTTATCAAACCCCTTATAAAAAAAAACACTTCAGACCCTGAAGTTCTTGCAAACTACAGGCCTATTTCCAACCTTCCATTCCTGTCCAAAGTTTTAAAAAAAAGTTGTTGCTGCCCATCTTCAGGATCATCTAAATTCAAATTTCCTTTCTGAAAAATTTCAGTCTGGTTTCCGTTCCGCCCACAGTTCCGAAACAGCCCTGATCAGGGTCACAAATGACCTGACACCGGCACACCATCGCTCCTCATCCTACTGGATCTATCTGCAGCTTTTGACACGGTTGATCACAATATCCTCCTTCAGCGCCTCCATCATACTATCCGACTCTCTGACACTGCTTTGAGCTGGTTCCAGTCCTACCTGTCTGGAAGAACAGAGTATATTTCCTTGGGAGGTGTAAAGTCTCAGACGCATACAGTCACTTGCGGTGTCCCTCAAGGGTCGGTTCTCGGCCCGATTCTGTTCACCATCTATACTCTTCCCCTTGGCCATATCATCGACAGGCATGGAATATCATTTCATTGCTATGCCGATGACACTCAGCTATATATAAAAGCCAACCTCAACCCATCTACAGCCACTCTGTCATCACTGAGCTCCTGCCTTGAGGAGATTGAGGCATGAATGAAGGCAAACGTCCTACTGCTAAATAGCTCCAAAACAGAAGCTATTTTAGTTGGTACACCACACCAGGTCCAGTCATCACCCATAACCCACATCACTTTCTCTGGTCAAAACATTCCACTATCATCGACAGTCACCAACCTGGGCGTAAGATTTGATGCTCAACTCACATTTGACGCCCACATAAAACATCAGTGTAAGACCTCCTTCTATCACCTCAGGAACATTGCTAAACTCCGTCCCACACTTGGTCTGTCAGATGCTGAAAAACTTGTCCATGCTTTTGTATCCTCCAGGCTGGACTACTGCAACGCTCTCCTCTTTGGGATTCCTGGCAAAAGCCTTCAAAAACTACAATACATTCAGAACAGTGCTGCAAGGATCCTAATGAGGATAAGAAAATATGACCATATCACTCCCATCCTTCACTCACTCCACTGGCTTCCTGTCTCATACAGGATTAACTATAAAATCACCCTACTTACCCATCAATGCATCCACGGCAACGCCTACTTAAAGGGTTACTTCAGGATTTAGCATTAAGCTTTGTATTAGTAGAAAACCTGTAATATTTTCGAATTACCATGCTTTCCCCCCTCATATCCCCCTGAGAGGAGAGATTTATGTATTTTTTGTTTGGAAAAAATCCTCCGATGACGCAAAAATCGTCATTTTGCGTCATCGGAGGATTTTCTGTCCAGAGGCTAAAGACTACAGCCAGTAGATGGCGTTGTTCCGCATGTTTTCAGCCCGCCCATAGAGGGTGGGATCTCACTCACAGAATGTACACAGTATCAGCCGTCTTTCTTTGGAAGCTAAGCTAGCAGGCTCTTGTTCTGTGAAGAAAGCTGAATAATAGGAGAAAGCTGAGTAAGTAGGGGTTACCATCTTCCTTTTCCCGGACTTGTCCGGCGGGCGAGACTGTTAAAAATGTCCGGGATTCGGCTTTTGCGTTCTGCGGTCGCCATTCATTGTTTACATGCACACCTCTCGTTTCAATCTAACTGAATTAATTCCGATCGGTGAATCTGACTGTAGTGTTTACATGAACGCTAAACAAGTGATCGGTTGATGTGCGTTTTAACATTGCTAAGAAAATTCCCGCTCCTCCGTGAGAGATGCGAGACCCGGCGCGTCTCAGTAATGAAGCCACCGGCCTCGCGCCGTTCTCCCGCGGCCGTCAGCCTCGTCCTGCTCGCCCCAGTAAACATGATGAATGGCGACTGTAGAACGCAAAAGCCGAATCCCGGACATTTTGGGTCTCTAAATCCCTGGCAAACTCATCACTTACTTAGGCTAGCCTTGTTGTTTTCAACTGTGCTCTCTAACCGGTAGGCGTGGCCTCCTAAGGCAGCGAAGCAAGTGCATTCTGGGAGTTGTTGTCTTTCATCCACATAAGCCAAAAATACATTTTCTGGCTTTTCTCAGTCTAGAAAGCTCCAAATTAAAAAATTTCTCCACATTTCTTCTACTTAAATGACCTTTTTTAAATACACATTCATCTTCCCAGAGGTGAAGTATCCCTTTAAAGGAACTACTCACAACACAAAACTCTTCATGCAACCTCTGTTCTGGAAACAAAGCCCTTCTTCACCCACCGATCAAGACTTCTGCTCAGCCGCACCGCATCTTTGGAATTCCCTTCCAGAAAACCTAAGGGCTCCTCAAGCCATAGACTCTTTTAAGAAAGGACTAAAAACCTATATTTTTAAGCAAGCATTTTTTACTTTTTGCGAACTTTTTTTTTCTTCCCGGTTTTTAACTTTGTTTATACTCTGTAGCACTTTGGGATTGTTTTTAACTGTGCTTTACAAATAAAATATATTATTATTATTATTACAAGTGATGGTTGACCAATAGTGGGGAACCAAAGTAGAAAAAGAGCAGAAACAACCACATCTGTAGTTGTAGTAATTCTCTTTCAGCAGTGCAGTGACACACCTTTTATTATATGAGTGCACTATTTGGATTCAGTGTCTTTTAGCTGTTTTTTCACAGCTAACTGGTATTCCAGTCTCAAACTGAAGTTTCAGTTTCCAGCTCATTTCACCGTCGGCCATCTTTGAAACGCCTCTCGGGCACGCAAGTGCAGCTCCTAATGTTTTTCATGTTACGAGTTTGACAGTATATTGTATGATTCTTTGGCTAGCAGTTGTGGAAAAAAACATAACGAGAAAGACTACATGTCGCCTATGTGACGTCACCCCATAACACATTTTCCCTTCACTTGTCAAATCACGGTGCTAATGCTGCGATAATCTGTGGAGACAGATTGAGATGCCTGTGTGTTTTGTACCCAAATGTCACCATTCAAACCAAATGGGCTGTTCTTTCTTCAGATTCCCGTCTGATGTAAAAACTAGTTGTAGTCCACAAAGTGCTCTCACACAAAGTCTAACCGTATCAAACTTCTACCCGCTAAATTATAGCATTCTTCACACGAAAAATTATATTAAAAATTCACAGACAACATATGTTCACATTCATGGCAAAATTCAAACGAGACCAGAAAATAATTATTTTCTCACATTCACTTGCATTGACGATTTTTCAACCTAGAGGTCCAGCGGGGTTAGCGGAAGGGCGGGACTTACCAGCTCTATTGAGCATTGCACTTTTCTCTATTCAAAACAATTTGAGTGACGCATCTTGTGTTATTCTATAGTCTTTGCTAACGTTCTGGCAAGGTTCTCTCAAAGTAATGAGCAAACGTTCTTTCAGTAACATTAATAGAACGTCAGCAAGTTCCTAAATGTGCATGAAACAACAAAACAAGCACTTATGCTTTCATTATCAAGTTATTAACTGTATTATTGAACAAGCTCTTCTCAATACATTTGTTATTGTACAAACTGCTTATGATTATGCTTTTTTGGCATTTTAGAGTTTTCAAATCTTGTAAGTTATGTCCAATGAAGATTAAGAAAAATGTATGCATCACAAGATAAAACTAAATTGTAGTAAACTACTACTGATGTATATTATTTTGTCTGTTATTTACATTTTATTTATTTTTTTGTTATTCACATCATCAGATGACATTTATTAATAATATATTCATAACTTCACATCATTAATGTGTTAAATGTATAAAACTCGGTAGTCTTGGACAGCCACCTTGACCCAGAAAGACTATTTTCACTACAGCTGAGCAGTAAAAAGCACATATCTTGCCTTTAGCCCTTTAACCCTTCCATGGGACTAATCTGATACATTACATTTCCTAATCCATCCCATAAAAGCACAACAGTATTTTATCTTAGTAAAAGATCGTATTTTTGTCTCCACAGCTCACAACGAACTACTACACTGCTGAAACCGGTAAAGCAAGTTTATCCACTGACACTCTGGCACAGGCGGTTGGAAAATAAGTTGGAAGTATCTAATCACACCAGATTTCAGGCTTTGTTAAACAAAGCTCAAAATACTGAACGACCTCGAACACACAACCATAAGGCCGGCGACACACTGGCTGGTGGCGTGAACATGTCGTTTCTGTTGCGTGTCACCTGTGTGGTGTTTTCCATGCCTTTGCACACCAGAAACGTGTCTGACACGGCGCTGCTTATGGCAAGCTGTTTTAACTTTTATTCATTTCCAGGATATGAATTGTTGATATCTGTAATTATATTTTTGATATCAACAATTAAATTTTTGGATATCAAAAATGTAATTGTTGATATCAACAGTTGAATTCTTGATATCAAAAATGTAATTGTTGATATCAGTAATTATATTTTCACTAGTGAAATGTCACCATAGGCTGCCATTCAAAATCAATTGTTGATATCAAGAATTGATTTCTTACTAGTAGAAATATCATTTTTGATATCAATAATTCAATTGTCACTAGTTGAAATATCTATTCTTGATATCAACAATTAATTTTTTTACTAGTACAATTTTTAATTTTTGATATCTGAAAATGGCTTTCTGATATCAATATTATTTCAGATATCTAAAATGGCTTTCTTACTAGTGACAATCACATTCATGATATCAGAAATTAACATTGTCACTAGTGCAAATGGAATTATTGATATCAAGAATGAACATTGTTACTAGTAGCAATTCAATTGTTGATAGGCCAATCAAGAATAGACATTTCAACTAGTGACAACTGAATTCTTGATATCAAAAATAAAGTTTTTTACTAGTAAGAATTGTATTTCTGATATGTGAAACTGGAATTTCAAATCAATTCTTGATATCAACAATGGATTTTGAATGGCAGCCTATGGTGACATTTCACTAGTGAAAATACAATTACAGATATCAAGAATTATAGTTTTTACTAGTTGAAATTCAATTGTTGATATCAAGAATTTCATTTGAACTAGTGAAAATTATGGCAAGCCGTTTTAGCTTAAATTGTACCAAGCGTTACTCGTCGTAATTGCATTTTTACTAGTAAGAATTCAATTAGAGAGCTCTACAATTCAATTATTACTAGTAAGAATTACAATTACAGAGCTCTCTAATTCAATTATTACTAGTAAGAATTACAATTACAGAGCTCTCTAATTCAATTATTACTAGTAAGAATTACAATTACAGAGCTCTCTAATTCAGTTCTTACTAGTAACAATTCCAATTAGAACTCTACAAATGAATTTTTACTAGTCATATGTCTCCATTGACTTCCATTCATTTTTAATTACAGAGCTCTACAATTGAATTGTTACTAGTAAGAATTACAATTAGAGAGCTCTACAATTGAATTGTTACTAGTAAGAATTACAATTAGAGAGCTCTCTAATTCAAATATTACTTGTAACAATTACAATTAGAGAGCTCTCTAATTAAATTCTTACTAGTAAGAATGCAATTAGAGAGCTCTCTAATTGAATTTTTACTAGTAAAAATACAAATTAAAGATATGTATAATTGCAGAGCTCTGTAATTGAATTAAAGAGCTCTGCAATTGCATTCTTACTAGTAACAACTGAATTAGAGAGCTCTCTAATTGTAATTGTTACAAGTAATATTTGAATTAGAGAGCTCTCTAATTGTAATTCTTACTAGTAACAATTCAATTGTAGAGCTCTCTAATTGCAATTGTTACTAGTAATAATAGGATTAGAGAGCTCTCTATTTAAATTGTTACTAGTAAAAATTGAATTAAAGAGCTCTGCAATTGCATTCTTACTAGTAACAATTCAATTGTAGAGCTCTCTAATTGTAATTCTTACTAGTCACAATTCAATTTTACAGCTCCGTAATTAAAAATGAATGGAAGTCAATGGAGACATATGACTAAAAATTCATTTGTAGAGCTCTCTAATTGGAATTGTTACTAGTAATAATTGAATTAGAAAGCTCTGTAATTGTAATTCTTACTAGTAATAATTGAATTAGAGAGCTCTGTAATTGTAATTCTTACTAATAATTGAATTAGAGAGCTCTCTAATTGTAATTGCTACTAGTAAGAATTGAATTGTAGAGCTCTCTAATTGAATTCTTACTAGTAAAAATGCAATTATGATGAGTAACGCTGGGTACAATTTAAGCTAAAACGGCTTGCCATAGAAAATGTAATCGTGGATATCAAGAATTAGCATTGTTACTGGAAATGTAATTTCTGATATCAATAACTATCATTTGAACTAGTGAAAATTGAATTGTTGATATCAAGGATTCATATCCTGGAAATGAATAAAAGTTAATACGGCTTGCCATACGCTGCTGCTGCTGCTGCTGCTAGGTAACATCCGATAAGCCTCATTGGTGATTTAGGCCGGCGACACACTGCCTGCGTGGCGTGACCGTGTCAGCAACACATATGATAATGTGATGAGCCTCATTTGTGATATTCGACATGTGGGGAGAGAGTTGTGGACGGCCAATACTTCATGTTAAATATATAGCAGCAAAGACAACGTCGGCAGTATACGGCAAAATAGGCTACAGAACATTTCGTTCTGTATTGACAGACAGGTGCAATATTTAAAAATCGTTCATTATTATTATTTTTTTTATTACATTTATATCTGTATTTTGACTTTCGAACATCAAAATGTAATTTATTAATATGTATTCGTGTCAAAATGACATATAAACATCTTTTCCTATTCTATTTTGCCTGGAAACGCTTCCGTGAATAATAGGCGTTGGTTCTGTTTCTAGCATGCACGCGTTTCCGTGTCGACTCGCAGGCAGTGTGCAAGCTCGAACCTGTTAACGTGGGAGCCGAAATAAAAACGGACACGTCACTCAGCCAGTGTGTAGCCGGCCTAACGATGAATCAATGACACGCTGTGAAACTCCACAAACAGAAACTGATCACAGTCTAAACTAATTCAAAATTGAACATACACGTGATGCATTCCTTGTAAAGTTAACCCATTACTGCTTGAGGTATTATCAGTATGACCAAAAAACACAATCAGTAAACAAATACAGATCTTAAATGCCTTATAATACTTTTTATCAATACATAAAATTATAATATAGACTTAATGTTTAACACTCAATGAATGTGAAAAACTTCTTTTGAGCTTGAAAAAATAAATCATTTTCTACAGCTTAAACAACTGCTAATCGAACAAACCCTCACATCTGATGAATCGTGTATTAGATTGTGTATTAATTCTGTTAATAACTAATAAATTACCTGCTCTCTGGCTGTCGCTCTGTTAGTTCTGAAGAAATGGTATAAAAACGTATCGAGCTTATTAGTTTGTGTATACACACACCTACCAGGGGCGGAGCCATGTCATAGTGAACATTCAGGGCTTAGCCCAAATGTAGTTTGTCCATGGACTGACTTAAAAGGAACCCCCACCCCGTAAGACAACGTACGTTTTTAAGGTTAAATGCATCAATCTGATGCACTTTGAGCCTCAAAAATAAGAGTTTCAACCCATGTACAGTGTGCAAACTGAACATTAAAGAGGGCTCAAACATCTTTTTACTTGTGATATAGAGTCTCTGTCTACACTGGTGTTTTAGGATGCCAAAGAATTATATTAATACCCAAGTAATATCCAAACAGCCGATTGTAAAACAAATGTACTGTAAAATAAATGAAAATGAATCATTCATAAGTATATTTTACTTTAAACTACTGTATATGGAAATCACAGTTCTTTTGTGGACAAATTCATGACCGACCTCAAGTTTCTGTCCCTGGACAAACACTTCTGCTTTTATATTGTAATTTGCCCTTTTAGTAAAAAAAACAAACATACAAACTGTTTTATGACATTAAGATATAAACATTATTTAGTAAGCCTCTGTCTGATCCATCATAGAAGCCAATTTCTTTTTAACACCCACCAGGCGACAAATGCGAGAGAAAACATTCACTCTGGCGAATTGAGATATACCTATAGTCTTTGGGTAAACTCTAGACTACAAAATGGTAATTAAAAGCTTTTCAATCCACACAGCACCACCCTGAAAAGATTTAACACGCACTAACACTGTAGAAGTCACTTTTAGATGTTTTCTCTCCCAATGCGTTTAAGTTTTTTCATTACAAATACCATATTTAGGTATATTCTTAATAATGTTTTTGTTATTATAGAAACCATAAAACCATGTTAATGAGGAGCATGTTTTTGCCTGTGCCCTGATCTTACAGTTAAACTCTGGATTCTGTCCAAGAACCCTTAATGCGGTCAAGTGAGGTCTATGCAAAATGAAAGAAGTCTTCTGATATGCAAAAAAAAAACAAGCTGTGGCTGCATGACAGGGGTTAGGGATGAAAAGCAGTGGTTGTTGTTCATGTACAGGAAACTCAAGGCACTGCAGAATCAGTGTCTCTTACCACAGTAAATGTTGTGCTATCAGTTAACATTACCTTTAGCCTGACGTCGTCATACTCAGATTCCAGTCAGAATGTGAGTCTCTGCTCCATTGGGCTGTGATTATGAGGCGTGTTTCAACCGAACCAGGAAGGAAAATGCCTCTGCACTCAATTGGATAGACCTACAACCAATCAGAGCAACGGAGTAAGTGACGTATGTTCTTCATTCATGTTTCCGATCGACAAATGCCTTGATCGCGGTTCTCTGTTCCTCTTTTAAAATCAATGCGCTGTCGATATCTTCTATAACAGACGCGATGGCGGAATCTGCACAACAAAGTTCGGGAGGAGCTCATTCAAATAATCAATCCAATCAACTTGTCATCAAACAATTACCATGTCTGCCCAATCAGCATGAGAGGAAGCATATATTTATTCACTCTGTCAACTCACCCAACATTCCTTGAGTTTCCAGCATCCCTCCACTCACTCTCGGCTTGTTCTTCCACAGCCAGGAATACAGGGGGAGTACTCTGGGTTCAGGCTGAATACCGATCCTGGAGCCTCTCCTCGGACAGCACGCCAAATATGCATTTATTCTATCTGACTTATTTGAAAGTGTGAAATCTCAATTCTCCAGTGGCAGCCATCTTTGTTGTAAACGAATTCAACCCAAGCGCTCTTTGGTGGCGTGGATGATTACGTTACTGTTGATCATCTGTCCATCATCGTATAAAGCCTGCCCTGACAATTTGATTGGTCCGAGCTCCACAATGGATCAAGTCCCATAGACAGTAAAAGAAATGGACACAGCGACCCCATTGGATTCAGAAGTGAAGTCAATTAGAAGCCTGATGGCTGAGCGACTGCGCAGACTCACACTGAGCTTGATGACATAGATGTGACGTGAGCAACCCGTCTGTCTTCTAGTAGCGGTGCCAAGAGAAATCTGAATTATTCCCTTCCGAATCTTGCAGAGACGGAGAGCGTGAGGAGGAGCTGTCCATGAGCTGGAGCAGGAGACACTTTTGCTAGGTATTCTGATTAATTATTTTGTCATTTTGCCTCCACGTCCCCCCGATCGCCCGCGAGCTTCTCCTCCTGTCCATACGGTAATCTCTCTACTGTGCGACAGAGAGTCGCATGGTTATGACGCAATCGTTAGCCTATTTTTACAAAAACTGCTTCTACGGGGCCATAACGTAAGATACAAGGTAATGGAGCTTTTTATACATTTTCGTGTTTCTTTAGAAATAAACCATGGAGTCTTTAAACGCCTCAGATGTAAAGTTATTCGCTGTCAAAGTGACGCCAAAATGAATGGGAGTCAATGGAATGCTAACAGCAGGTGATGGTCCGCTAATCAATGGCGGCGCCCGGGGAAGCTTCGGTTTCCGGCTGATGGATTACCCCCTTGTCAAGTCCAGACCGAACTTCCCGACCTAAAAGTGTTGTGGGCGGGGCTAAGTTCGGCTGGCATCCAGGCCACACATTACCTTATTTTGTCATTGCAAACTGTCATGACCTGTCTTATATCAGCCAGGAGGCAGAAAGAGGAAGGAGTTTAATGTGATCATTCAAGCGCAAGAAGACGCGAAAGAGAACTGAACACATCCAAAGCGCGCACAAAATGCAGCCTCTCAGATAGTGGGCAAATAATGAATTTAGTTCTCTTTCGCGTTGTCTTGTATTTGAAATGACAAATATACTCAAAATCACGTCAAGCTATCCTCGTAAACACAGTATAGGTTTGGTTACAGTATATGGGCTGGATTTACCTCATAATGTATAGTCTTAAAGTGACAGCAGCCTAATAATCCTGCTGCAATCTGTGTCATTAATGTTAACCAAAGAACAAAAGAAAAGGAAAATTACTCACTTTACCAAACTGGAATCAAAACTGGGAATAGGTAAGAATTATAATTGCTAAAATTCTAATGAGACCAACCCTATTCGCTTAATGACGATAAATTAATAACAAAAACAAAGAAAATGAAAAGACACAAAAGTGTGGTCGCTAAAATTTTTTTATTATTTTTTAAATGTATTTTAGAGTCTCCTGCTTTATATTTGTAAATCTAACTTCGCTTCATGACTTGGATTTGGATGAAAGTATCTTGAACTTTTCCACAAGAAAAATGTATAATGCTGCTGGGAATGAAATGAAAACTGCTGATTTTCTAGACATGTATGAATTTGGGAACCTTAAAATATTCAAAAAATTCTGTATATAAAAAAAGACATTAAACAACATAATTTAAAATTTGAGTATTATAGAAATTCACAGTACAGATCATTAGACACAACAAACCCAGAACATACATAAAATATACAACAACGGCTCTACTGTTAATTTCAACATTATATAATGTACAGTAGGCCTACCCAGAGAGAGGGTTTCGTGTATAGTTCACCAAGTTTCCGGAAGGCCACAGAGCCCTGCAGTGTTTAGCTTCAACCCTAATTAAACACGCCTGATCCAGCTAATCAAGTTCTTCAGGATTACTAGAAACGTCCAGGCAGGTGTTTTAAGAAAAAAAGATATGTACCTGAAATGTTTCCAAATACAGTATTTTAAGTGTGTGTGTGACTGACAGACAGATTAATAAAAATGCCAAAAGAAACTGAAGAAAATGTAGAGCAGCAAACACAGCCCACAAAAAAAATCTAAACAAAACACTTTGAATAAATATGAAAAGCGCCCTGGAAGTGTTTACTGATTTCATTTTTGTGAAAATGAATGGTTGTTTGAAAGGTGTTTGATAAATCATTGGTTTCCAGCATTAAGATGCCCCCCCCACCACCAATGAGATGTGAAGATCTTCATTTACGGATGATGTCATAATTGGCCGCTAACCAATCGCACGTCTCCTTGACGGCTGTAAAAGAAAAGCACTTATAAAGGTTCTTGTTCTTGTTTTGGTCTCTACTTTTGACTACTATTGAAATAACATTTAGTAATTGCTGAAGCGAGAAGTGAAGATTGATCACCTGCTTTGAACGGTGTGAACTTGAAGTCTGGCAGGTATTTGCGTAGTTTGGCGTTACTGGCGGTTTTCTTGATCTGGCCGTCTGATTTACTAGTGTCATACTGAGAGCGGTTAGTTAAGGGTTAAAGGGTTTAAAGCTCAACAGCTCAAGAACAAAATATCTTATTTTGAGTTCCACAGAACAAAGATAGCAGTTCTGTCAGCTGTAAAAAATAACTGCAGACAATGTTTATATGTGAAAGGATACAATCACTTCACCTTTAAACCCAAACCCTTCAACCACAGCGTCCACAGCGTCCTTTATGGTCAACTCATCCTCCTCTCCGACTAGAGAGAAGAAACAAAGGCAAAGGAAATCAAGAGAGACATGATCTTGATATCGGATCAGCCATTGAGCTCTGATGAAGCAATCTAACATGTGTGATGTCAAACACGGGTCGAGTACCTGACGCAATGATGGGCTCCACCTCGTCATACTCCCTCAAAACCCACACAAACAGACGAGCCAGATCCACAGAATAGATGAACTGACGCAGGGCGCGACCTGAACCCCAGACCTGCAGAGGTTTACCTTCCTCTACAAAACACACACACGCAAGTTTACCAACATGTGGGACACTCTGAATGTGACTGTGACTTGAGAAAGTTAAACATGTCTCACTCTTTGCCAGGTACGTCTTGTGTACCAACCCCGGCATCACGTGGCAGTCCTCAATGTTGAAGTTGTCATGTGGTCCAAATATGTTGGTAGGGATAACAGCTGTGTATCGCAGACCGTACTGCTGAAAACACGCCCTAATGGACACGGAAACACACACACACACACTTAAAATACTGTATTTGGAAACATTTCATGTTAGCACATGTCAGACTCCAGTCCTGGAGGGCCACTGTCCTGCAGAGTTTAAAACACCAGCACCAAAACTCCTGCCTGGAAGATTCTAGTAATCCTGAAGAACTTGATTAGCTAGATCAGGCTTGTACATTATATAATGTTAAAAATAACAATAGAGCCAAAACTATTAAAATCAACTGCTATATATTTTCAGATATAATAACCAACACTCAAATAACAACTTTGTTGTATACAATCGTTTAAATTGCGAATAAGCAATATTTTGTTATATAAACCTTCTAATGATACAGTTATTGTTAAACCCCTGTTGCAAATCAGGTTTATTGGCAAGATTTACAGACTTTCAGCTGTTTGCAATGAACAAATCAAACAAGTACTTGAAATAGCTCAACACAACAAATGTTTCAAGTGGTTTCCCCAAATTCAACTGAAAATGCAACTTGTAATGACTTCTGCAGTCTCAAAAGTATTCATTATTCAGTCAGTGTATGTACACTGCCCAGCCAAAAAACAAAACAAAAAAAAGTCGCTGTTTGGACTTAGAGAGTCTATGAGAACAGCAAGGTCTTGCTTTTACTGAAATCAAAGTCAATGACCCGTGAGTCATGAATACGATTTATTTATTTGTTTCATAAATCAAAATTTCATAATAGACATGTGATCTGAGATACACCCATTCAAGAACCAATCTGTCTACTTAAAACACATTTTTAGTGAAAAGGATGAGGATGAAAGAGGAAGGGAGGAGATGGCTGGATGACAGGATTTTGTTTGAATAAGAAATTAATGTATGTAATCCAAATTTTATGATGTACTGTTTGTAGGTGAAGAATGAGACATGGACATGAGATGACTGCAACAGCAGGATCATGCTTTTATGATATCGAAGTCATTGACAAACCTCCGGGGGAAACTTTTGTGGTCATGATGTGACCTCATCATGACCTCATCATGACCTCATCGCCACTCTCACTGTAAACAAACAGCCTAAGACCCGATGGGTTTAAAAGTAGGCTTTTTTTCTTTTCATAAATCAAAATTTCATAATAGACATGTGATCTGAGATACACCCATTCAAGAACCAATTAAGTTTGACACTAAGAGATCAAATCTCACCTGTTGTGGACATCAATCATGCGTTTGGCGTAGGCATAACCGTAATTAGACTCATGTGGGGCACCGTTGTGCATCTGACAGAGACAGAAAGAGAGAAATACGTCTGTAGAAGTTACTGAAACACAATTAATGCAAACAGACTCATGAAACCAATCAGACACTGGCTTAAATCACTCACATTCATGCTTTTTTAATCAGTATTTCTCACCATGATGGGACGGGACAAACACCCAACAGGTATTTCTGACATATACATTTTGGCGCAAATATTATATAAATAAATTCAATTAATGCTTTCGAGTTTCTGACATCAAAAACCCAAAGGTCGTTTTTACAGTTTAGTCTTTATTTACTGTGGAGGAAATTTGAGTTGAATTAATGAATATCACAATATCAAGAAGAACATCTTGTGATGTTTTTTCAAAGGAGAACGTACCCAACATCTGCTTATTAAAGTGTTGTCATGGTTGGGTGACTAATGAAAACGCAGGAGGAAGGAGTAAACGACAAAAGCAGTTTTTAAAGGTGCAGTATGTGATATTAACAGCTAGCGGTTGAACTGGATACTGCAGGCCACATTTACTCACTCGAGGACATGCAACAGGAGCATGCGCAATCCACAATGGAAGGCGGGGAGACTCACGTAGTTGATTTATCCATGTTTTAATATGCTCCCATTTTTAGATGGATGCCAAGGCTTTTTAGGTTGGGTAGAATCTGCAATCTCTGACCCAGTTCATTTGCTGGCTTTCATGGCTGCAATACGCTGTGTTTTCTGCTAACTGGCAATCCAGGTTGTCAAAATACTATTGAGTAAAATAACTGGCTGTAGAAGTGTTTTTCAGAGCAATGAGTGTGTGAACTTAGCATGTAAATCTCTGCAAACATAATATGGTATTTGTATGCTTTAGTACAGTCAAAAAATAACATGCAGCACCTTCTGAATCACAACATAACACTCAAAGTAAAATAGTGCTGAACTTAATTACAAAAATAAACATTATTGACTGATGCATGAAAATGTATTGAAATTTTAAATGAAATGTATAAATATGAATATATGTATAAATATAATATATATATATATATATATATATACAGTGAGGAAAATAAGTATTTGAACACCCTGCTATTTTGCAAGTTCTCCCACTTGAAATTGTCATCGTAGGTGCATGTCCACTGTGAGAGACATAATCTAAAAAAAGCAGCTTGGTGAAAAAAGGTCCACTGCTGGAGCAATCATTAGAAAATGGAAGAAGCTAAACATGACTGTCAATCTCCCTCGGACTGGGGCTCCATGCAAGATCTCACCTCGTGGGGTCTCAATGATCCCAAGAAAGTGAGAAATCAGCCCAGAACTACACGGGAGGAGCTGGTCAATGACCTGAAGAGAGCTGGGACCACCGTTTCCAAGGTTACTGTTGGTAATACACTAAGACGTCATGGTTTGAAAATCATGCATGGCACGGAAGGTTCCCCTGCTTAAACCAGCACATGTCAAGGCCCGTCTTAAGTTGGCCAATGACCATATGGATGATCCAGAGGAGTCATGGGAGAAAGTCATGTGGTCAGATGAGACCAAAATAGAACTTTTTGGTCATAATTCCACTAAACGTGTTTGGAGGAAGAAGAATGATGAGTACCATCCCAAGAACACCATCCCTACTGTGAAGCATGGGGGTGGTAGCATCATGCTTTGGGGGTGTTTTTCTGCACATGGGACAGGGCGACTGCACTGTATTAAGGAGAGGATGACCGGGGCCGTGTATTGCGAGATTTTGGGGAACAACCTCCTTCCCTCAGTTAGAGCATTGAATATGGGTCGAGGCTGGGTCTTCCAACATGACAATGACCCGAAGCACACAGCCAGGATAACCAAGGAGTGGCTCTGTAAGAAGCATATCAAGGTTCTGGCGTGGCCTAGCCAGTCTCCAGACCTAAACCCAATAGAGAATCTTTGGAGGGAGCTCAAACTCCGTGTTTCTCAGCGACAGCCCAGAAACCTGACTGATCTAGAGAAGATCTGTGTGGAGGAGTGGGCCAAAATCCCTCCTGCAGTGTGTGCAAACCTGGTGAAAAACTACAGGAAACATTTGACCTCTGTAATTGCAAACAAAGGCTACTGTACCAAATATTAACATTGATTTTCTCAGGTGTTCAAATACTTATTTGCAGCTGTATCATAAAAAATAAATAGTTAAAAAATCATACATTGTGATTTCTGGATTTTTTAGATTATGTCTCTCACAGTGGACATGCACCTACGATGACAATTTCAAACCCCTCAATGATTTCTAAGTGGGAGAACTTGCAAAATAGCAGGGTGTTCAAATACTTATTTTCCTCACTGTATGTATATATACTGTATATATGACAGCAGCCATATCACCCTGTAGCCCAAGACTGGTTGCCCACTGAAGCTAAGCAGGGCTGAGCCTGGTTAGTACCTGGATGGGAGACCTCCTGAGAAAAACCAGGTTGCTGCTGGAAGAGGTGTTAGTGAGGCCAGCAGGGGGTGCTCACCCTCTGGTCTGTGTGGGTCCTAACGCCCCAGTGTAGTGACGGGGACACTATACTGTCAAAGAGCACCGTCCTTCGGATGAGACGTAAAACCGAGGTCCTGACTCTCTGTGGTCATTAAAAATCCCATGGCATTTCTCGTAAAGAGTAGGGGTGTTACCCCGGTGTCCTGGCCACATTCCACACATTGGCCCTTACCAATCATGGCCTCCTAATAATCCCCTTGCATTGAATTGGCTCTATCACTCTCTCTCCTCTCTCCACCTATAGCTGGTGTGTGGTGAGCGCACTGGCGCCGTTGTTCTGTGGCTGCCGTCGCATCATCCAAGTGGATGCTGCACACTGGTGGCGGTTGAGGAGAGACCCCTGATATGATTGTAAAGCACTTTGGGTGTACAGTAGTACATATGAAAGCGCTATATAAATGCCTCATTCTATTCTTCTATTCTATATATATATATATATATATATATATATATATATATATATATATATTTATTAATTAAAACATTACAGGACAAATGTGTGTGTGTGTTTATTAATATACCCTAGAAACATGTCATGTAAATTTAATAAGTAACACTTCACAATAAGCTACCATTTAAACTAACTTTCTTGAACTAACAATATGAAATATTTTTACATTGTTTATTGTTATTTGTAAAAAAAAATAAAAAAATTAATTCATGTTAGTTACTTTAGTGCATTAATCAAACATAAGTTTTGTAAATGTATTTGTAGTAAATTATTGAAATTAACACGGCCTAACAATAAACAATACTTCTACAGCATTTATTAATCAAAGTAAATGGCACTGACAACCTGTCCATCATCTTTAAATATCAACACTATAAGACCAGGCCTGGTTCCAGAATCAAATCACTGAGGGTGATTCTAGTAAAGCGCAGGTGTAACATGTAAACAGCGCTTTAAATAGTTGCCACTTTACATGGCTTGCTAGCTTTGACGTTAACCTAGATGGATGTATGATTTTATATCGGCGCATATAAAGTGTTTGTGCGGAGTGTGGAAGGAACAACACACTGGTTCAACCCCTAGTTACAAGTGTGTGTGTGTGTGTGTGTGTGTGTGTGTGTGTGTGTGTGTGTGTGTGTGTGTGTGTGTGTGTGTGTGAATTTACCATGGTCTCATCTATCGGGTAGGGGGTTTTATCTGGAAAAACACACGTAGACAGACAAGAAACAACCTTCACCACCCCGAACTCCTGAGACATGTACAGCACATTGTCATTGATGTGCACATTATCTCTCTGAAAACAACAAAACAATACAGTCAGTGTACAGTTCAATTATCCAACAGTGATATTTCCAACCGTATACTACTTAATGTTATAATTACCCAGAAGTCCAGGTTCTGTCTCATGTTTCTGTAAAGCCCGCCCACCATGGCGGCCAAATGAATGACGTGTGTCGGACGATGCTTCTGGAAAACTGATCTCGTCTCTTCAGCGCTCCTGAAATGGCACATGTAAATACAGTTATCGTGCAATTGACACAAATGAAAACTCTTACATTTGAGCATTTAAAACATCAACAGGACAAGCCAGTTTCCACCATATCTTTATGTACACAATATTAATCTTTTACATTGTAATCTTTTTATTTGTAATAATTGGCTAGTTTGTGTGCTGCTGTGCTGTGTGTGTGTAATAAGCAGACTATAGGCGCACATTACTAACACGCTCTTTAAATAACAAAACAAATACTGCTCCACTTTAGACCAGGTTTTTGTTGGTCAATGGCTCAGTCTATTAGCCTGGGAAAACCCAGACTACTTCTCTTCAGGAGCCCATTCAAACCAAGCGGCAACATTCTGATCTGAAAAATGAAGCCTACCCGGAAGTGCGAAAAACTGCAATACATCTAAAATCCGCTAGGGCGAGGTCCCAAAAGGGAGCAAATGTCCATAGCCCCCATGTTAAAATGTCCGTTTTCACAGCATAAATTCATGTTTTTACAAGTTGGTCCCATGGACTTTTATTGTATTTTTCGATAGGTTCCGAGTGCCTGACAACTGTGAGGGGGGTGAATTTTTTTCTAACTCGTTAGTTTAGATCGTATTTAGTTAAAAAATATATGACAATAAGGGCGTGGTTAACTTTGATTGACAGCTTGATTGACAGCTGACAAGGCAGCGCCACGGAGAATGACAACATAAGAAGCGCCATTTTTTAATACAGTTGACATATAATACTACTGTTTCTGTATCATGAAATGTAGTTTTAAGAGTTTTTCAGGCGAGAATGTAGTTGTTTAAAGCTCAAATCTGTGGTTTATTTAAAGATTTATGAAAATTTTATCCAGTTGATCCAGCGATGACCGGGCGCTCGGCGCGATGTACCCCGCCTGGAGCAGTCTTTCATCGGCTTGACGTTCTAAGGTTTGCCGCCAATGCCGCGGACTCTGGCGTCTCTGTAGTGGTTAAACAGGAGATATAATTCATCTTGTGTATATCTAATGGGCGATTTTTGGTCTTGTGAATCTATATTTTTTTTCCCTGGGCAATCGTTTTGGCTGAGGGGAAGTTTCATAACTTTATAAGCTATTTAACTTCACGATGTATGGTTAAACTCGCGCTGACTTTGTATGTTTGAATGAATTGTTTGCTTTATTTGTATAGCTTCTTATACTATATTTACTTAGGCTATACTTTTATAATGGCTAACATTGATAAAACTGAAATTTAACAAAAAGAGACTGGGTTGAGTTTTGTCATTTTAATACAACGAAGATGATATGTTGTTTACTGCAAAATCTGTTGTTTAGTACAAATGCATATTGCCTGGACCATAAAATGTTTAATATTTTTATATTATATTTAAAATAAAAAGAGGCAGGTTTGTGTTTTATATATATATATATATATATATATATATATATATATATATATATATATATATATATATATATATATATATAATTTTTTTTTTTTTTTTTTTTTCATAAATAGGCAAACGTTATGAGCAATTGAATGTAATCAATATGCGTTGCCTGAACCACATTTGTGTGGCTATAATGTTTAAGATTTCTTTAAATGAAAACGAAAAGAGTTAGTATGGTGTTTTATAACATATTTCGTTGCCTGAAATATACACAAAGATGACCGGAGTAGCATGCGAGCTGAGTGAAGGTGGGCGGGGTGACGCGCGCTGCGTTAGAAGGTGGGCGGGGTTAGGATTTCCCAAGATTTTCCAAGATGGCGCCGCCCATACCCCCCATAAACGGCTTCAAACCCGTTCTTCAGAAAGTTTATGGGTGACGTCACAGACGCTTTGTCCATATTTTTTACAGTAGGCGTTTCTCAATGTCAAGGAAGGATCCTCGGAAGCCAGAATTTCGAGGATGCTACGTCATCGACATCCGTCGAAGGACTGTTCCAATGTCAAGGATCCTCGGAATTTCCACCAAGGACTCAGTCCTTCGTTCGAAAAATATCCCATACACAGGAAAGGATGCATATGTGTAGCCTTCGCGCTCTTCGCGCTCTCAAATCACCCACAATCCTATGCGCGCAGCTTTGCTATCTTGTTCAAAAAATTAAAAATGTTGGACGTTAACGGACTAACGCTGAGTCGGAGCGTTAACGGGTCATATGCTTTCAAATGTAAATATATTTATGTTACCAAACATTTGTTTTAAAAAAATAATTACATGTTATGGGTCAAATTGACCTGCACTGTTTAAACACACTTGACAGTCAAATAATCAATATGATTAAAAAGGAGTTTATTGATTTAAAAACGATTATATTGCCTGAGTGAACAGAACTGCGTCCATAGCAACGCTCTGTTTTTCATTTTCACTGACGTTATGACGCACTGACGTGCACTTGCTAGCCTGTTCCAAAGCCGTTGAAAAACCATAGACAGTAGAATGCTAAAGAGGAGCCTCGCCTAGCCTCTGAAGGAAGTGACTTGGAAGGACCAGTCCTGCCAAGGAAGCAGTGTTGCCAACTATTTTCAAAGGAAATTAGCTAACGCCTCCCCTAAAAGTAGCTAAATGTCGCTAGATGACGTAATACGTCAATTAGCATATTTATGACGTCATCGCGGCGTACTTGCGTTCTGCCTGCCTAATGTTTTTTCTCATTAAAATCATGCTCACATACTGTATTTTAATATAATATAATATAATATAATATAATATAATATAATATAGGCTATAGCCGAATGTCCAATAAAGCTGTTCTCATTTCCTTTTTTTTTTTTTTTTGTCAGACAATAGAACGAGTAGCTATTGAATGACTGTTTTTTTTATATGTGTAAAATTATCTGAATTGAGAGAGTTCGGGAACTGGGTGAACTAAAGCACTGTGATAGTGAGTAATACAAGTAATAAGCACAAGAAAAGAAAGGAAAATAAAATGGTCAAACTAAATTCTTTAACTATAAAACAAAAGATAAGTGATAAGTCCGTCCGTGGAAACAACACTGCTCATTCACGTCTGTTAGCTGCCGTTCTGCAGCTGCTGCCCTCAGCCATTCACAGAACAGGGAAGACGCAGAGAGAGGTGTGTGACGGCAAGGAGAAAGCAAATCTTGCGCTCGCAGGACTCATGCTGGCAACATTTGGAGGTTACTGAGGTTTGTTCAAAAAGTAGCTAGATTAGTCATTAGTCGCTAGTCGCTTTTTTGAAAAATTGTCGCTGACGGGGTCTGAAAAGTCGCTAAAAATAGCGACAAAGGCGCTAAGTTGGCAACACTGCAAGGAAGTATCCTTGACATTGAGAAACAGCTAGTCTATGATTCAAACTCATTACTGTGCCGCTGAAATCGCGGCACCAATCAGAAACGTTTGGGGAGGGATTTACATGATGACGACAGCGCAGCGACGCTGAAGGAGTTCTCACGCAGTGAAAAATACATTGCGGAGCAGAGAGGAGACTGACAACACGCTGACAGACAGGACAGAGCAGGCTACTTTTCGGTTACGTTTGATATTAAACATATTAAACAAAGTCTCAGCTTACAAATTTGGTAATTTTTTTAAAGAAATTTAAACAATAAATACCGTTTTGTTGCTCTTTAATGTGCCGTGACAGATCGCTGTGTAGAGCATCAGTTAAAGCTGTTCTTGTGAACCGATAATCTCTTCCTTCTAGTTAATTTATAGCCTCAAATAAACATGAACAAACTTAAGGAATGTTGTTTTAACCACGGAAAGGCGTCATTACACTCCGTTTTTCAAGTTCAAATCCTCCTATGTTAATCTACTCTCCTGACTGCTTTGTCGGACAAAATGGCGGATGGCGAAATATGATTGGTCAGATCACCTGTCAATCAAGCTGAGCTACGTCGGTTGGTGACGCCCCTTTGGAAATGATTCGTCTACATAGCTTCCCCAGACCCTTCACTCAGTTTCAACTGAGAAGGGTCTGGTTTTAACCAGGCTACCAGTCTATTTCAGTTGCCTCAAAATAGCTGAGCACACACCTCGTTCTCAGACCAGCGGCCCATGGGCGCATAAATAGGCGCAAATGCATTTGCTGAGGACATGAACAGCTCGCAGTACGTCACGTCTAGAACATCATGGCTTGCAATTGCTGAATGCAATAATTGGAGGAAAATGTTTTGGTCCTGAGACTTCCAAAGAAGATATATGTTTTTTTTTTTAAATATATAGACCACTTCTTATAAAAAAAACGTGTATAATAAAAAACTTTGCCTATCCTACCTTTAAATGGTTGCATGAGAAGTACAAAGAATTTTAATACTTTCGCTTCTTTGCTTTCCCTAATCCCTTACTCTGTTACATATGCACAGCATGTTTAGTTTTAAAAGACTTTCTCTACACTCTGATCTTCACAAACTTCATATGTTAGATACACTACTTTGAATTTTATTATAATCTATTGATCTATAAGATTTATATTTATTTTTTGCTATTACAATTTAATATTGACTTGATTCATTTGTTGTCTATATAAGTTGACATTTTATTTAATACAATTTGTTATTCCTTATTCAAAATTTGATCTCTGACATAATCATTGCTCATCTGCCTGGATCTCACTGCATCATGTTGTGATGTCTGATGAGGGTTTTCTTACACAAGATTGGCATCTTTGGATGAGAGGAATATCCACTCTTCTCCTTCTCTCGCTTCACCCTCTTTCACCACTCGCTCTATCGCTCGTCCCACCAGTCCACTGCCACCCGTCACCAACACACGCATCGGCCCGTCCATCTGAAAGAGAGAGAGAGAGAGAGAGAGAGAGAGAGAGAGAGAAGGATTGAAGAACACTTCAGGGGTTAACTAATGTGTAAAAACAGGAACTACTGTAAATAATAAAATATCTAGTATCAAGTATTTGAAGAAAAATTCCAGTAAGACCACAACAAATCTCTTGCAGTCTATGTTAACACATCTATGTAGTCTTCTAAGTGTGTTCAGAGATAATGACCAAGACAAAGACTACAAGTGATGGTTGACCAATAGTGGGGAACTAAATGAATTCCTTAGTGCAGTGACACATCTTTTATTATACGAGTGCTCTATTTGGATTCAGTGTCTTTTAGCTGTTTTTTCCCAGCTAACTGGTATTCCAGTCTCAAACTGAAGTTTCAGTTTCCAGCTCATTTCACTCGGCGGCCATCTTTGAAACGCCTCTCGGGCACGCAAATGCAGCTCCTATCTCTTTGAATCGGAAAACATCAAATTCTCCAAAACTGTTCGCCATGCTTAGGATAAAATTTCATAGTTGAAATCACCAATAAAATCTTACAACAACTGTCTTCAAATTTTGTTTCTAAACGCTCGAATCATGACAGAAAACCACATTTTTCAGGCTGAATTAAGCTAATGCGCATGCACAGTTGAAGTGCGAGTCAGACTATTTCTATAGGAACCAGAGCTTCTAACGGCAGCTACAGTGACTTTACCAATCGGCGATTGGCTCTAACTTAGAAGGCGGGACCATATTGAGCGTTGCACTTTTCCCCATTCAAAACAATTTGAGTGACGTGTCCGTCTGGTGTTATTCTATAGTCTTTGCTAACGTTCTGGCAAGGTTCTCTCAAAGTAATGAGCAAACGTTCTTTCAGTAACATTAATTATTACTGGGGGGATATTAATACCCAAGTAAAATACATAAATAGCCAAAGCTATAACAT
This sequence comes from Scardinius erythrophthalmus, assembly GCF_964197995.2. NCBI lineage: Eukaryota > Metazoa > Chordata > Actinopteri > Cypriniformes > Leuciscidae > Scardinius > Scardinius erythrophthalmus. The sequence goes on along the minus strand of NC_138231.1, from coordinate 2,858,646 downwards.
TCATGATGTAACATGTGGCACTGCCAATAAAGCACCTAAAAGCTGTCACAAAGAACCGGCAAAAGTAATTATTATGAATATATAAAATATAGCGAGGAGACATTTTAATTGTTTATTAATAAACAAGTGTTTTCTGTGCCAGTATCGGCTGCAAAGATGAAGTTAAAGATGCTGACTCGCGATCTTCGTAGTAGTGAACGCGCCAGAGAGAAATGCACATTTCATATGGACTAGTTTTGTTTCGTTTTGAATTGTTCTGTTTAAAAGTAGAGATTTCAAGCTTTCTGTAGACAATAGATATATTTCTCAGGTCTGTGAGGCAAGTATGCTGAGTTTCGGTTCATTTATTAGACAAGCTCCAGTTCATGCGCTGGCGCCTCCATGTCGTGATTATCTATTTCTGCTATATTTATTATATCTATATTAATAATTTCTTATTTATTAAATCCAGGTAATTGGTTGATGAAACATTGATTAAAATGAACATACAATTAATACAAAACGAAATTCACTTTAAAGAAAGGCTTTGTGCTTTCTGTTTGAGGTCTCTGTGAAAGTTTTAAAGCAGTCTTTTAGTGCCGCTTTCAGAGCGCTCACGTCTGTAACCGAGAACTGACACTTCCGTAACATTGTTTTTTCCTCATAAATGTGAACACGAAAGGAGAGCCAACCCTTCTTCATTCGGTGGGTAGAATTACTTTTTGTTTGCAGTGCACAGTGTAATTCACAGAATGAATCAAATATATTTTGCCACCTAAAAGTAAAAAAAAAATTGTCACGTCCGTAACGCATGTGTATTTCCCTCATATTAAACATAAAGTGCATGTGTAGACTTATATTTTTCTAATGTCTGGACTCCTTTTTTAAGGAAGTATGGATATATAAACAGAAGTTTCAATATATTGGTATTAAATGCATTTTCTGAGAATTTATATTTCAAGTGTTTTCTACTGCAAATGCCACGTCCATAATGCTGAAATTGCCCAATTTCAAATAATTTATCCTCAACTAGTTTTGTGGTGTAGGTCTACGTATTTTATAATGTTAACTTCATTATAAAATCAGATCTGATCAGATCGCATTAGATCTGGACGGGAAGGATAACTCTGGGAGTTGAAAGGGGTGTGTCGCGATTTTCACACCGCGACACAGGTTCGTGGATATGAGTATAGCGTGTCGTGGAAAAAACAATGACTAACAAAACAGCATCAGGCACAAGAAACATTCAAAGTCAATTTGTATTAAAGAGAAGTTTTATTCTTTTTAAGAGGTTTGTTCACAAAAAAATACCACGACAGCTATATACCTCGTGATAGTAACAAGACCTTCTCACACAGAAAACAGATGGCCTTCTTATACTTTCCTTCTTCAAAGTCCTCCTCTTCTGTAATTTTCCACCCCCCCCCCCCCCCTGTAAACCAGGTCTAACTGGAAAAAGAGATACAGTGGTCACTGGTCTTTCTAACCCACCCCACTAGCCCCACCCGGTCGTTTCTTGTTCTCCCACCTGTGAGGCCGAAACCAGATAACCCCTCTGCCTTTTGTAAAACATTGCCCCCCCCCCCCCCCCCCCCCATTAAAAGAAAACCCACGCAATGTTTAAGGAAATAAATAGGGAAAAAGTACAACTATTAATTTTTCCATAACAAGCGATTTTGGTTTTATATCGCGTATCATTACAGCCCTAGATACATTACATTTCCTAATACACCCCATAAAAGCACAACAGTATTTTTGTAAGTGGTTTATATTATCTCAGTAAAAGCACCTATACACTGCTGAAACCGGTAAAGCAAGTTTATCCCTGACACTCTGGCACAGGCGGTTGTAAAATAAGTGACCAAATTTGACCAAAAAACACAATAATATACAGTAAAAAAATACACATCTTAAATGCCTTATAATACTTTTCATCAATGAAAGTCAATACATAAAATTATAATACAGACTTAATGTTTAACACTCAATGAATGTGAAGAACTTCTTTTGAGCTTAAAAAATAAATCATTTTCTACAGCTTAAACAACTGCTAATCGAACAAACCCTCACATCTGATGAATCGTGTATTAGATTATGTATTAATTCTCTTAATAAATAATAAATTACCTGCTCTCTGGCTGTCGCTCTGTGAGTTCTGAAGAAATGGTAAAAAACGTATATCCAGCTTATTGGTTTAAGTACTTAAGTACACATACTGACCTCCCTGGGGCCCCAAGCAAAACTCTGTTTAGGGTCCCTCCTACCTGACCCATGTAAACCATTTGCATTTGCCACACAATCACACCTGACACACCCCAGTGCTCCCACTACAATCCTCCCTCCTTTAACTAGTACTAATGAAAATGTAATTCCTGATATCAGAAATAGACATTGTTACTAGAAAAAGTACATTCTTAATATCAAGAATTCACATCTTAAATTGTATAAATTTAATTATTGATATCAAAAATGCATCCTGTGAATGAATAAAGCTAAATGCATGTCACTGTGTTTTAAATGATAAAAGCAATAATTGATTGTTATTATTTACTGAGGGCGGTGCATCCATACTGACCAGTATGTCCAGCCAATCAACATTTTAAATGCAATGTCAATACATTGCTTTCCATCTTGCTTTATTGCAGAGTTGTAACTAAACTGACTTGGAGATAATCGTTGTCTTGTTTTAAAAGTATCCTATAATGTGTGCCTACAATGAGGAGTGCCATCACACCCATATTGTACTGGTCAGTGTTCCCCACAGATGTTTTGCTGGAAAGGGCTTGTTTCATTTCGTGCACGTGCATTTTAGCGCAGTTGAACGCATGTTAACGAAATTCCACACAGTCACACAACAGAAAGAATGTGTTGAGTCTCGCATGCATTCAGTGTTGGGAAGGTTACTCTGGAAATGTTATTGCTCACTGTTATTAGTTACCCATTATAAATGTGGTTTGGATTATTTTATTTGGATAACTTTATCAATGCAAAGCAATTTCGTTTTAAGTTGATTAGTAACTAATTGAATTAAACATTTTACCTCAGTAATACAACTAAATACAAGTACATTAATTTTGCAATTTAATAACAGAAATTTCATTTTACGTAACTATTTACTCCTCAACCGTGCATACATTTTGTTCTAAAATAGATATTGATCAAATTCTTGAAATAAATTACCCCCTCAATGTTGTTTAATTAGTTTTGTTTTTAACATTCATTTTATCACTGGGGGAAAACATATCTTTTTAATGTAATCTGTACAAGTAGTTCAAACTAATATCATTTATAATGCAATCATATCTGACATATACTGTAAAGCTTCATTGTTAAACGCTTCAATTGCAATTCTGCTTCCTTTAATTCAAATTCGAATTGTAATTCTAGATCCTGTTTTTGACATCAATTCAAATTCAGTTCAAATTCAAGAATTGAATTGGAATTAAGGAGTCATTCTCAATTCAATTCTGAATTGTGCACAAGCCTGCAATGCACATCAACTTAACTTTACTGTTCTTTGCTGACATCAAACTTGGAAAGGAGAGAACACATGTCTGCCTGATTGCTGTTCCCACAATTCACTCTATTCGTGACTAGAAGGATAGTTTGGTTTAATTTTCTCATTGATGTTGTAAACTTTGATTGACGCTTTGAGGCAGGGCCTTGAGTAATTTGCGGGGCGTAGTGTGTGTATAGGGCTGATCGGCTCTGGGGCCACATGTAGTTTGTCCATGGACTGACTTAAAAGGAACCCCCACCCCACCCCACCCTGTAAGAAAATGTTGTACATTTTTAAGGTTAAATGCATCAATCTGGTGCACTTTGAGCCTCAAGATAAAGAGTTCCAACCCATGTACAGTGTGCAAACTGAACAAAGAAAAAGCATTGACTTGCACCTGGACATTAAAGAGGGCTCAAACATCTTTTTAGTTGTGATATAGAGTCTCAGTCTACTGTAAGACGTGATTTCCCTGCTATTAGAGACAAAAGACCTTAAAGAAAGAGCACAGGACATTGTCTTGCCAAGGGATGGGTACCGAAACCCGGTATTAAACGGGCCCCGGGGCTGAATTTTGAAAGACCACTGTATCAATAAGCTCGGACTTTATCGGTTCTGATGTCTGATTGGAAAAAATAAGAAAATACATGTTATTATTAGAGAGAGAGAGAGAGAGTGTGTGCCATCTCACGCGGTGCCACAGCGCGCACAGCACGACAGTCCTGCTTAATGAGTGACAACCGAGGACAGAACTAAACATTCAAACGTAGCCTGGTTACACTTTATATCTGTGATATTAGTCTGATTTTATTTTAGATTTCGGCTTCCAAAGATTATAAAAAGAATATACTGAGGTAAAAAACTAACTATAGCTGCATTCTGTCTAGCAACTTCCTTCCCTTTGCAGCAGTAGGCCTACGCTGTCATTTCTCCCTAAAACTCAAACTTGACGACAGAATCAGCACAATCGATGATTGTTGTAAAATGCAGTCTAGCTACAGTTGCTAAATTGTGGGACGCGTTTAATAATAAAAAGGGCTATTAAAAGCACAAAAATCTGCGCAAGAGATGCTGTTCCCAAAGCGGCGCGTGCTCCGAAACAGACCGGAACGAGACAAATTCTAAAAAATATGTCAAAATGACTGGCTTGGAGACTCACTTAAACACAGTTTATGTCTTAAATGGGTGTAGTTATGGAAATAGTTAGGAGAAAATATGGTGCATCAGTAGCCTATTAGATCTGCACTTGATCTTAAAGGGGAAGCAGTCTAATAAACATGTTGACGATTACGCCATTACTGCGAATCAAACAACAAAAGGCAAAAAGAAAATCACTCACAGCTCTTGAATGAACAGCTTCAGCTTTAAGAAGTATTAATCTATCTAGAAACTATGCATTGTTATTTTACATTAGATTTCTTTTTAGACCATACCTGAACAGTAATGTTGGTAGACCTTCCTGAAATTAAAGCACTGTGTAAGCCTATATAATGTGTATCTTTGTTTATTGTTTATATATTGTTTATCTTTGTAAAAATATATATTTATATATAGAACCGATAAGAATACTGTTACCCTCTCCCACCTCCTCCCTTCCTTTCCCCCTGATTCATGTCACTAAAAGTTCACTAAGAAGATCTACATACTACATATTATGTATCTTTTGAATCTATTGTTGTTTCCCTTTTATGTTTGTATCATTTTAAATGTATCAGTGCGATTGGTAAAATGACTCACTTTACCTTATTGGAATCGAAACTGGGAATCGGTAAGAATTAGAATTGCTAAAATAAATTAGCTAAATTATGATAAATTAATAACAAAAACAAAGAAAATGAAAAGATACAAAAGTGTGGTTGCTAAAATTTTAAATTATTTTTTAAATGTGTTTTAGTGTGTCCTGCTTTTTCTTCATTTATATGTGTAAATCTAACTTCGCTTCATGACTTGGATTTGGATAAAAGTATCTTGAAATTTTCCACAAGGAAAATGTATAATGCTGCTGGGAATGAAATGAAAATGGCTGATTTTCTAGACGTGTATGAATTTGGGAACCTTAAAATATTCAAAAAATTCTGTATATAAAAAAAGACATTAAACAACATAATTTAAAATATGAATGTATTATAGCAATTCACAGTACAGATCATTAGACAACAAACCCAGAACATACCCTGATTGACAAATTAGTAAAAAAATGTTTTGATAAATCGTTGGTTTCCAGCATTAAGATGCCCCCCCCCACCACCAATGAGATGTGAAGATCTTCATTTACGGATGATGTCATAATTGGCCGCTAACCAATCGCACGTCTCCTTGACGGCTGTAAAAGAAAAGCACTTATAAAGGTTCTTGTTCTTGTTTTGGTCTCTGCTTTTTACTACTATTGAAATAACATTTAGTAATTGCTGAAGCGAGAAGTGAAGATTGATCACCTGCTTTGAACGGTGTGAACTTGAAGTCTGGCAGGTATTTGCGTAGTTTGGCGTTACTGGCGGTTTTCTTGATCTGGCCGTCTGATTTACTAGTGTCATACTGAGAGCGGTTAGTTAAGGGTTAAAGGGTTTAAAGCTCAACAGCTCAAGAACAAAATATCTTATTTTGAGTTCCACAGAACAAAGATAGCAGTTCTGTCAGCTGTAAAAAATAACTGCAGACAATGTTTATATGTGAAAGGATACAATCACTTCACCTTTAAATCCAAACCCTTCAACCACAGCGTCCACAGCGTCCTTTATGGTCAACTCATCCTCCTCTCCGACTAGAGAGAAGAAACAAAGGCAAATCAAGAGAGACATGATCTTGATATCGGATCAGCCATTGAGCTCTGATGAAGCAATCTAACATGTGTGATGTCAAACACGGGTCGAGTACCTGACGCAATGATGGGCTCCACCTCGTCATACTCCCTCAAAACCCACACAAACAGACGAGCCAGATCCACAGAATAGATGAACTGACGCAGGGCGCGACCTGAACCCCAGACCTGCAGAGGTTTACCTTCCTCTACAAAACACACACACGCAAGTTTACCAACATGTGGGACACTCTGAATGTGACTGTGGCTTGAGAAAGTTAAACATGTCTCACTCTTTGCCAGGTACGTCTTGTGTACCAACCCCGGCATCACGTGGCAGTCCTCAATGTTGAAGTTGTCATGTGGTCCAAATATGTTGGTAGGGATAACAGCTGTGTATCGCAGACCGTACTGCTGAAAACACGCCCTAATGGACAAACACACACACACACACACACACACACACTTAAAATACTGTATTTGGAAACATTTCAGGTACATATCCATTTTTCTTAGGGAAAAAAAATTATGAATTATGAATTAATTATCATTAGCACATGTCAAACTCCAGTCCTGGAGGGCCACTGTCCTGCAGAGTTTAAAACACCAGCACCAAAACTCCTGCCTGGAAGATTCTAGTAATCCTGAAGAACTTGATTAGCTGGATAGGCGTGTTTAATTAGGTTGAAGCTAAACACTGCACGGCTGTGAGGCCTTCCAGAAACTTAGTAAACTATACACGAAACCCTCTCTCTGGGTAGGCCTACTGTACATTATATAATGTTAAAATTAACAATAGAGCCAAAACTATTCAAACCAACTGCTATATATTTTCAATAAGGAATAATTGACGACAGGCCGAAAATAATGCACACCCGAGGTGGTAATGCGGTCACGACGCGAAGCGGAGTTTTCTTTTTTTTCTTATATTAAAAGCTTATTTTTCTAATAATTCAACGGCCTGAAGTCAATTATTCCGCTTATACTACAGTTACCACACCTCGAAAAATTGTTCAGGTTATGTATTTCAAGACGTTTGTAAAGTTTTGTCATTAAAACTCTCTTGTATGTAGGACTAATTTCTTACCCAATGCCTCCGTTGCTAATTCCAAAACGTCACTTTAGAGTTAGTAACGGAGGTTTGAGCCACTGATAGCAGACTAATGCTGGGACACACGACTAGCTGACACATTCTCTGACTGAGTTCATCGCAGCAGATTTTAAACACCGACTTTGAACACAGACTGAACGCGTTGAACACGCGTTTGGGCATGATCAGTCATACATCAAATTGCTACATTCATAACCGGCCTTAAAGTGTGTCCTCGGCTCGGCTTTATGCAGTTATTAGAGAGAGATGTTGCAATAATGAGACAAAAGCATGTGCGTCAATATTATTATTCACTTATTAATTCAATTCGTTTTAATTAATTCGTTCATTCTTTTTTTTCTATTATTGACAGATGACAGACTAGCCAAATAAATAAAAAAAATAAAAAAAACCTTTTAACAAGTAAGGCCTATCAATAATTATTTATTTGTTATATTATCTGCAATAATAATCCGTGCTGCAGGACTATCCATTTATTTAGCCTATATTCAGTTTAATTTTCTATTGATTATAGATAGGAATGTACTTTATTTATTAAATTTAAACTGCATGTTTCCATTGATTGTGAAGCTAGACATTGAAAATTGCAGATCAAGCGCATGGGGCTAAATGCTTTTTCTTGTTATGAATTGTATCCTATTTTCCGTTATTACCGTTAACTACGCGAAGTGATATGGAACTGTAATGCGGTCAAGACCTGCCTGGAACTACTTTAGCTGTGCGTTTCCCTGAAAATAATGCACACCTTAGAACGTTCGTCAACCAATCAGATTCAAGCATTCAACGGCCCTGTAGTATAAAATATAATAACCAGAGAATGTCTAATATGGCGAGAAGTTTCACTCTCAGTAAACTTCCGGCTTCTGAACTGGTTGCAGTTCCTCTCTGATTCCACATGAGGGCGCTCACAGGACGAGTGCAGAATGAATGGAGGTCTATGGCGCTATACCAATAAAAATCCACTTTTCTCAGGATATAATTTTTTGTCTAGTAATTTGAATGTTGTATTCGAAAGGAGATGCAAATAAATTACACACTGCTGGGTGTTAGATTTTTTTGAGTCACTTATTTGCTTTAAAAAGTCTTTTAAAGTGTCAATGACGTCATTCACATGTACGACCAGAAATACTGCTTCACGGCAATCCTTCAGTCACTTTGGTGCGTTCGTGCTGTGCACTTTCTTTTCACTCGAGGCATCGACAACACAGCTGACACAGGCAAACACACGTGCTAGAAGAGTTTTTGTTTTGTTTGTTTCTGGTCCCGCTGCGGATGACACGATGCCATCAAGCGGTATCTCTGGTCGTAATCAGTCCTTAACTGACCAATCAGCGTTCATTAGCAGAATGCTAGCGTGTTATGGGCAACAACAACTCAACCTGTAAGAAATCAAAAGGACATAAGTACTCGTTCATTCAACTTTCGACCTAAAACCCATGTTGAACTTGCAAAATCTACAATCAGATCTGAGATTTCTCAACGGCAATCGGGTGAAAGAGACAAATTTAGCCGTCTAGCCCCATTGACTCCCATTCATTTTGCACTCATGGCGATCGCCCCCAGTGGAACTCTGGTGGAACTACAACCAAAATTCGGTACAATAGAGCTTAATAGGGAGTGGGCAGGCTCTCCGTAGACGGGCTCTGTAATAACTCACACTCACATAACAACTTTGTTGTATACAATCGTTTAAATTGCGCATAAGCAATATTTTGTTATATAAACCTTCTAATGATACAGTTATTGTTAAACCCCTGTTGCAAATCAGGTTTATTGGCAAGATTTACAGACTTTCAGCTGTTTGCAATGAACAAATCAAACAAGTACTTGAAATAGCTCAACACAACAAATGTTTCAAGTGGTTTCCCCAAATTCAACTGAAAATGCAACTTGTAATGACTTCTGCAGTCTCAAAAGTATTCATTATTCAGTCAGTGTATATACACTGCCCGGCCAAAAAAAAGAAGTCGCTGTTTGGATTTAAAAAGGCAAATTCTTAAGAGTCTAAACAATACATGTAGGAAGACACATCATGGCCATATTTCAGGATGACAGTGTCAAGATTCATCAGGCTCAAATTGTGAAAGAATGGTTGGGATTGTTGGCATAAGTGGAATTGCATTGGCATGATTTAAGTCATACTTATCTGACCGTTATCAGTTTAGCAGTAAATGAAGAGATGTCTTACGGATCACTAGTTCAGTAAGGCTCAGTACTAGGACCTTTTATTTTCACCCTGTACATGCTAGGCTACCCTTGGGAGATATCATTAGGAAGCATGGCGTGAGATTTCACTGTTTAACTGAGCTGGCCAATGACATCACTGTTTTCTCTAGAGCTGCTGCATAGATAAATGAACTAGTCAAGTTATGTCAAGTCACCTTCATTTATACAGCGCTTTTAACAATATGAATTGTTTTACAGCAGCTTTACAATGATAATAGGAAATTACAGTAACAGAGATTGTTTTGGCTTTACAGCAGCTCTAGGATAAAGTTATTGTCCTGCTAAAGTTATGTTTTGATTGATTGATTCACTTCCGCTGCGAAGATCATTAGTTATTAACATGGCTGCTAACCAAGCGGCAACATTCTGATCTGAAAAAATGAAGCCTACCCGGAAGTTCGAAAAGCTGCAATACATCGAAAATCCGCTAGAGGCAGGTCCCAAAAGGGAGCAAATGTCCATAGCCCCCATGTTAAAATGTCCGTTTTCACAGCATAAATTCATGATTTTACAGGTTGGTCCCATGGACTTTTATTGTATTTTTTGATAGCTTCTGAGTGCCTGACAACTGTGAGGGGGGTGATTTTTTTTCTTACTCGTTAGTTTAGATCATATTTAGTTATAAAATATATGACAATAAGGGCGTGGTTAACTTTGATTGACAGCTTGATTGACAGTTGACAAGGCAGCGCCACGGAGAATGACAACATAAGAAGCGCCATTTTTTAATACAGTTGACATATAATACTACTGTTTCTGTATCATAAAATGTAGTTTTAAGAGTTTTTCAGGCGAGAATGTAGTTGTTTAAAGCTCAAATCTGTGGTTTATTTAAAGATTTATGAAAATTGTATCCAGTTGATCCAGCGATGACCGGGCGCTCGGCGCGATGTACCCCGCCTGGAGCAGTCTTTCATCGGCTTGACGTTCTGAGGTTTGCCGCCAATGCCGCGGACTCTGGCGTCTCTGTAGTGGTTAAACATGAGATATAATTCGTCTTGTGTATATCTAACGGGTGATTTTTGGTCTTGTGAATCTATATTTTTTTTCCCTGGGCAATCGTTTTGGCTGAGGGGAAGTTTCATAACTTTATAAGCTATTTAACTGTACCGATGTATGGTTAGACTCGCGCTGATTTTGTATGTTTGGGTGAATTGTTTGCTTTATTTGTATAGCTTCTTATACCTTTTACTTATACTTTTATAATGGCTAACATTGATAAAACTGAAATTTAACAAAAAGAGACTGGGTTGAGTTTTTGTCATTTTAAATTTTAATACAACGAAGATGATCTGTAATGTTGTTTACTGCAAAATCTGTTGTTTAGTACAAATGCACATATTGCCTGGGCCATAAAATGTTTAATATTTTTATATTATATTTAAAATGAAAAGAGGCAGGTTTGTGTTTTATATATATTTTTTTCATAAATAGGCAAACGTTATGTGCAGTGAATATAATCAGTATGCGTTGCCTGAACCACATTTGTGTGGCTATAATGTTTAAGATTTCTTTAAATGAAAACGAAAAGAGTTAGTATGGTGTTTTATAACATATTTCGTTGCCTAAAATATACAGAGATAACCGGAGTAGCAGAGCGAGCTGAGTGACGCGCGCTGCGTCCTTTACCCATATATGGATTGGCCAGAAGGTGGGCGGGGTTAGGATTTCCCAAGATGGCGGCGCCCATTCCCCCCATAAACGGCTTCAACCCGTTCTTCAGAAAGTCTATGGGTAACGTCACAGACGCTTTGTCCATATTTTTTACAGTCTATGCTGCTAACACGACACCGTTCTAACAGAAAACCCTCACCGTGCTCCGGCCGTCCATCCGCACAACAACAGTGCCTGGCGGCTCGAGAACGCACTCCCGGAAATAGGTTCCAGGATGCAAACGATTATCAGTTATCTCTGTGCAAACCTCAAAAACACGCACATGCGCATCTCGTGTTCAGTCTATAGGGATGCGCGTATATATGTGCGCTGGCGTGTAGACCTTCTTTACAAATCAACCCTCATCAAATTACTTTTCTGGCCTTAAAAATGTATAAGAATTATTTATCGCGTCCGCGTAGCCACGAGAACCGGAATCATCCTGACAACGTTTTATCTGTACAGACTCTCTTCCCTTTTCCTGTTGCGGCTGACCTCTAGGCGGTCGTAACAATCATAAGTGATTACAATAATTATCATAACTCTCTCTCTCTATATATATATATATATGAAAACATATTCATCAGTTTCACAACACACGTGTGCTCCAAATACTCGCAACACAACCAAGGACAGAAACGCGCTGCAAATAGCATAGACCACAACGGAAATGTATGCGGAAAATATGCGTTATATATCTGTGTGTGAGGCTACGTCTACATTAATCCGGATACATTTGAAAACGGCGTTTTCGTTTATAAACGCTCTCCGTCCACACTAGCGTTTTCAAGCGTTTTCGGACGTTTCAGTGTGGATGAGAAACTTTTGAAACACGCCTGAAAACGCTAAATTCACCTTTACTGCGCATGTGTAAAACCCCACAAACGCTCACTGATATGATTCAGATGGAAAAATAAATAATAAAATTATCGCGCAATTCTTCTGACAGGATAATTTTATTTAGTAAAATATCTCACCATTCACTGATGCGTCCAGGTCGCACGCAGACACCATATGTTTGGTCTAAAACGCGACTGTTCTCGTGTATTACCGCAGGACAGCAAATGTGAGTACATTCTGTCATCTTTGCAGGACTGTGATATGAAGAGTGTGCAATGTAGAATATTTTTAGCAACAGTGTGAAAGTGAATAGCACATAACAGGCACAATACTGGTATAAACGTGAATACCTATTGGTACAATATGCGTCACATGACTAAAATTACGTCATCGTTTTTAAATCTCTCCGGTTTCACAGTCCACACTACAACGCAAAAACGGCGTTTTCAAATGTATACGCTTTGGAGTGCGTTTTCAAAAAGCTTCGTTTTCATTAATAAAAACGCCGTCTCAGTGTGGACGGAAGGCCAAAACGGAGAGAAAAAGATGCGTTTTCAAACGAAAACGTATTAGTGTGGACATGGCCTGAGTGTCTCAACTTTAAAACGTTGGACCCTAATTACCCAACATTCTTAAGAAACTTTATGAACATTTAAACATAAACATGAAAAAAAATGTAGTGTAACTGATGTATAGATTAATACATTTCCCTCATGTTCTTTTTCTCTATCTTATTTATTTTAGTTTTCAGCTCATTGTTCTTTTCTCATTTGTATTCTGATGACATTGAACATATATTGTTAATACATTTTGTATCTTGTATACAAGTTGTATGTCATAAAAATGTAATCTCTGTATATTTTGCAACTGCTGAGGTATAAGACTGTGAAAATACGTAATTACAAAGACTACAAACCCAGAAGGCGCACATGCGACGTATAAAAAGATAAGTTATCTCTCGCCATTGACTTCCATACATATTTTTTTCCGAAGTAAGGTGGTCCCATGAGCCTGAAGTGGAGGGGCGGGACTTAGGCTCTCTATTGGCACTCTCTGCTTATTTCCGGTTTCTGGACTGGCTGCAGTAACACGTCTCTGTCCATGCGGGGGCGCTCACAGGCGAGTGCAGAATGAATGGAGGTCTATGGCGAAAAACCCTCAAAATCCACTTTTCTCAGGATTAAATTTTTTGTCTAGTAATTTGAATGTTGTATTCGAAAGGAGATGCAAAGAAATTACACATTGCTGGGTGTTAGATTTTTTAGAGTCACTTATTTGGTTTAAAAAGTCTTTTAAAATGTCAATGACGTCAGAATGCTGATGTCATTAGCAGAATGCTAGCGTGTTATGGGCAACAACAACTCAACCTGTAAGAAATCGAAAAGAAATAAGTACTCGTTCATTCAACTTTCGACCTATAACCCATGTTGAACTTGCAAAACCTACAATAAAATCTGAGATTTCTCAACGGTAATTGGGTGAAAGAGACACATTTAGCCGTCTAGCCCCATAGACTCCCATTCAGTCTGCACTCGCCCGCGATCACCTCCAGTGGAATTCTAATGGAACTGCAACCAACCATCTATACAATGGGGCTAATAGGAAGTGCCAAGGCTCTCCGTAGACGGGCTCTGGCTGTAAGCAGCATAGATATATATTAAGGCTAGATGTCTTAAGGCGGAGTCACATCACCAGCGGCCATCTTAGGACAGGGCTCTGTGAATTAAGGTGAGTGAGCAGCACGCACACAAATCCTCTTATCTCGCTGAAATCTGGACGGATTTACAAACGGTTTGGTTTCTTACAAACCCCCCCCCCCCCCCCACCCCCACACACCACACACCACACACACACACACACACACACACAGAGAAATGAACTGGTAAGACTGAAACAGCAAATTTTGCCCCAAACTATATAAAAATGATATAATCATAATAACTCCAAAACTATAGCAAGGAGAGTCAAAAGGTAGGTATCGTTTGAAAGAACTCTTTTTAAATTTTTTGAAAATATAAATTACATTACATTTGGACATTGTCCCGCCAAGAAACGGTGGATAAAAGACAATATATATATATAATTTTTATTATGATTTTGCATATCTTTCATATTTGTCATGGAATAACTAAGGAAGGAAATAAGGTAGGAGGAAAATTCTTTTTTAGTGAAGTCCCCCTACATGTTAGCTGAGAAATTTTAGAAAAAATTTTAGAAAAAAGAGAAATTCTATGTATCAGCAAATAACTCAGCAATACTTAAGAGTTTTTCAAAGTGGATACATTCACTGTAAAGTTCAGACTCTAAGCTTTCAAATGACATCAACTTTGTGTTTATCAAGGCAAGATTTTTGAAAAATATGGTAATAAATATTTTCGCAGCTAGGTGGCGCCTGCTGGCGGTACACTTGGTTTTAGAGGGATTACTCAGCACTCGTTAGGAATTAATACATTTAATTAGATGCTTTAAAAAGCTGAGATTCTAAGCTTTAAAATGATATATAATTTGTGTTGTTCCATTCAGTGGTTGATTAGTAATAAATTGTTTTCTTTCCGAATGGGAATAAATCAAATAAATAAATAAAAAAGCTATAGGCCGCCTATGGGCGGTTATAGGACATGACACAAATTAATAAATTTTGAAGCCACTAGGTGGCGCTCTTCTCACTTGAAATATTTTTTTTTTTAGGCCTGCACTCTAATTTGATGTGAAATGTTGCATTTATTGAAAAATAAAATAAAATAAAAATATATATATATATTAATTCTAATGGAAAAAATAGCTCATAAAAATTACATAATTAATGCAAAGTATCATAAAAAATTCTAAAAATTCTATATAATAATCAGAAAACATTATAGAACAAAACAATATTTGAATGGTTATCCTAGGACAAAGTTAAGTACAATTTTAAGGCTTCGCCCGTTTTCGGGCGGGAGGAAGCTAAGTGTGACCCAATTATGAAGAAGCCCAGAGGGTTAAACATTTTGAACATAATTATTCATATGTATGCAGTATAATAGCTACATCTCTGACGTTTATAACAAACCAAACCGTTTGAAAATCGGTAGAAAATTGAGCAAGTTATGGTTATTTAAAAGTACATGCACCATGTTATGAGTGAGCGAGCACTGTCGTAAGATGGCCGCCGTGTGCGGATGTCGAGCTCCATTGGCCAGCAGCGCGGACGAGACATCTAGCCTTTATATGATATCTATGGTAAGCAGGTCCCAGCCAGGTTCGTGTTACGTACTGGCTCAAGGAAGACGAAGGCAGATAAATATAAACGTTTTTGTTTAATCAAAAACTCACTGGATACAAGATACTCAGGATACAGGCGAGACATCAAGCCACATAACACAAACAATACCGGACACTGAATTGAAAACAAGCAGGGACTAAATACACAGGGGTGATGAACATAAATGACAGGCAGCTGTGAGGAAGGTGATCAGTGTCCATGGAAACAGATGGGTGGCGGGAAACAGAACAAGGAAACAGGAAACAGAAGAATACAAACTAAAAGTCCATGACAATAAAGCCAAAACCGTGACAGTTCGTCAATTATTTGGTTCCCCTGGAAACATTTCCGTTGTGGTCTGTGTTATTTGCTGCGTGTTTCTGTACTTGGTTGTGTTGCGAGTATTTGGAGCACACGTGTGTTGTGAAACTGATGAAGATATTTTCTTAATTTGTGGGTGGGTTTTTTTCTATTTGCATGTGGGTTTTTTTTTTTATATTTGCATTTTTTTTTTCTATGTGCATGTGCTTTTTTTCTATTTGCATGTGTTTTTTTTCTATTTGCATTTTTTTATTTGCATGTGCTTTTATATTATATAAGCAATGATATATATATATATATATAAAAAAATCGTATTTGAACAATGGCTGAATTAAAACAGTGACTTACTGCCACCTACTGGCTGTTTTAGTTTCATGGTAAAATGTTAAATCTCATTAAATGATTTATGCACTTGTAATTGCAGTGTAAATGCATTCATGCCTCCTCTGCATTAAACATTCTGTGTAAATATACCTAATGCCACTTCAGAGTCAGCTTCTGTATGTCCCACATCTACAGTGCAAAGACTTGTTGACTGGTAACAGCCCTATAGTGCATTATCATTCCTCTAACAGAATTTATTGATTAAATTTAAAGTCTACCTGTAGGCAATAATTTTAGCCCTTAAAACTCTCATTTGATCACCAAAATTATATATTTAAACGTTTTTTTCCTAGAAAAAATATCTTCATGCTTTAAAATAACTTGAATGTAACTCTACACTCTTGCCTAATATAGTATGTGCGTTTCTACGAATATTCAAATGAGCCCCGCCTCCACTCATTCACATCAGCTCAGATCCACTCGTTGACGATCACGTTGATCTGATTGGTTACAAGGTACTTTGTGACGTCAGATATCACTCCTTAATGGAACAGTTTGTTTCTGTCGCTGTCAATGTTGTTTTTGGAAGTTACCTTAAAAAATGCAGTTGCCTCAAATCTGAGGGGGCTCTACAGGTGCTGTCTACAATGTATGCTGGAGATGTTTATTTCACTTGCATGAGCACTTGACTTGTTTTGTTTGATTGAATAGGCCTAATTCCAGTTGATGATTTGGCCTATAAGACGTCTGATTATTCAGTATCTAAGTGCAGCATCTTTGAAATATGCGCTATATTTTTTAACATTTGAACTTTAGTGACGATGCAAGACTTGAAATTGAATATTGTGCTTTTGGTTTCTGTAGGTGAAGGTCAGGTAAACTTGTCCCACAGGTGACATCTTGTGGCCAGAATATGTAATTAAGTGAGATTTTTTTTAGTTTCCAGTGACTGAATTACATTACATGCTGCTCCAGTGTCTAATTTAAATTCATTGTCTGTCTTGTTTGCATATCAGTGGTTCCAACAAAGAAATCACCTTGTTCATCACTTTGCAAAGTGGTTTATTTTTTTTTTTTTGGTCAATTCATTTTATTCACTTCTCACTCTGTGAACTGAAATGTGTTGTACACTTTATTGGCTTCTTCAGAATCTGCTAAATGCAGCAAATAACGGCGCGCTTGTTCCTTTGGATTAAAAAGCATTTGGTTAACAGAAAAGACATTATTTTCCAACATCCTACATTTTTTATGGCCTTTGTACTGTATTGATCTGTCTACTTAAAACACATTTTTAGTGAAAAGGATGAGGATGAAAGAGGAAGGGAGGAGATGGCTGGATGACAGGATTTTGTTTGAATAAGAAATTAATGTATGTAATCCAAATTTTATGATGTACTGTTTGTAGGTGAAGAATGAGACATGGACATGAGATGACTGCAACAGCAGGATCATGCTTTTATGATATCGAAGTCATTGGCAAACCTCCGGGGGAAACTTTTGTGGTCATGATGTGACCTCATCATGACCTCATCATGACCTCATCGCCACTCTCACTGTAAACAAACAGCCTAAGACCCGATGGGTTTAAAAGTAGGCTTTTTTTCTTTTCATAAATCAAAATTTCATAATAGACATGTGATCTGAGATACACCCATTCAAGAACCAATTAAGTTTGACACTAAGAGATCAAATCTCACCTGTTGTGGACATCAATCATGCGTTTGGCGTAGGCATAACCGTAATTAGACTCATGTGGGGCACCGTTGTGCATCTGACAGAGACAGAAAGAGAGAAATACGTCTGTAGAAGTTACTGAAACACAATTAATGCAAACAGACTCATGAAACCAATCAGACACTGGCTTAAATCACTCACATTCATGCTTTTTTAATCAGTATTTCTCACCATGATGGGACGGGACAAACACCCAACAGGTATTTCTGACATATACATTTTGGCGCAAATATTATATAAATAAATTCAATTAATGCTTTCGAGTTTCTGACATCAAAAACCCAAAGGTCGTTTTTACAGTTTAGTCTTTATTTACTGTGGAGGAAATTTGAGTTGAATTAATGAATATCACAATATCAAGAAGAACATCTTGTGATGTTTTTTCAAAGGAGAACGTACCCAACATCTGCTTATTAAAGTGTTGTCATGGTTGGGTGACTAATGAAAACGCAGGAGGAAGGAGTAAACGACAAAAGCAGTTTTTAAAGGTGCAGTATGTGATATTAACAGCTAGCGGTTGAACTGGATACTGCAGGCCACATTTACTCACTCGAGGACATGCAACAGGAGCATGCGCAATCCACAATGGAAGGCGGGGAGACTCACGTAGTTGATTTATCCATGTTTTAATATGCTCCCATTTTTAGATGGATGCCAAGGCTTTTTAGGTTGGGTAGAATCTGCAATCTCTGACCCAGTTCATTTGCTGGCTTTCATGGCTGCAATACGCTGTGTTTTCTGCTAACTGGCAATCCAGGTTGTCAAAATACTATTGAGTAAAATAACTGGCTGTAGAAGTGTTTTTCAGAGCAATGAGTGTGTGAACTTAGCATGTAAATCTCTGCAAACATAATATGGTATTTTTATGCTTTAGTACAGTCAAAAAATAACATGCAGCACCTTCTGAATCACAACATAACACTCAAAGTAAAATAGTGCTGAACTTAATTACAAAAATAAACATTATTGACTGATGCATGAAAATGTATTGAACTTTTAAATGAAATGTATAAATATGAATATATATATATATATATATATATATATATATATATATACACACACACACACACACACATTTGTCCTGTAATGTCTTAATTAAAAAAAATATTATAATAATAATAATAATATATATATATATATTATATATATATATTAATTAAAACATTACAGGACAAATGTGTGTGTGTGTGTGTGTGTGTGTGTGTGTGTGTGTGTGTGTGTGTGTGTTATTAATATACCCTAGAAACATGTCATGTAAATTTAATAAGAAACACTTCACAATAAGCTACCATTTAAACTAACTTTCATGACTTAACAATATGAAATATTTTTACAGCGTTTATTGGTATTTGTAAAAAAAAAAAAAAAAATCATTGACGTTAGTTACTTTAGTGCATTAATCAAACTTAAGTTTTGTAAATATATTTAAATGTAAATTTTGTATATCGGCGCATATAAAGTGTTTGTGCGGAGTGTGGAAGGAACAACCCGTGTGTGTGTGTGTGTGTGTGTGTGTGTGTGTGTGTGTGTGTGTGTGTGTGTGTGTGTGTGTGTGTGTGTGTGAATTTACCATGGTCTCATCTATCGGGTAGGGGGTTTTATCTGGAAAAACACACGTAGACAGACAAGAAACAACCTTCACCACCCCGAACTCCTGAGACATGTACAGCACATTGTCATTGATGTGCACATTATCTCTCTGAAAACAACAAAACAATACAGTCAGTGTACAGTTCAATTATCCAACAGTGATATTTCCAACCGTATACTACTTAATGTTATAATTACCCAGAAGTCCAGGTTCTGTCTCATGTTTCTGTAAAGCCCGCCCACCATGGCGGCCAAATGAATGACGTGTGTCGGACGATGCTTCTGGAAAACTGATCTCGTCTCTTCAGCGCTCCTGAAACGGCACATGTAAATACAGTTATCGTGCAATTGACACAAATGAAAACTCTTATATTTGAGCTCATTCTTTGTATGGATTCCATTCATCAACTAATATGACGCTTGTAAACACTTAGAAAGAACTAAATTAAATAGAACAATTAAATAGAAGCTGATTAGGTTAAGTGATTAGGGAATATTGCACAGTTTTCTATAACTTGAGCTTAGAATATAAAGTACATGTTATACAGTATGACTGTGATGATTTGATATTGTATTGATTATTGGTGTATGCAAAATATTTCTTATTTGAATCTATTAAATTTTATTATGTTTATGAATGTCTTTTATTCATTTTTCCTTATTAATCTTTTCCTTAAGAATTCTGTTACATGATTTTTCCTGTACATGTTATTGATATCTCTGGGTGTATTTTCCTTCAGAATTGTTTGATGTGCCTTGGTATCAAAGATCATCTGTTCTCATCTCTACAGACATGACATAATGCAAGATCTGCTATATTCTCTTAAAAGTGTTAAAACCATAAAGTCTCCAAAAGGGTCTGGCGGCAGACTTGAACTTTCACTCTTGACGTCACTAGCAATCGCCACCTGCATTCTCTGCTGACCAATTAAGAATTACTTCCAACCGAATTAAGCAATCATTGCCATTTGTATACATATATATTTGTTGTCAATATAGAATTATACATTATGTTTAAACTTTAAATCGCTGATATGCAATTTCTGTCAGGACCACAATCATCAAATACGATTGACAATTAGCATACAGTTTGGACTGGTGGTATGGTTCTGTTCTGGGCAAGAACTCCCTGCGTATCCATGCAGTCTAGCATCAATAAACCCCCTTAGGGTAAACTGAACACAACCAATGAGAATGTATTGCAGAGATCATTAAGTCAAGATTTTAAAGTACAACATAATTTGAGAATTTATTCTGATTCAAGGGGAATCAGAATGCAATACTGACTGGAGACAGGTGGAGCTGGGGAGGGAGGAGGGTAATCGCTCCGGAGAAATGCTATTCACCTTATTCCGCCCCGCCCACTTTTACTTCTGTCCAGTATTTCCGTTGTAAACCAACTTCCGGTTTAGCGGACCCTCATTCAATTTCGAGGAGAACTGCAGAGAAGTCTCACTGATAAAATGTCACATAAGATAAGCTAATTTGTGCCAAATGTGCTATGTACGTGTGTACCAACAGCACAGCAATGCACTGTTTCTCGGGGTGATTTTTAAACGACTTTTAGGTGTTTATATGACCCGTCTGGCTATCTGATCGCAGCCCGGCCAATGTGTAGTGTTTAGCCTACATTAGCCACAAACATCTAATGTTGTAATGGTCTCACTACAGGACACATACACATGCTATACCTTGTTTGAAAGCTATGGTCCTCTAGAATTCAGTCGCTGGATTTATTTTACAGCCATTACTTGTGTTAGAGATCAAACCATAAGAAATTGCAGCTAGCAGTTAGCTAAGCTAACGTTACCCTCTTGTTCATCTAGTTGAGGCTCTATTTTCTTTCTACATCAGTTCGTGGCTATTTTTTTCTCATCTGTTGGCTATACACTGCAAATGTATCTGGTGATTAAGCAAACAAACTGTGGTGTAATAATGTTTCAAACTTTACATGTAGTAACGTTAGTGTTTGTGCCCATCTTCATAACTAAGTAATAGCTATTAGAAAGACACAGCTATTAAATAATTTGATTGTGGCATTGTTTCAAAAGCTTCAAGTGAAATGTACTTTAGTACGTTGCAGCAGTTGTTAATAACCATAGGCCAACGCATTTGGCTATATAATATTATAGTCTATCTACTTATATCAAGACAGATAACAGATTGGACCAGGGCAAACAAAGCGCCAATTAGCTAAACCAGGAAGTGAGATTACGCGGATGGCGCCACCCAGTGCTACTTCCGGAATAAGGTGAATAGCTGTTGATAATACCGAAGGAGCTTATATATGTTTACAGTGATAGGCGTGGTATTCCTATAGGCAGACGTGTATCAGCTGAGAGTCACTGATGCGAGCTAGACTAACGTGACCTGCCAGAACTGACGCTACGCTTGATAATTAAAAGTTATACTAAAAGTTATATTTACACACTGCTGCTCTTTTTGTTCAGACGCTATTTATTATGGTTGTGGAATCTAGTAAACCATGACAGTTACTATCTTAAATATATATTTTTACGTTTGTGACGTAATACAGTTACATTGTTCTGTTCTCCTTTTCCTCCTTTAGGATTGATCCTGGACTTAATGCAAAGCCAGAGAAGAGACCTGGGGCATGTTCAAGTTCAAAACGGTGCGCAACGTTTTGCTACGGTTTCCGGGTTGAACGTCATGTTTGAACATCAAGAAACTTTGCTGCCGTACCATGGGTCCAGCAGGCGTAATGATATGACGCAGCGCCTGAAAATAGTCCCCAGCTCGGTAGAGTACGGTTTCGGTACGGCTGCACAGTTTCTTGATTATTACGCGGGAATGAGAGTATAGTTCCTAGCCATATCAGCCTAGAAAATCGCAACTTTTCATTTTCCGTCGCTCTTAGTACACGATGTAACTACAGAAGAGTCAAGTTTTAAATAGGAAAAATATCGAAACTCTTTGGTCATTTTTTTGAGATAGATGCTAATGGTCTTGTCTGATTCAATGATCTATGCTAAGCTATGCTAAAAGTGCTACCGCCACACCCGGAGATCGGCTGAAAGGATTCGAAAACGGTAAAACTGTTTAACTCTGGGGGAGTTGTAAAATAAAAAAAAGTGGAGTATCCCTTTAAAATAGCATTTGAATAACATGCGCAACACGCCACTGACTTTAGACGAGGTTTTTCCTGGTCTGTGGCGGAATTGTTTTCTGAAACTGCAAAATAGCACCAGGGAACGTTTGCGCCGGAACACGCCTCATCTTTTCCCTGAACCGCCCCCGGGAGCGCAAGTTCATTCCCTATTTACAGTTCATTCCCTAATTTACCGACGTGCGTCTGTGGAGGGAAAAGTCTGCTGTGCGTGGGTGAAAAATAGGAACGATACTTGCGTCGGTGTACAAATTCAATTGCGCTGGGTGCAAGATAGGGCCCTTTGAGTGCTCTGATGGCGCACCTTACCAGCTGTTAACAGCTTTTTTGTTTGCTCAAAAACCAAAACAAAAAAGACAGAGAAAAGAGAAGAGCAAAAAAACTGCTCACGCTGCTGTGCTGTGACACCCGGACCGGGAAGGAGAGGTCCAGAAAGGCTCATTTGAAGTCCCACTCTCTGTGCAGAAGCATCGAAGTGCTTGGCTCCGCTGAAGTGCAATCACACCAGCTGCTTGTTATATACCCGCGCTGCGAGGCTGCACAGCTGATGCAAATGATTGCACGCCAATGTACATTGGCTTGTTTTAGTTTCACTCGAAGTAGATTGGCCTCTCTAGCGAGATTCCTATTCGTCGGTCACGACGTACGTCATAGTAACCGACTGACAGGGAACCGATAACAGAATGAGCATCACCGAACATTCATCCAACATTGGACAACACCAGACAAAGAACATAAGAAACACTTGGGTTAGGTATAAATTCACTCAAGGGGAGATTGGCAAACAAGACACACCTGGGAGCAATCATGAACTAATCAATAAGAAAAATTACAAAGCACTACAAAACTTGGCACAGAACAGGAAATAACATAAAAGTCCATACAAGACAGGAATCATGACAAATAGCCTACAAAGAATTTTAATATTTTCCCTTCTTTACTTTCCCTAGTCCCTTACTGTCAGGCCCGGAGTGGGTAATCGGGAGAATCGGGAGAATTCCCGGTGGGCCGCTTCACTTGTGGGCCGGTCGAGGAAAAGTTTTTTTTTTTTTCACATTTCAATGTCACGTTAGTTACATAGGCTACACACGTTTCGCATTCTGACACCGCAGCGCGCAGCCTCTGCATGGGTTGTACCATGTGAGGGAGTTCTCCCCTCCCCTCCTATAGAGTTGGTTGGGTCCATAGTCCGTCTTTTCCAAAACGTTTTCTCAGGTAGGCTACCGCGGCACCGCCGGCGCCTACCGATAGCTGGGCCGGCCCTGCAGTAACGGAACACGTCAGGGAGGATGGATGGGAGAAAGAGGCCAGGAGGTATGGAAGCTTTGTTTCCGCCACAGAATATAAATTCAGAATTGTGTGAAATAAAGTCGCAATTGCTTCTTATAAAGTCAGAATTGCAAGATATAAAGTCAGAACTGCGTGAAATAAAGTCGCAATTGCTTATAAAGTCAGAATTGTGTGATATAAAGTCAGAATTGTGTGATATAAAGTCGCCATTGTGTGTTATAAAGTCAGAATTGCGAGATATAAAGTCTGAATTGTGTGAAATAAAGTCGCAATTGCTTCTTATAAAGTCAGAATTGCTATATATAACGTCAGAACTGCGTGAAATATAGTTGCAGTTGCTTATAAAGTCAGAACTGCGTGAAATATAGTTGCAGTTGCTTATAAAGTCAGAACTGCAAGATATAGAGTCAGAATTGTGATATGAAGTCGCGTTATAAAGTCAGAATTGTGTGAAATAAAGTCGCAATTGCTTATAAAGTCTAAGTGAATTATTATTTAACCTTTACATTATTTGTTATTAATACAAACTACACAATAGTAAGAGCTGAACTTGCTTCATTTATCCAGAAAAAGTGCTAATTTGGAATTCCACCATGGAAAAAGTGGGCCGGTCTTGGGCCTGAAACTCCCGGGCTGAAAAGTGGCCCCACTCCGGCCCTGCTTACTGTTACATATGCACAGCATGTTTAGTTATAAAAGACTTTCTAAAAAGGCTTCTTCTCTTTTTCCTGTCCTTGCATTCTGCAGATATCTTACTTTTTCTACACTGATCTTCACAAACTTCTTATGTTAGATACACCACTTGAATGTTGTTATAATCTATTGATCTATAAGATTTATTTTAATATCTTGCTATTACAATTTAATATTGACTTGATTCATTTGTCTTTTTGACATTTTATTTAATAAAATTTGTTATTCCTTATTCAAAATTTGATCTCTGACATAATCATTGCTCATCTGCCTGGATCTCACTGCATCATGTTGTGATGTCTGATGAGGGTTTTCTTACACAAGATTGGCATCTTTGGATGAGAGGAATATCCACTCTTCTCCTTCTCTCGCTTCACCCTCTTTCACCACTCGCTCTATCGCTCGTCCCACCAGTCCACTGCCACCCGTCACCAACACACGCATCGGCCCGTCCATCTGAAAGAGAGAGAAATTAAGTTTGATGAACACTTCAGGGGTTAACAAATGTGTAAATACATCAGATATCCATTGATGTACTATAGTAGCACAGTCTTTTTATACGGGTTTATATGATCTCAGTACTAACACATCTTTTTTCTCTTCCTCTTCAGCTCACAATGAACTACATGCAGAGAAAACCTGTCTGAGCACATGTAAACATGCCAATCTATTGGCAGAGGGCAGGGCATGATGTCACACTAAAATGATACCTGTGCACATTCTTGTCAAATACATTTATACAGTCAATTTCAAAGCTCTTTCCCGTTTTAGATGTGCTTTGAAATGCACAGAAAAAGTTAAAAAAGATAAAACATTGTGAATACCAATTTATCCACATCAAAGGACCTAATTCCTAAGGAAATATAATAGCAATTGTACTTTTGAAACAGTTTAACTTCTCATCTATTACTGTGGTCCTTATATGAGGTTACATTCTTAACTTCTTTACCAGCAAAAACTAATTTAGGTGAGATGTCAATATCAGGTATGTTATCATATCTTTGTCACATATATGGCTGTATTGATCACACAAAGGAGTAGACAGTCCTTTAATAATAATTCCAAGAAGATAGACGTAAGAAAACAAAAGTATAGTTATAGTACAGTATAAAATTATTTCACAAGACTTAGCACCACTGTATAAACAACATATTTAATAATATGCCTGCCTGATATTGACTTCTGCACCTATTATTTTATAGAATAAATAATAAAGGTGAAAGAATACAACCAGGAGAACCCACTGAGGGATAAAGCTCCTGGGAATTTTCTCCATTTTTTCATAGGGTACAACGGGACTAAAGGCGCACCAGGGTGCCTTTGAATTTATTTTCCTCTAAACCACTAGATGGCACAAAAACTTGCCGGAGCACTTTCCCAAAGCATCCGCTTTTCAAGATGCACATGGAAATTTGGCTGATCCATGACGTGATTCGCAGGAAGCAGCACAAATTTGATTCTGTGCTAATTTGATCTAATATTTTATGTTTTTTAAAATGTAGGAGATTTAAGTAGCAAATTAGAATCGCTTAAATTATTGACTGTATTTTGAGACAAATGTCAAGGTAAAGTAACAGTTTATCAATAACGGAAGAATTTGTAAAAGTATGGTATTTGGGGTAAAAGGTGCCCCTGATGTTGGGGCGTAGGGCTGAACGATTTTGGCAAATAATCTAATCTAATGTTTTTTTTTGTTTGTTTTTTTTTTTTTATACCAATATTGTGATTGCGATTTAATATGCGATTACTTTTTCAGTTCTTTATCTTCTGTATTATTCAACAAAGACAAACAATAAATCATTGTATAGTAGGGATGGGAATCTTTAGGCACCTCATGATCTACACTGTAAATGCAAACATGGTATTTAATTAAAAATAGTAAACTGACCTTAATCATTTTTTTTCAACCTGCTATTAACACTCGCTTTTAGTAAGTTACTTGTACTTTGAGGTTGAAAAATCTTACCAGCTCAGTCTACTTGAGCTGGATTCATTTAGAAAAAGTAAGTTTATGACCTGTGGGCATGCGCAGATCAGTCCTCTCCGCCAGACGGCGATATATGGCCACGCCAAGACTCGCCCTTGAATAGCTTCTATTGGCTGAAGGTGAAAACCGTCATTTTAAGCCACCATTGTGGTGAATAGTGTTTGTTTTAGTTGGGTTCTTGACCCTTATATCATTAATTTAACATTTTGTTTGGCTGCTGTATCTGAGTTATAACAGCCAGATGAACAAATAGAAAAGGTGATCTGATGGTGATGGTTGTGTTTTAACATAATTGTTGTTTCACAATCATTTGACCTGATTCACCACCTGATTGACCTGATGGTCAGCCAAATTTCTGAGTTAGGTTTACTTTATTAATTATAGCAGCACTGTCCTGGTACAGCATAATATTTTTAGCCATTTCAATGAAATCCAAATAATCAAATAATTAATAAAAAAACCCTTTTTTTTTATGTAAGCACACACAGACATCAAGAATTAGCATATGAATCTCAACAATGGTGACAAACAGATCACCCCTGATCATAAGCTCATTATTTATTCATGCAGCAATGCATGATGGGAGCCATGAATGAGTTTTGATTGGTTGCACCCAGAATGAAAAATGAGTGAGCAGAACTAAAAGTGTTAAGTTGTAGGTATTTAGTAATTCTAAGTGGGGTTAAATTTATATCAAGCAATCCACACAAAATGAAAAAACTAAGTTAACACTAATCATGGCTATTAAGTTACATGAATATAAAACAAAAACGTGCTAGTGGTACTACTTGATTTAATACTGCACACTTAAAATAAACAAGCTTTTCTAACTCACTAATCTTAAGATTACTTTGCTTAATTTTTTTGAGGCAACGAGTTTGCATACTTTTTTTAAGTAAGGTCAACTAATTACATTTTACTTTTTTCTAAATTAATCTTATTAATAACACTTAAAATCTTTATTTAATTACATGTGTATAAAAACATGTGTATTAAATGTGTATATACATGTGTATTAAAAGAAAACATATTAGGCCTACATGTTAAGAATTTTAAATAGGCTATTTAAACTAAAATGGCTTCAAAATATAAAAGTTAGTAAATAACAAAGAGGAACAAAAAAACAAACATGTTACAAGCAATAAACAAAGAGTGCTTTCAGTATTTAAAAGTAGACTTGTCTGAACGGATTCCATTCAAGAGCTGTGAGTGATTTTTTTCACACTAATGCACAGATCTCTTTTGAAATATAAGATGTGGTTTGTCCTGTTGGTTTGAGATATACCTGACCGTGTTTACATTAATTTCGCGTCATGAAAGCATTTTGAGATGCAGTAAGTAACAGCAGGCGCGAGCGCTCTTCACAAACCGCGAGTGACTGAGTATTTTAAATTGAAAGCAGCCTTCTCAGTGATTTTCATTCCAAAAGACATAGCCTACATTATGCCTTAGTAGAGCATTTGTGAGGAAAATTCCGGCGGGCGAGATCGCGGACTGCAAGAGTAACATCAAGCGGCATAACCTGTGCGATAAAGCACGCGAATGTCCTTGTAATTCGCTTAAACCTTTCCAAACTTTATGAAAGATTATTTTTCGAAATAAAAATAGTGTCGTGTGTGTGTGTGTGTGTGTGTGTGTGTGTGTGTGTGAGAGAGAGAGAGAGAGAGAGAGAGAGAGAGAGAGAGAGAGAGAGAGAGAGAGAGAGAATAGAAGCAAGAATCCGGTTGTTTCTAAAGCACACGCAGCGTCATCACGCATCTGTGTTTAAAAACTAAGCTCAAACTCGATTCTGAAATTCTCTGAATCGATCCAGAATCGTCGGAGAGAGAATCTATAACATAATATATCATTATATATTAATTATATATAATAACATAATATCACATAAATTAAACAGTGTCCTTGCCTGTATGCCAGGCCTATATGCATAGCGTGCCAATTTGATGCTTCATCTGCAGACTGCTTTTCTCTCGCGTGTCACGTGACCAGGTGTAATCGCAGCTTTTGCGGTTAAAAAATCGCGTTTCATCATATTGCGATATTATCGCAAATGCAATTAATCGTTCAAGCCCTAGGCGAAAGGCACAGTAATTAACATGATTAATAAATAGCCAGCTGACTTTTCCATTGTTTAAAATATTGGATTAAAAATAATTATTAATGTAGGCTATTATTATACATTTAGGATTTTTCATCCAATTAATCGATTACCAAATAATCTTTAGTTGCAGCCCTGTTGTAGCCTATTAAATGCAGATGAAAAATCAATCAATAAATAAAATAAAATACTAAAATAATAATCTAACCAATATCTGCTTGTTCCTTTTATATGTGCACTATTTGGATTTAGTGTCTTTTAGCCGTGAGTTCCCAAATGTGCATAAAATCATTTAAAAACAGCAACTTTAAATGCTGAATTTTTATTATCAAGTTGTTATTAATTACATTGAAGGAGCTCTTCTCTATTCATTTGACAAACTGCTTATGATTATGTCTTTATTTGGCGCATCTATAAATGTTTTTGTTCTGCAGTGTTTTTTAACTCTTAAATAATTTTACTTACAATATGTTTTGCATTTTACTAAATACATTTTTAAAAACTAAATAAATAACATTTCGACGCTTTTATGCGTCAAATATGCATGTAAAATGGAGCACTTGTATTTGTTGTAGATTAAGAAAAGGTTGTAGTACATTTTTGACATTGATTAATAATAAATTCACATCTAAAACAATTATATTTTTAAGTTACTTTCAACAGAGTGAGCACAAGAAATTACAAAGTTATATTACAATGTTGTCATGGTTCTGTTAGTGTCACCTCCTGAGTTAGTGGTTTGTTGTCTTGGGTAACCATTATGTTCGGCGGTGCACTAACAATCTCGCCTCATTATTATGTACATTACTTCTGTTGTGTTTGTGTTTCTTTGTTCGGTCTCGACCGTGTATACGTGTGGTTGCTTAGTTTATGCCACGGTCTGTGTGCCGCCTTTTGCAATTTATACGCCAAAATGATGGTCTAGGTATAGGATCAGTCGTGTGGGGTGCACCAAAGGCATGTGTCTTATCCATTGCGCCACACCACCCCCTTAAAGAAGAAGATACATCTTAAATTAGTTAAAAAGGACGAATCAAGTTAATTAAAAGCAAGTAGTTGTTACTTGGACACAGTCCAAAATGACACCCTTCTTTCTTAAATTGTAGGCTAGGGCTGAGGAACACGGTCCAGCTGCTGTCCTCTCCCGCTCATGTTTCTAACCCACAATAAGAATTTCAGTTTTGTCTTTGTTACATTTAAAAAAAATTGTGTTCATCTTCTTTACAGTGCTGGACAGACAATCAGACATACAAAAAGTATCTCATATTTCTGATTGATTGCATTACGCTCTCTGGCTCGTTGGCTGTCGCCCTGTGAGTAATAAGGAAATGATTTAAAAAAAAAAAATCCAGCTCACTGGTTTGTTACAAACACACACCTACACTTAAGGACGGTGTTCTGAAATATTCATTGACTGATATTTTCGCTTACACTGGGCGGAGCTTACATGAATATTCTCATGAATATTTTGATAAAACATGAATAGTTTTATTTTAAAAACACCAGTTAAGCAAATTGAATCAAATGTTCCCAACTCAAATTTTAACAAATACCTTACAAGCTTGTTTATAAACACTTTCAACCGATTTAAGAATAAACAAGACTTGTGATATGTTTGCTAAAAGTGTTGGATGTGGCACAGCCCTACCTAGAACATTTTAATATGGTCACGCCATCTGTGCGCTTCTCCAGCTCGCAGATATGGCGTGACCACAGTCAAAAATTTCCACCAGCCGTTACTGACCTAAACTTGTTTACTGACATTGTTCAAAATATCTTCGTGTGAGGTTAGCAGATCAAAGAAACTCATACAGGTTTGGAATATTTTGTTCATACATATTTGGGTGAACTGTCTTTAAGTTCAAACCCCTTTAAGGTTTGAAACAGGGTGTAGGGTGACTATGTCCCGAAAAATTCGGGACATTCCCGAAATAAGCTGCCCCGGCCCTAATTGTCCCGAAAATTGTACTAAAGCAAAATCTTATATTGTCTGATAAAACATTAAAAACTGTCAGTGCAGGTTGAGTCGTCCTGCAGCCAGCCCCCGCCCGCCGGCTGCTCATTGGCTGCAGCATCTTTTCTGTTTCTTTTTTAGAAGTTCTACAAAGATACCGTATGCGCGAATATGCATTGATAAGCGAGAGCAAGTTGCCGCAGCCACGAGGACAGTGAATGTGCAGCCAGTCGTAAAGAGTGAGTGAGTGATTGAGGAAACATGACGTTCAACCCGGAAACCGTAGCAAAACGTTGCGCACCGTTTTGAACTTGAACGTGCCCCTGATGTCGGGTTACACAAACAAATATTTTAATTGTTTTCTTATTTAATGACCGACAATTTAGTTGTAGCCTAATAATAATTTTGGCATAGGCCTAAGGCTTATAGTCTGAAAGGTATGGAAGCTTGTTTCCGCCACAGAATAAAACATTTTAAGAGATAATTGCGACTTTTTATCTCACAATTGCGAGTTTACATCTCGCAATTCGGACTTTATTTCTCAGAATTTCGAGATATAAAGTCAGAATTGCGTGAAGTAAAGTCGCAATTGCGTGTTATAAAGTGAGAATTGCGAGATATAAAGTCAGAATTGCGTGAAATAAAGTCACAATTGCGTCTTATAAAGTCAGAATTCTGACTTTCTTTCTCGCAATTGCGACTTTATATCACGCAATTCTGACTTCATAATACGCAATTGGGAGCTATAAAGTCAGAATTGCATGGTATAAAGTCGCAATTGCGTGTTATAAAGTCAGAATTGTGAGATATAAACTATTCTGAGGTAAAAAAAAAAAAGTCCGTCTTTTTTTTCCCTTTAGAATTGGACTTTATATCTCACAATTGTGAGTGAGTTTATATCTCACAATTCTGAGAAAATATGTCAGAATTGCGAGATATGAACTCGCAATTGCGTGTTATAAAGTCAGAATTGCGTCCCTTGGTCTAGGCTAAGCTTGGCCACCCCTTTGGCCACCCCTCTCACAACTGCTGTTTCTGTCTCCTTTTTTATTGACAAAAATTGCGTTTTTTAAAACGCTGAACCGTCTCTTTAAGACCACAAAAAACATAAGACTTTTCAGACACACACTCCAACTTCACCTCGGCGCCAGGGCAAGCCAAACAAGTGGGGAAATGTGCAAGTGCCGAATGAGCTTCAGCAGAACATCAGACAGTGATATGCACATAGTAAATACAGAGTCAATCTTTCTCAACTGGTGGGTTGCAAGGCTGTTTTGAGTCAAATAGTGTGCAGTCAACAACAAACGTAATTCTCTTTTTTTCTGATGCTATTTTTATTTTAGAAGATGTGTGTGAAAGCTTGTGACACTTCTGTCAGATGCTGAGAAAAGGGCGTTGTCCTTAGTCAGTTGGCTATTTTTGGTAAGATGAGATGTTGTCAGGCCAAATGTCAGCAAAACTAACTAATTTTTCTGTCATACGGCTGAAAGCCGTTGTATTGTCCCAGCCAACATTTGTATGTGGGGCCCATATGGGTATTAAATGGGCTGGAAAAATGGGCCTTATTTAGGATTGTCCGCGGGTTTCTTTATAGCACCACGCCAACTGCCCACATGGATATTATGCATGATTGCACTTGCCACTAGGTGGGCCCCAACTGGGCAACATGCACAAGACCTGTTTCGGTCCCAGCTTTAAGTGTTATGTGGGTACTACATGGGGGGGACTACATGGGCTTTAAATATGGGTTATAAGTGGGATTGTGCATGGGTTCCATGTTGGACCCTTGTCAATTGCCCATGTAGATTATATGTAGGATTTCACTGGGTGTTAGGTAGGGCCCAAGTACCCAGCCAACATTTGTATGTGGGGCCCATATGGGTATGAAATGTAGGGTTGTCCGCGGGTTCCATAATGGCCCCATGTTAATTGCCCAGATGGATTTCATGTAGGATTGCACTTGGCAGTAGGTGGGACCCAAGTGGGCAAAATGCACAAGATCCATCTCTGTCCCAGCTACGTTCTTGCGGTACGCACATCAAGCGCAAATGCGGCGTGCTGTAGCCGTAGTTCTGTCATCAATTAACTCATGTAAGAATCAAAAAGGCGATTAAAGCTGTCAAAACTGCATGCATGTATTTGTTATATATGCGTCACATGTGTCTGGATTAAAATATTCTGCTATGTGAGATCACAATATAAGGCACAAACTGATATGTAATGTTTTAAAGGAGAACTCCGGTCAATTTTAACATTGAGCTCATTTTTTTGTACATTTGGAGTGTTGTCAATACAGAGAACAACGACAAAAATCGGTGTTGCCTACACCGTGTTATCCTCTTTTTAAAATTTGCACCCTGTTGACTTCAATGGGGCAAGTATTAAACCTGCTTTTAGCCTCTTAACATTGTTTTCGGTTGAAGTCCAAAGTAGTCGATTGCCAAGTTCACGCGCATAGGTTTAGTTACCTATGATCACGCGAGTGAACTCGGCAATCGATTACTTTGGACTTCAACCGAAAACAGGATGTAAACACAGGTGTGCGCTGGCTTAAATAACATCATTTTTATACATATCTTTCACATCTACTGCAGTCAGATTCACTTGTGTTCACTCAGAAGGAATCACTCACATTTTCTGGGCACTTGTAATGACACATCAAGGATGTTAAGAGGCTAAAAGCAGGTTTAGTACTTGCCCCATTGAAGTCAACAGGGTGCAAATTTTAAAAATAGAATAACTCGGTGTAGGCAACACCGATTTTTGTCGTTGTTCTCTGTATTGACAACACTCCAAATGTACAAAAAAATGAGCTCAATGTTAAAATTGACCGGAGTTCTCCTTTAATGAAGCCGAGAACAGAATTGCTGAGGCCGAGTCGTCGGTTGATACAGCGAACTCGCGGCTTCAGTCTCTCGCGCGCCAAGTTTCGTCACTCGCCGAACACCTGGATGATATAGAAAATCGATGGCGGAGGAAAAACGTACGCATCATTGGCCTTCCTGAAAATGTTGAAGGAACTAATCCGACCGCATTTCTTCAGACTTGGATCCCAAAGTTCCTCGGCATTGAGACAAAGTCGGGGATGCTTAAACTGGAGAGAGCTCATCGCATCTCTATGCCAGGGGTAGGCCTCGTCCGCTTATTGTTCGCTTCCACAACTTTCAAGATAAGCAGCGGGTTGTGGATGCCAGCAGACGGGCGGCACAAAAGTGAGATCTAATGTACAACAGCTATAAAATATCGTTCTATCAGGATTTTTCCGCTGATGTTCAACGCAAGCGAAAGGAGTTCTATGCGGCGCGGCAAAAGCTACAGCAAATGGGAGCTCAGTATGTCATGCTTTACCCAGCCAAACTCCGAGTTACCATTGGTAAAGTTACTAAAGTTTGTGAGTCCCCTGAGGAAGTTCTGGCCTTTATTGACTCGACAAAGTGAACATTTTGTCTTGAATGGAGGTGGACTGTACCTGATGGCTTTGGCTTATATAATTTTATGGATCGTTTTGTTTCCCGCCTGCCTTAGTGGTATGTCGAAAAATATCCTAATTTTAGTTCTGCTTGATTTCGTACTCTCTAATCTGTCAATGAGTGAGACAGGTTGCGTTAAAGTTCTGTCACGATCCACACACCAAGGAAAGGGAGAGAAACAGGTGGATCCAAATACAGCGTTTTTATTTGTAGGGCAATCCAATTCGTCGTCATCCATGCAGGTGTCAAAATCCATATAAGCAGTCCAATATAACAAAATAAACAAACAAGGAACAAGAACATAAACCGGAAACACAGGGAACGGAAGTGGTGTGATATATTACAAGGACTCCGTGACACATACTAAAACAGACAGGGTATATATACACAGGGAACACAAGCTAAACAAGATAACAAGGGGGCGTGGTAAACTGAAACACCTGTGAAGACTAATCAACATAACAAGGAACAACTAAACATGACAAGACACATGGCAGGATCACATGACAAGCATGGAATAATATGACAGACACTAACAAGGAACAAGACACAAAACCCACACCGTGACATAACCTCCCCTCTACGGAGCGGCTACCAGACGCTACAAGACGTGACAGACCAAACAAAAATCCAGGCGGGAGGTGGAGTGGTGGAGGATCAGGGGGAGGGAAGGGGGGCCAGGTCCATGGAGGGAAACGGGGACAGGGAGTGACAGTTCATCTGGCGGCCAGGGCGGAGCAGACAGTCCACCGGGCGGCCAGGGCGGAGCAGACAGTCCACCGGGCGGCCAGGGCGGAGCAGACAGTCCACCGGGCGGCCAGGGCGGAGCAGACAGTCCATCGGGCGGCCAGGGCGGAGACTTTGCCTCGGGCGGCCAGGGCGGAGACTCTCCCTCGGGCGGCCAGGGCGGAGACTGTCCCTCGGGCGGCCAGAGCGGAGACTGTCCCTCGGGCGGCCACGGCGGTGAAGACCCCTCGGGCGGCCAGGGCGGAGACTCTCCCTCGGGCGGCCAGGGCGGAGACTGTCCCTCGGGCGGCCAGGGCGGAGACTGTCCCTCGGGCGGCCAGGGCGGAGACTGTCCCTCGGGCGGCCAGGGCGGAGACTGTCCCTCGGGCGGCCAGGGCGGAGACTGTCCCTCGGGCGGCCAGGGCGGAGACTGTCCCTCGGGCGGCCAGGGCGGAGACTGTCCCTCGGGCGGCCAGGGCGGAGACTGTCCCTCGGGCGGCCAGGGCGGAGACTCTCCCTCGGGCGGCCAGGGCGGAGACTCTCCCTCGGGCGGCCAGGGCGGAGACTGTCCCTCGGGCGGCCACGGCGGTGAAGACC
Source organism: Scardinius erythrophthalmus (assembly GCF_964197995.2). NCBI lineage: Eukaryota > Metazoa > Chordata > Actinopteri > Cypriniformes > Leuciscidae > Scardinius > Scardinius erythrophthalmus. Next base: position 2,823,386 of record NC_138231.1, on the reverse strand, counting down.
CCTCGGGCGGCCAGGTTGGTGAAGACCCCTCGGTCGGCCACGGCGCAGGAACTGGAACAGACACCAATGGCTCAGGAACTGGAACTGGCACCAACGGCTCAGGCACTGGAACTGGCACTGGAACTGGTACCACCCGCTCAGGCACTGGAACTGGCACCACCGGCTCAGGCACTGGAACTACTGGAACTGGCACCACCGGCTCAGGCACTGGAACTACTGGAACTGGCACCACCGGCTCAGGCACTGGAACTGGCACCACCGGCTCAGGCACTGGAACTGGCACCACCGGCTCAGGCACTGGAACTGGCACCACCGGCTCAGGTTCAGACACAGACACAAACACAGACACAGACACAGGCTCAGGAACAGACACAGACACAGACACAGACACAGACACAGACACAGGCTCAGGAACAGACACAGGCTCAGGCTCAGGAACAGACACAGGCTCAGGAACAGACACAGGCTCAGGAACAGACACAGGAACAATCACTGGCTCCGGCTCAGGAACAGGCTCCGGCTCAGGAACAGACACCAGCTCAGGAACAGACACCGGCACAGGAACAGACACTGGCTCCGGCTCAGGAACAGACACTGGCTCCGGCTCAGGAACAGACACTGGCTCCGGCTCAGGAACAGACACTGGCTCCGGCTCAGGAACAGACACTGGCTCCGGCTCAGGAACAGACACTGGCTCCGGCTCAGGAACAGACACTGGCTCCGGCTCAGGAACAGACACTGGCTCCGGCTCAGGAACAGACACTGGCTCCGGCTCAGGAACAGACACTGGCTCCGGCTCAGGAACAGACACTGGCTCCGGCTCAGGAACAGACACTGGCTCCGGCTCAGGAACAGACACTGGCTCCGGCTCAGGAACAGACACTGGCTCCGGCTCAGGAACAGACACTGGCTCCGGCTCAGGAACAGACACTGGCTCCGGCTCAGGAACAGACACTGGCTCCGGCTCAGGAACAGACACTGGCTCCGGCTCAGGAACAGACACTGGCTCCGGCTCAGGAACAGACACTGGCTCCGGCTCAGGAACAGACACTGGCTCCGGCTCAGGAACAGACACTGGCTCCGGCTCAGGAACAGACACTGGCTCCGGCTCAGGAACAGACACCACTGGCTCCGGCTCAGGAACAGACACCACTGGCTCCGGCTCAGGAACAGACACCACTGGCTCCGGCTCAGGAACAGGAACAGACACCACTGGCTCCGGCTCAGGAACAGGAACAGACACCACCGGCTCAGGAACAGAAACAGACACCACCGGCTCAGGAACAGGAACAGACACCACCGGCTCAGGAACAGGAACCGACCCCACCGGCTCAGGAACAGGAACAGACACCACCGGCTCAGGAACAGGAACAGACACCACCGGCTCAGGAACAGGAACAGACACCACCGGCTCAGGAACAGACACAGGCTCGACAGCGGCCATCTTGTCAGGGGACACAGGCTCGGCAAACGTGACCTGAACACTCTCGGCGGCGGCCCTCTTGTCCGAAGACACAGGCTCAGCAGGCGTGACGTGAACAGGCTCGGTGGTGGCCATCTTGTCCGAAGACACAGGCTCGGCAGGTGTGACGTGAACAGGCTCGGCGACGGCCATCTTGTCCGAAGACACAGGCTCGGCAGGCGTGACGTGAACAGGCTCGGCGGCGGCCATCTTGTCCGAAGACACAGGCCCGGCAGATGTGACGTGAACAGTCTCTGGCTGGGCAGACGTGACATGAACAGTCTCTGGCTGGGCAGACGTGACGGATCGCTGGGGTGGTGCAGGCAGTGCGAGCAGCTCGGGCGGGGCCAGTAGAGCATGACGTCTGGGTGGTGCGGGCAGAGCAAGACGCCTGGGCGGTACGTCAGGGACGGTAGTCACCTCCGGGATGGTCTCCGTGTTAGGAGCCACCGGACTCGGGATCACTGGAACAGGGACCACCGGAAATGGGATCACCGGAACAGTTACGGAGAGAGCCTTTCTCCTCCTCCTGTGTTTTGGTGCCACTTGACTCTGGACCACCGGAACTGGGACCACCGGTACTGGGACCTCCGGCACTGGGACCACCGGCACTGGGACCACCGAATTCGGAACCACCGGAACTGGGACCACCGGAATCGGGACCACCGGAATCGGGACCACCGGAACAGTCACGGAGGAGGTCTTCCTTCTCCTCCTCTGTTTCCGATGGCAATGTGCAGGTTCTGAGCTGGGCGGAATCAGTGGCGAAGGGTGCTTAGGGGAATTCAGCGCCATGGCCTCTTCAGTCTGGCGGGCCCATAAAGCCAGGCCCTGAAAAATGTTCATGCTGCTGGATCCATTGTGTGACGGAGTCCTTCTGTCACGATCCACACACCAAGGAAAGGGAGAGAAACAGGTGGATCCAAATACAGCGTTTTTATTTGTAGGGCAATCCAATTCGTCGTCATCCATGCAGGTGTCAAAATCCATATAAGCAGTCCAATATAACAAAATAAACAAACAAGGAACAAGAACATAAACCGGAAACACAGGGAACGGAAGTGGTGTGATATATTACAAGGACTCCGTGACACATACTAAAACAGACAGGGTATATATACACAGGGAACACAAGCTAAACAAGATAACAAGGGGGCGTGGTAAACTGAAACACCTGTGAAGACTAATCAACATAACAAGGAACAACTAAACATGACAAGACACATGGCAGGATCACATGACAAGCATGGAATAATATGACAGACACTAACAAGGAACAAGACACAAAACCCACACCGTGACAAGTGCATGGTTTCTTTAGTTGTTCAGTGTTTATCAAGTAGCCATATCTCTTTGAGGTTTGCAAGAGCCTTTTGCGATGAACAGCGCTTTGTTGGTGTGCATCGTTCCCCTTGTTATAGGGGAAATACCCCTTGTAAAAGTATTGTTCACTGTTTTTTTTTTTTCTGTTTTTTTTTTACGATATTTGTTATAATGTTCACTGTTGAAACTTGGGCAGGCTCTTTTTCATTTGAGTACTTAATCTGTTACTATATATTGCTCTATACTTAATGCTATAATTAATGCTGGGTAGTAAATTAAGAATATGCACTTGGAATGTTAGGGGTTTGCATGGAATGCTAAAATTAAGGAGGGTTATGTCTGTCCTTATTAAGGAAAGGGTAGATATTGCTTTACTACAGGAAACACATCTGGATGATGAGGCACATTTAAAGTTAAAACACAACTGGATTGGCCACATCTTTTTTCATCATTCACAACTAGTAGTAGAGGGGTTGCTATACTTATTAATAAGAACATCCCTTTTAATGCTGTAAAGAGTGACAAAGACCGGTTTGGTAGATATGTTTATCTTAATGGGGTTCTTTATAGGGAAGAGGTATCGCTGCTAAATGTGTATTTTCCTCCAAATTTTTCCCCTGAATTTCTCATCTCAACCCTTGCAAAATTCTCTGTATCTGAAACACTTATAATAGGAGGGGATTTTAACTGCTTGATGAACCCTTTGATGGACAAATGGCCTGTTAGAAATCCCTTTCATACTAAGCAGTCAAAGGCATTAGTAGCTATTTGTAAAGAACTAGACTATTTGGATGTTTGGCGAACTTTAAACCCCACACAAAGGGACTTTATCTTCTATTCTGCCCCGCACAAATGCCATACAAGAATTGACTATTTTCTAATTAATAAGCTGTTTTTGCAATCGGTCGCTTGCTGTGAGCTGGGTAACATCTTGGTATCAGATCATGCCGCTGTATATTTAGATTTATTAGTTCAGGGAGTCCCACAACGAACAAGAAGGTGGCGTTTTAACACTAGCTTACTCAAGGATTCGGCTTTTCTCTCTTTTTTCTGTGCAGAACTTAAAATGTTTCTTTCAATTAACTCTACTGATTCAGTGAGCCCATCTTTAGTATGGGAAACTTGCAAAGCCTATATTAGAGGGCTGATTATTTCATACTCGTCTAGCAAGCGACACAGACAATTGGAAAAACAGAAACTTCTTGAAACTGAACTTGATAATGCTAAAAAGGAATTTAATGCAACTTCAGATTCTAAAATACTTGGAAAAATATCTAACATTAGGACCTCTTTGGATGTGTTGTTAACACAAAAAGCTAATACAAATTTTTTATTTTCGAAGCAAAAATTGTATGAGCATGGTAACAAACCAAGTAAATATCTTGCTCAGCTGACCAAGGTTAGGGCAAAACAACAATTAATTACCTCTGTGTTGGACACATCTGGCAAACGACATTTTGATAATTCTTCAATTAATGATGTCATAAGGGTGGTCTAGATGTTCCCAATTTCAGATTGTATCAGCTGGCGTGTCAGCTTCGTTTTGTGGCGGATTGGTTGAAGAATGATCCAGGTTCTATTTGGCTTGATCTTGAAGCCTCACAATCTCTGTGCCCTCTTCAGAATCTTTTGTTTGTTGTCAACCCTAAAAAGCTAAAAGTTCTATATGATAGCCCAATCGTACGGAACACTCTTAAAGCTTGGGCGCAGTCGCGCAAGTTAGAGGGTAGGTTTAATTTGACATCAGCTCTTACACCAATTCAAAATAATCCAGATTTTCCTCCTGGTACTCTGGGTTTAACCTCTGGAATTCTTTAGGTATTGTGAGGCTGAAAGATATATTTGAGGGTTCATCACTTCTGTCTTTTGAACAGTTGTCTGCTAAATTTAATCTGCCAAAACATCATTTCTTTAGGTACTTGCAGCTAAGGGACTTCATTGGTAAAAAGACCACTTTGTATACTGATAATTTTAGGACAGAAATTGAGAAAATACTACTAGAAGACACGAGACAAAAAAAGATATCTCATATTTATGTTACACTGAGTTTGACTCTCCCAGGGGACACAGATAATCTTAGACAGATGTGGGAAAATGATTTTGTAGTAAATATCTCCAGAGAGGATTGGGATTTAGTCTGGGATCATGCTAAAAGAATATCAGTGTGTAACAGAGCATGTGCTATTCAATTCAAAATAATACATCGGCTACATATTACCCCTTATATCAGGAATAAAATGGACCCAAAACTTTCCCCCAACTGCTCAAAATGTAAAATATCAGTTGGTAATTATATTCACTGTATTTGGTCTTGTCACAAAATTCAGTTGTTTTGGAAGAAAATCGCAGACCACATTGGCAACATTCTGGGAATGACAATTGATGCTGATCCTTGTTCATTTATTCTAGGTCTGCCAGCTGGTATTGTTTTGAATAAATATCATAAAAGACTTTTTAGTATTTTAACTTTTGCTGCAAGAAAGAACATTTTGATGTTCTGGATAAGTGAGAAGACTCCTTCAATTAAAAAATGGCATAGCCTTGTGAAAGAGCTCATCCCAATGGAATTTTTAACATGTATACTACATTCTTCTACAGTCGTTTTCAAACGAATAGCCTACGGACACCCTATTTGGCTATGTTTCTCTTACTTTGGACAATTGCTTATATTTTTCTTGAAAACTGTTGTAATGGCTCACGACAAGAAGCCTATTCCTGTAAGTGTTGATGTATCTTCCCTTGTAACCTATTTATTTTATTAATAATTGATTTGAGAATTGTGCATTTAAGGTCTGCCTGAACTGTTATTCCTTTTTTTTTTTTTTTTTTTTTGGTATGCTTTGTTTGGACTGTTGGAAAAAATTCAATAAAAATATTCCAAAAAATGATAATTCACGAGTTCACACTTACATATAATTTGAAGGGGTAAAGTTTAATGCGTATTTGGCGTGCTGTCCGGAGGGAGGGCTCCGAGCTCGGAGTTCGGCCCGAACCCAGAGTACTCCCCCCGTATGTAAGTGCTTAGGACTAGAAGCGTGGAGAAGGGGTGGTGGAGGGATGCTGCAAAAACTGTCAATGGAATGAGGTGAGACTGCTGAGTATATATACACACCTCTTACCATTGATTGCTGAGTGCTCTCCACCTGTGTTAATTATCTGAACGTGCTCCTCCCGAACCTTGTTAATAAAACATCATTTCACGAGTTCACACTTACATATAATTTGAAGGGGTAAAGTTTAATGCGTATTTGGCGTGCTGTCCGGAGGGAGGGCTCCGAGCTCGGCCCGAACCCAGAGTACTCCCCCCAAAGGCTAAAGAGCAGAGGACAGCCGCCGGACTAAAGACCCCCCAAATGAGTGCCGAGTTTGGCGGGCTGGCATCTCAAGAAGGGGCCTGGATGCTTGACCGGGGAGGCCCGTAATGGTGGCCCACTGCCTGGACTGACGTCCCCTGTTGGTCTGCGAATGGGGAGCGGTTGTAGTTTACAGTGACCGATCGGAAGGATTTGCGCTTTTCCGCTAAGCCCAAATGCTCGCTAGCTAGACAGAGAGGAAACAGAAAGGAGGAAAAATTAGAGCTTGCCCAAGAGATTCTCTCACACTACATCGCTGGATGAAAGAGAAAACGTAAGTGCTCTACCGGGAAGATTCTCACTCCGTCCGCTGTGAGACCAATGCTCGCTTGACAGAAAGAGGAAACAGGAAAATTAGTGCTTGCCCAGGAGATTTTCTTACATTGCATCCGCTGTGAGACCAAATGCTCGCTGGATGAAAGAGAAAACGTAAGTGCTCTACTGGGAAAGTTCTCACTCCGTCCGCTGTGAGACCAATGCTCGCTGGACGGAAAGGAAACAGGAAAAGGAAACAGGAAAATGAGTGCTTGCCCAGGAGATTTTCTCACACTGCATCGCTGGATGAAAGAGAAAACATAAGTGCTCTACTGGGAAAGTTCTCACTCCGTCCACTGGGAGACCAATGCTCGCTGGACGGAAAGAGGAGACCGGAAAATGAGTGCTTGCCCAGGAGATTTTCTCACACTGCATCGCTTGATGATAGAGAAAACGTAAGTGCTCTACTGGGAAAGTTTTCACTCCGTCCGCTGTGAGACCAATGCTCGCTGGACGGAAAGGAAACAGGAAAAGGAAGCAGGAAAATGAGTGCTTGCCCAGGAGTTTCTCACACTGCATCGCTGGATGAAAGAGAAAACATAAGTGCTCTACTGGGAAAGAGCTCACTCCGTCCACTGGGAGACCAATGCTCGCTGGACGGAAAGAGGAAACAGGAAAATGAGTGCTTGCCCGGGAGATTCTCACACTGCATCCGCTGTGAGACCAAATGCTCGCTGGATGAAGGAGAAAACGTAAGTGCTCTACCGGGAAAGTTCTCACTCCGTCCACTGAGAGACCAATGCTCGCTGGACAGAAAGAGGAGACAGGAAAGAAGAGAAAGAGGGGATAGAGTGCTCTTTAATAGAGAAGTACTACAGAAGAGACATCACTGCTGCGGCAGAAGAAAAAATTAGCTGGAGAAACAGAGCTCCTGTGGGAGGAAAGGAGACATCACTGCTGTGGCAGTGGAGAAGATTAGCCAGAGTAAAAGAGCTCCAGTAGGAGCAGAGGAGACACTGCTGTGGCAGTGGAGACATTAGCCAGAGTAAAAGAGCTCCAGTGGGAGCAGAGGAGACATCACTGCTGTGGCAGTGGAGACATTAGCCAGAGTAAAAGAGCTCCAGTGGGAGCAGAGGAGACATCACTGCTGTGGCAGTGGAAAAGATTAGCCAGAGTAAAAGATCTCCAGTGGGAGCATAGGAGACATCACTGCTGTGGCAGTGGAGACATTAGCCAGAGTAAAAGAGCTCCAGCGGGAGCAGAGGAGACATCACTGCTGTGGCAGTGGAGACATTAGCCAGAGTAAAAGAGCTCCAGTGGGAGCATAGGAGACATCACTGCTGTGGCAGTGGAGACATTAGTCAGAGTAAAAGAGCTCCAGCGGGAGCAGAGGAGACATCACTGCTGTGACAGTGGAGACATTAGCCAGAGTAAAAGAGCTCCAGTGGGAGCAGAGGAGACATCACTGCTGTGGCAGTGGAGACATTAGCCAGAGTAAAAGAGCTCCAGTGGGAGCAGAGGAGACATCACTGCTGTGGCAGTGGAAAAGATTAGCCAGAGTAAAAGATCTCCAGTGGGAGCATAGGAGACATCACTGCTGTGGCAGTGGAGACATTAGTCAGAGTAAAAGAGCTCCAGCGGGAGCAGAGGAGACATCACTGCTGTGACAGTGGAGACATTAGCCAGAGTAAAAGATCTCCAGTGGGAGCATAGGAGACATCACTGCTGTGGCAGTGGAGACATTAGTCAGAGTAAAAGAGCTCCAGCGGGAGCAGAGGAGACATCACTGCTGTGGCAGTGGAGACATTAGCCAGAGTAAAAGAGCTCCAGCGGGAGCAGAGGAGACATCACTGCTGTGGCAGTGGAGACATTAGCCAGAGTAAAAGAGCTCCAGCGGGAGCAGAGGAGACATCACTGCTGTGGCAGTGGAGACATTAGCCAGAGTAAAAGAGCTCCAGTAGGAGCAGAGGAGACATCACTGCTGTGGCAGTGGAGACATTAGCCAGAGTAAAAGAGCTCCAGCGGGAGCAGAGGAGACATCACTGCTGTGGCAGTGGAGACATTAGCCAAAGTAAAAGAGCTCCAGTAGGAGCAGAGGAGACATCACTGCTGTGGCAGTGGAGACATTAGCCAGAGTAAAAGAGCTCCAGCGGGAGCAGAGGAGACATCACTGCTGTGGCAGTGGAGACATTAGCCAGAGTAAAAGAGCTCCAGCGGGAGCAGAGGAGACATCACTGCTGTGGCAGTGGAGACATTAGCCAGAGTAAAAGAGCTCCAGTGGGAGCATAGGAGACATCACTGCTGTGGCAGTGGAGACATTAGTCAGAGTAAAAGAGCTCCAGTGGGAGCAGAGGAGACATCACTGCTGTGGCAGTGGAGACATTAGCCAGAGTAAAAGAGCTCCAGTGGGAGCAGAGGAGACATCACTGCTGTGGCAGTGGAGACATTAGCCAGAGTAAAAGAGCTCCAGTGGGAGCATAGGAGACATCACTGCTGTGGCAGTGGAGACATTAGCCAGAGTAAAAGAGCTCCAGCGGGAGCAGAGGAGACATCACTGCTGTGGCAGTGGAGACATTAGCCAGAGTAAAAGAGCTCCAGTAGGAGCAGAGGAGACATCACTGCTGTGGCAGTGGAGACATTAGCCAAAGTAAAAGAGCTCCAGTAGGAGCAGAGGAGACATCACTGCTGTGGCAGTGGAGACATTAGCCAGAGTAAAAGAGCTCCAGCGGGAGCAGAGGAGACATCACTGCTGTGGCAGTGGAGACATTAGCCAGAGTAAAAGAGCTCCAGTGGGAGCAGAGGAGACATCACTGCTGTGGCAGTGGAGACATTAGCCAGAGTAAAAGAGCTCCAGCGGGAGCAGAGGAGACATCACTGCTGTGGCAGTGGAGACATTAGCCAGAGTAAAAGAGCTCCAGTGGGAGCAGAGGAGACATCACTGCTGTGGCAGTGGAGACATTAGCCAGAGTAAAAGAGCTCCAGTGGGAGCAGAGGAGACATCACTGCTGTGGCAGTGGAGACATTAGCCAGAGTAAAAGAGCTCCAGTCGGAGCAGAGGAGACATCACTGCTGTGGCAGTGGAGACATTAGCCAGAGTAAAAGAGCTCCAGCGGGAGCAGAGGAGACATCACTGCTGTGGCAGTGGGGACATTAGTCAGAGTAAAAGAGCTCCAGCGGGAGCAGAGGAGACATCACTGCTGTGGCAGTGGGGACATTAGTCAGAGTAAAAGAGCTCCAGTAGGAGCAGAGGAGACATCACTGCTGTGGCAGTGGAGACATTAGCCAGAGTAAAAGAGCTCCAGCGGGAGCAGAGGAGACATCACTGCTGTGGCAGTGGAGACATTAGCCAGAGTAAAAGAGCTCCAGTCGGAGCAGAGGAGACATCACTGCTGTGGCAGTGGAGACATTAGCCAGAGTAAAAGAGCTCCAGCGGGAGCAGAGGAGACATCACTGCTGTGGCAGTGGAGACATTAGCCAGAGTAAAAGAGCTCCAGTAGGAGCAGAGGAGACATCACTGCTGTGGCAGTGGGGACATTAGTCAGAGTAAAAGAGCTCCAGCGGGAGCAGAGGAGACATCACTGCTGTGGCAGTGGAGACATTAGCCAGAGTAAAAGAGCTCCAGCGGGAGCAGAGGAGACATCACTGCTGTGGCAGTGGAGACATTAGCCAGAGTAAAAGAGCTCCAGTAGGAGCAGAGGAGACATCACTGCTGTGGCAGTGGAGACATTAGCCAGAGTAAAAGAGCTCCAGCGAGAGCAGAGGACACGTCACTGCTGTGGCAGTGGAGAAGATTAGCCAGAGTAAAAGAGCTCCAGTAGGAGCAGAGGAGACATCACTGCTGTGGCAGTGGAGACATTAGCCAGAGTAAACGAGCTCCAGTGGGAGCAGAGGAGACATCACTGCTGTGGCAGTGGAGACATTAGCCAGAGTAAAAGAGCTCCAGCGGGAGCAGAGGAGACATCACTGCTGTGGCAGTGGGGACATTAGTCAGAGTAAAAGAGCTCCAGCGGGAGCAGAGGAGACATCACTGCTGTGGCAGTGGAGACATTAGCCAGAGTAAAAGAGCTCCAGCGGGAGCAGAGGAGACATCACTGCTGTGGCAGTGGGGACATTAGTCAGAGTAAAAGAGCTCCAGCGGGAGCAGAGGAGACATCACTGCTGTGGCAGTGGAGACATTAGCCAGAGTAAAAGAGCTCCAGCGGGAGCAGAGGAGACATCACTGCTGTGACAGTGGAGACATTAGCCAGAGTAAAAGAGCTCCAGTGGGAGCATAGGAGACATCACTGCTGTGGCAGTGGAGACATTAGCCAGAGTAAAAGAGCTCCAGTAGGAGCAGAGGAGACATCACTGCTGTGGCAGTGGAGACATTAGCCAGAGTAAAAGAGCTCCAGCGGGAGCAGAGGAGACATCACTGCTGTGGCAGTGGGGACATTAGTCAGAGTAAAAGAGCTCCAGCGGGAGCAGAGGAGACATCACTGCTGTGGCAGTGGAGACATTAGCCAGAGTAAAAGAGCTCCAGCGGGAGCAGAGGAGACATCACTGCTGTGACAGTGGAGACATTAGCCAGAGTAAAAGAGCTCCAGTCGGAGCAGAGGAGACATCACTGCTGTGGCAGTGGAGAAGATTAGCCAGAGTAAAAGAGCTCCAGTAGGAGCAGAGGAGACATCACTGCTGTGGCAGTGGAGAAGATTAGCCAGAGTAAAAGAGCTCCAGTGGGAGCAGAGGAGACATCACTGCTGTGGCAGTGGAGACATTAGCCAGAGTAAAAGAGCTCCAGTGGGAGCAGAGGAGACATCACTGCTGTGGCAGTGGAGAAGATTAGCCAGAGTAAAAGAGCTCCAGTGGGAGCAGAGGAGACATCACTGCTGTGGCAGTGGAGACATTAGCCAGAGTAAAAGAGCTCCAGTAGGAGCAGAGGAGACGTCACTGCTGTGGCAGTGGAGAAGATTAGCCAGAGTAAAAGAGCTCCAGTAGGAGCAGAGGAGACATCACTGCTGTGGCAGTGGAGAAGATTAGCCAGAGTAAAAGAGCTCCAGTGGGAGCATAGGAGACATCACTGCTGTGGCAGTGGAGACATTAGCCAGAGTAAAAGAGCTCCAGTGGGAGCAGAGGAGACATCACTGCTGTGGCAGTGGAGAAGATTAGCCAGAGTAAAAGAGCTCCAGTGGGAGCATAGGAGACATCACTGCTGTGGCAGTGGAGACATTAGCCAGAGTAAAAGAGCTCCAGTGGGAGCATAGGAGACATCACTGCTGTGGCAGTGGAGACATTAGCCAGAGTAAAAGAGCTCCAGTGGGAGCAGAGGAGACATCACTGCTGTGGCAGTGGAGACATTAGCCAGAGTAAAAGAGCTCCAGTGGGAGCAGAGGAGACATCACTGCTGTGGCAGTGGAGAAGATTAGCCAGAGTAAAAGAGCTCCAGTAGGAGCAGAGGACACGTCACTGCTGTGGCAGTGGAGACATTAGCCAGAGTAAAAGAGCTCCAGTGGGAGCAGAGGAGACATCACTGCTGTGGCAGTGGAGAAGATTAGCCAGAGTAAAAGAGCTCCAGTGGGAGCAGAGGAGACATCACTGCTGTGGCAGTGGAGACATTAGCCAGAGTAAAAGAGCTCCAGTGGGAGCAGAGGAGACATCACTGCTGTGACAGTGGGGACATTAGCCAGAGTAAAAGAGCTCCAGTGGGAGCATAGGAGACATCACTGCTGTGGCAGTGGAGACATTAGCCAGAGTAAAAGAGCTCCAGTGGGAGCAGAGGAGACATCACTGCTGTGGCAGTGGAGACATTAGTCAGAGTAAAAGAGCTCCAGTGGGAGCAGAGGAGACATCACTGCTGTGGCAGTGGAGACATTAGCCAGAGTAAAAGAGCTCCAGTCGGAGCAGAGGAGACATCACTGCTGTGGCAGTGGAGAAGATTAGCCAGAGTAAAAGAGCTCCAGTAGGAGCAGAGGAGACATCACTGCTGTGGCAGTGGAGAAGATTAGCCAGAGTAAAAGAGCTCCAGTGGGAGCAGAGGAGACATCACTGCTGTGGCAGTGGAGACATTAGCCAGAGTAAAAGAGCTCCAGTGGGAGCAGAGGAGACATCACTGCTGTGGCAGTGGAGAAGATTAGCCAGAGTAAAAGAGCTCCAGTGGGAGCAGAGGAGACATCACTGCTGTGGCAGTGGAGACATTAGCCAGAGTAAAAGAGCTCCAGTAGGAGCAGAGGAGACGTCACTGCTGTGGCAGTGGAGAAGATTAGCCAGAGTAAAAGAGCTCCAGTAGGAGCAGAGGAGACATCACTGCTGTGGCAGTGGAGAAGATTAGCCAGAGTAAAAGAGCTCCAGTGGGAGCATAGGAGACATCACTGCTGTGGCAGTGGAGACATTAGCCAGAGTAAAAGAGCTCCAGTGGGAGCAGAGGAGACATCACTGCTGTGGCAGTGGAGAAGATTAGCCAGAGTAAAAGAGCTCCAGTGGGAGCATAGGAGACATCACTGCTGTGGCAGTGGAGACATTAGCCAGAGTAAAAGAGCTCCAGTGGGAGCATAGGAGACATCACTGCTGTGGCAGTGGAGACATTAGCCAGAGTAAAAGAGCTCCAGTGGGAGCAGAGGAGACATCACTGCTGTGGCAGTGGAGACATTAGCCAGAGTAAAAGAGCTCCAGTGGGAGCAGAGGAGACATCACTGCTGTGGCAGTGGAGAAGATTAGCCAGAGTAAAAGAGCTCCAGTAGGAGCAGAGGACACGTCACTGCTGTGGCAGTGGAGACATTAGCCAGAGTAAAAGAGCTCCAGTGGGAGCAGAGGAGACATCACTGCTGTGGCAGTGGAGAAGATTAGCCAGAGTAAAAGAGCTCCAGTGGGAGCAGAGGAGACATCACTGCTGTGGCAGTGGAGACATTAGCCAGAGTAAAAGAGCTCCAGTGGGAGCAGAGGAGACATCACTGCTGTGACAGTGGGGACATTAGCCAGAGTAAAAGAGCTCCAGTGGGAGCATAGGAGACATCACTGCTGTGGCAGTGGAGACATTAGCCAGAGTAAAAGAGCTCCAGTGGGAGCAGAGGAGACATCACTGCTGTGGCAGTGGAGACATTAGTCAGAGTAAAAGAGCTCCAGTGGGAGCAGAGGAGACATCACTGCTGTGGCAGTGGGGACATTAGTCAGAGTAAAAGAGCTCCAGTGGGAGCAGAGGAGACATCACTGCTGTGGCAGTGGAGACATTAGCCAGAGTAAAAGAGCTCCAGTGGGAGCAGAGGAGACATCACTGCTGTGGCAGTGGAGAAGATTAGCCAGAGTAAAAGAGCTCCAGTGGGAGCAGAGGACACGTCACTGCTGTGGCAGTGGAGAAGATTAGCCAGAGTAAAAGAGCTCCAGTGGGAGCAGAGGAGACATCACTGCTGTGGCAGTGGAGACATTAGCCAGAGTAAAAGAGCTCCAGTGGGAGCAGAGGAGACATCACTGCTGTGACAGTGGGGACATTAGCCAGAGTAAAAGAGCTCCAGTGGGAGCATAGGAGACATCACTGCTGTGGCAGTGGAGACATTAGTCAGAGTAAAAGAGCTCCAGTGGGAGCAGAGGAGACATCACTGCTGTGACAGTGGGGACATTAGCCAGAGTAAAAGAGCTCCAGTGGGAGCAGAGGAGACATCACTGCTGTGACAGTGGGGACATTAGCCAGAGTAAAAGAGCTCCAGTGGGAGCAGAGGAGACATCACTGCTGTGGCAGTGGAGACATTAGTCAGAGTAAAAGAGCTCCAGTGGGAGCAGAGGAGACATCACTGCTGTGGCAGTGGAGACATTAGTCAGAGTAAAAGAGCTCCAGTGGGAGCAGAGGAGACATCACTGCTGTGGCAGTGGAGACATTAGCCAGAGTAAAAGAGCTCCAGTGGGAGCAGAGGAGACATCACTGCTGTGACAGTGGGGACATTAGCCAGAGTAAAAGAGCTCCAGTGGGAGCATAGGAGACATCACTGCTGTGGCAGTGGAGACATTAGCCAGAGTAAAAGAGCTCCAGTAGGAGCATAGGAGACATCACTGCTGTGGCAGTGGAGACATTAGCCAGAGTAAAAGAGCTCCAGTGGGAGCATAGGAGACATCACTGCTGTGGCAGTGGAGACATTAGCCAGAGTAAAAGAGCTCCAGTGGGAGCAGAGGAGACATCACTGCTGTGGCAGTGGAGACATTAGCCAGAGTAAAAGAGCTCCAGTGGGAGCAGAGACATCACTGCTGTGGCAGTGGAGACATTAGCCAGAGTAAAAGAGCTCCAGTGGGAGCAGAGGAGACATCACTGCTGTGGCAGTGGAGACATTAGCCAGAGTAAAAGAGCTCCAGTGGGAGCAGAGGAGACATCACTGCTGTGGCAGTGGAGAAGATTAGCCAGAGTAAAAGAGCTCCAGTGGGAGCATAGGAGACATCACTGCTGTGGCAGTGGAGACATTAGTCAGAGTAAAAGAGCTCCAGTGGGAGCAGAGGAGACATCACTGCTGTGGCAGTGGAGACATTAGCCAGAGTAAAAGAGCTCCAGTAGGAGCAGAGGAGACATCACTGCTGTGGCAGTGGAGACATTAGTCAGAGTAAAAGAGCTCCAGTGGGAGCAGAGGAGACATCACTGCTGTGGCAGTGGAGACATTAGCCAGAGTAAAAGAGCTCCAGTGGGAGCAGAGGAGACATCACTGCTGTGGCAGTGGAGAAGATTAGCCAGAGTAAAAGAGCTCCAGTGGGAGCATAGGAGACATCACTGCTGTGGCAGTGGAGACATTAGCCAGAGTAAAAGAGCTCCAGTGGGAGCAGAGGAGACATCACTGCTGTGGCAGTGGAGACATTAGCCAGAGTAAAAGAGCTCCAGTAGGAGCAGAGGACACGTCACTGCTGTGGCAGTGGAGAAGATTAGCCAGAGTAAAAGAGCTCCAGTGGGAGCAGAGGAGACATCACTGCTGTGGCAGTGGAGACATTAGTCAGAGTAAAAGAGCTCCAGTGGAAGCAGAGGAGACATTACTGCTGTGACAGTGGAGACATTAGCCAGAGTAAAAGAGCTCCAGTGGGAGCAGAGGAGACATCACTGCTGTGGCAGTGGAGACATTAGCCAGAGTAAAAGAGCTCCAGCGGGAGCAGAGGAGACATCACTGCTGTGGCAGTGGAGACATTAGCCAGAGTAAAAGAGCTCCAGCGGGAGCAGAGGAGACATCACTGCTGTGGCAGTGGAGACATTAGTCAGAGTAAAAGAGCTCCAGTGGGAGCAGAGGAGACATCACTGCTGTGACAGTGGAGACATTAGCCAGAGTAAAAGAGCTCCAGTGGGAGCAGAGGAGACATCACTGCTGTGGCAGTGGAGACATTAGCCAGAGTAAAAGAGCTCCAGTGGGAGCAGAGGACACGTCACTGCTGTGGCAGTGGAGAAGATTAGCCAGAGTAAAAGAGCTCCAGTGGGAGCAGAGGAGACATCACTGCTGTGGCAGTGGAGACATTAGTCAGAGTAAAAGAGCTCCAGTAGGAGCAGAGGACACGTCACTGCTGTGGCAGTGGAGAAGATTAGCCAGAGTAAAAGAGCTCCAGTGGGAGCAGAGGAGACATCACTGCTGTGGCAGTGGAGACATTAGCCAGAGTAAAAGAGCTCCAGTGGGAGCAGAGGAGACATCACTGCTGTGGCAGTGGAGACATTAGCCAGAGTAAAAGA
Source organism: Scardinius erythrophthalmus (assembly GCF_964197995.2). NCBI lineage: Eukaryota > Metazoa > Chordata > Actinopteri > Cypriniformes > Leuciscidae > Scardinius > Scardinius erythrophthalmus. Next base: position 2,807,341 of record NC_138231.1, on the reverse strand, counting down.
GCTCCAGTGGGAGCAGAGGAGACATCACTGCTGTGGCAGTGGAGACATCACTGCTGTGGCAGTGGAGACATTAGTCAGAGTAAAAGAGCTCCAGTAGGAGCAGAGGACACGTCACTGCTGTGGCAGTGGAGAAGATTAGCCAGAGTAAAAGAGCTCCAGTGGGAGCAGAGGAGACATCACTGCTGTGGCAGTGGAGACATTAGCCAGAGTAAAAGAGCTCCAGTGGGAGCAGAGGAGACATCACTGCTGTGGCAGTGGAGACATTAGCCAGAGTAAAAGAGCTCCAGTGGGAGCAGAGGAGACATCACTGCTGTGACAGTGGAGACATTAGTCAGAGTAAAAGAGCTCCAGTGGGAGCAGAGGAGACATCACTGCTGTGGCAGTGGAGACATTAGCCAGAGTAAAAGAGCTCCAGTGGGAGCAGAGGAGACATCACTGCTGTGACAGTGGAGACATTAGCCAGAGTAAAAGAGCTCCAGTGAGAGCAGAGGAGACATCACTGCTTTGACAGTGGAGAAGATTAGCCAGAGTAAAAGAGCTCCAGTAGGAGCAGAGGAGACATCACTGCTGTGGCAGTGGAGACATTAGCCAGAGTAAAAGAGCTCCAGCGGGAGCAGAGGAGACATCACTGCTGTGGCAGTGGAGAAGATTAGCCAGAGTAAAAGAGCTCCAGTGGGAGCAGAGGAGACATCACTGCTGTGGCAGTGAAGAAGATTAGCCAGAGTAAAAGAGCTCCAGTGGGAGCAGAGGAGACATCACTGCTGTGGCAGTGGAGAAGATTAGCCAGAGTAAAAGAGCTCCAGTGGGAGCAGAGGAGACATCACTGCTGTGGCAGTGGAGAAGATTAGCCAGAGTAAAAGAGCTCCAGTAGGAGCAGAGGAGACATCACTGCTGTGGCAGTGGAGACATTAGCCAGAGTAAAAGAGCTCCAGCGGGAGCAGAGGAGACATCACTGCTGTGGCAGTGGAGACATTAGCCAGAGTAAAAGAGCTCCAGTGGGAGCATAGGAGACATCACTGCTGTGGCAGTGGAGACATTAGCCAGAGTAAAAGAGCTCCAGCGGGAGCAGAGGAGACATCACTGCTGTGGCAGTGGAGACATTAGCCAGAGTAAAAGAGCTCCAGCGGGAGCAGAGGAGACATCACTGCTGTGGCAGTGGAGACATTAGCCAGAGTAAAAGAGCTCCAGTGGGAGCAGAGGAGACATCACTGCTGGGGCAGTGGAGACATTAGCCAGAGTAAAAGAGCTCCAGTAGGAGCAGAGGACACGTCACTGCTGTGGCAGTGGAGAAGATTAGCCAGAGTAAAAGAGCTCCAGTAGGAGCAGAGGACACGTCACTGCTGTGGCAGTGGAGAAGATTAGCCAGAGTAAAAGAGCTCCAGTGGGAGCATAGGAGACATCACTGCTGTGGCAGTGGAGACATTAGCCAGAGTAAAAGAGCTCCAGCGGGAGCAGAGGAGACATCACTGCTGTGGCAGTGGAGAAGATTAGCCAGAGTAAAAGAGCTCCAGTGGGAGCAGAGGAGACATCACTGCTGTGACAGTGGGGACATTAGTCAGAGTAAAAGAGCTCCAGCGGGAGCATAGGAGACATTACTGTTGCAATATTAGAGAAAACTTTGCCAGAGAAATTGAGCTCCTCCAGGACCAGAGGAGACATCACTGCTGCAGCAGTGGAGACATTAGCCAGAGTAAAAGAGCTCCAGTGGGAGCATAGGAGACATCACTGCTGTGGCAGTGGAGAAGATTAGCCAGAGTAAAAGAGCTCCAGTGGGAGCAGAGGAGACATCACTGCTGTGGCAGTGGAGACATTAGCCAGAGTAAAAGAGCTCCAGTGGGAGCATAGGAGACATCACTGCTGTGGCAGTGGAGAAGATTAGCCAGAGTAAAAGAGCTCCAGTGGGAGCAGAGGAGACATCACTGCTGTGACAGTGGGGACATTAGTCAGAGTAAAAGAGCTCCAGCGGGAGCATAGGAGACATTACTGTTGCAATATTAGAGAAAACTTTGCCAGAGAAATTGAGCTCCTCCAGGACCAGAGGAGACATCACTGCTGCAGCAGTGGATAAACTTACCTGGAGAAACTGAGCTCCTGCGGTGTGTGGCTGAACAAAGGTAGGAGGAGAGTGGGGCTTAGCAGGCCTATGCTCGTCTTCTTGTGCTTAGATCAAAGACGCGAGAAAAAAGGAGGCGAGATGAAATCCTTGAAGGATTATGCACATTGAAGTTTAAGTGACCGAGCAAAGATAACAGTTTGCGTGTAGAACAATTTTGATTGTCTGAAGTTTATTTAGTTGAGTACAAAAGAGACGGTTTATGGTAAAAGACGAAGCTTGCATAAATGTATGCATCTTGTATTTATTTAACTGTGTTTCAATTAAGGATTACTAAACACTTGTCATGAAACACATGCTTGTATGGGTTTTTTTTTTTATATATATATATATATATATATTTACGAGATTTTGCAGATAAATTGCAGGACAGTGTTAACGATAGGTTCTTAATGATTCTGTGATCAATCTGCACGTAACGTGTGACCTACTGATCATGTATGACAGTAAATCATTTGTACAGAAACAATTTAAAACGTGCATTCCCCCGATCAAAAATTTGTATACATATGGCCTGACTGGCTCGTGACTCAAACTACTGAAGCAAGCCAAGCTCAACCAAAACAGACACGAGAAAGGCCGAGCTGAGCACTCACTGAGTTGACCCATGCTGCGTTCCAGTCCACTTTTAGACACGCACTTGCGAACTTCCCTAAGCACTTCCCCTCGGGGGAATCCCTGCCGCCATTTTGAAGTGCGTTCCACTTCGTGAAGTGGACGAGGGAAGTTTATATGGACAGACCCTCGTTCCCTCGATTTTGACCGAGGGAGCGAGTCTGCTTCAAATGTACACTTCAGGCACCTATATGTCCCACAATGCAACACGATTGTGACGTCACCGCATATCTCGTCTAATCACCACCACACAAACAACTCTATGATATATTAATTATATTTTTTTTTAAATTTAAAACAACCCAAACACACCTATAAACATTTGGATGCTGCATTAAACAAATTCTTAAAGGGAAAAAAATGTAAATAATAAATCAACTCCACAGCTGATTCCAAGTGATCAGGGCTTAGGACGTTCCAGTTCAGCCCATTGCAGTTTCCGCCAGTAGTGGGCACTCGCAATGACGTACATCCGAGTGAACGAGACGAAGGGAAGTTAGCAAGTGAAGGGCATGACAATTTTGGACTGGAACGCAGCCCCGGTGTAGCAGTCGATTCTGTTCCCTACCGGAATTCCTGTTCCCCCTGAACGAGCCGTGTCTGCTGACAGCGCATGCGCAAAAGCCTTAATAAACCTTAAATCAAAGCATTAATAAACATTACATTATAATCTGTAATAACGTTTTAAATTTGAAAAGAAATAATCTGGATTGAATTGACAGATGGGGTAAAACTCGCTTCTAATAAAAATAAAAACAATAAAAAAAAAATGCTTAAATTTCGGGAAAAAATACAATCCTTTTTTAACCTTTTGGCTTCCCGTCCATCCATTTGTGCTTCTTGCTCGTATTCAGTTCTGATGGTACGCATGGTAACTCGACAACTATGCATGATTTGTAGTATGATTGCGTAAAGGGAACAGGAATTCCGATAGGGAACAGAATCGACTGCTACACCGGTACTGAATCCGCGGCGCGGGCCTGCTGTGCGGTCTAACGAAAGAGGAAGACCCTTCCCCTCGCGTGAAGAGGGCGGCATTGCCTTACTAACTATTTCTCAATGGCAGGAATTATTGCATGGACCGGTGCAGAGAAATACGCGGAAGGAGATCGCGGATGTTTCGCCCGCGGTTATGATTCCGTTTGTTAAGCCTGACGCCCGCGATATTGGTCAGAGGATTGCGGCAGAGGTTCTCCAAAGACGAGAGGTTATTCATCGGACGGGAATCGCTCGATTCGGACCTGTTAGGACGATACTGTCGGACTACATGCTGCAAAAACTGTCAATGGAATGAGGTGAGACCAGAGCCGGCCCGTCCATTAGGCGACATAGGCGGTCGCCTAGGGCCCCGCCTTGCCAGAGGGGGCACCTGTACCTAACAATAACTATACTTTATAAATCGTTAATTAAGCATAATATTTAAAATTCACTTAGGTGCGTGCATCTCGACTTCCGCAGTCAGAAAAGCCCGTCGCATTGCATGGACCTGACTAATCATGATACAGTTCACAGAGACGGTGAGTATCTAATAAATTACCCAGACCTACAACATACATAAAAAGGATAGCTCTGTATAGTTCAGACATGACAAATTTCCGAAAAAGATAATAAATACATAACAATAGAACGAATAAAATACGAAAACATAAGAAATATACACAGTAGCTCGTCACATGCTAATTTGCATAATACCGCCCGAGATATAGTGGGAGACCTCCGTAATTATGACAGTATTCACACACACGGATTCCACCACACTTCTCTCCAAAATGCTCACGTTTTAGAAACAAGAGACTTTTTTTTTTTTTTGTGGTGCTCTTATCCTTTAGTAATGCTTAATTTCTTAGGCCTATATGAGGCATTTTGCATGACAGAAAATGTGCTGTCAAAAATAAAATACCAAATATTATAATCTCTATGGTAATATCGACTTCACATATTTGGATTGCCTTGTCTGTCATAACGTCACGAAGTCTCGTCAGAGTCGTAGTCATACAGCAATGCTATTTTTAGTTAATTGAAATAATAATATGTTAAACTGTGAGGCATCCAAACGCCATCTTTCTGGAGCTGAAAAAAGGAAGAGGAGAATGGTTGAGGAATAAAGACAAGCTCAAAGTAAAGGTGTGTTCTTCTGACTTCTATAAATAGTGCGTTATTTATTGCTGTATTATTAGTTTTACTAATAAATGTAACAATGCCCATGATCGCCGACAGACAGACAGACATGGAAAAATTGGGCCACATTCAGCGTGTTAAGAATTATCTACCCATGCATTTTGTATAGATTTTAATCCTCTGATGAAGTTATCGTAGTTTTTTTAAATTAAGGTGGACCATCTCAGACCTCAAAATGGCCGTTTTACCCCTTTTGATAGGCTATTTATGCAATTAATTTATATTAACTGTCTCTTTTTCTGCAATTTCTCAACTGAGAATAATGGTAATTAATAATCACTATTATAATTTTGAGCAAAATAATTGTGATTATCAGTTCCATTATTATCATGCAGCACCCCATCCATTCTCCCTTACCGCTAAAAACAGGTTTCTCACTCTTTACAAATTAATATTTAAACATTTCTAAATAATACAAAACATTTTTATTATTGTGATCATCAGTAAAAAGTTAAAATGTAGTAGCCTACTGCATTTCTAGTCATTATGCATAATTACTACTGCATTTACAAAAATACCTTTAATTTATGCTTTATTTTATATGCTTTATTTTTTTATGTGTGCTTTCTGTCTTTTATGTACTAGGCTAGGGCTATGCTAAAAATCTCTTAGTTTCTTAGTGTTTTTTCATATGTACGTTGAATGTTACACTTTTATAAACTTATATATTGAGCAATCTATAGCCTAATTTTATTTATATATATATATATATATGTATATATATATATATATATATATATATATATATATATATATATATATATATATATATATTATAATTTATGTACAATTCACACATTTTACTTCATTTATTTGAGTTTCATGTAAATATTTTTTTCATTTTTGAATGCTACACTTAATACACATTTACAAACTTAAATATTGAAATTGTCATATCATGTGCTTTCTCTTCCTTCATAAAATTGTTATGAGAGTTTTTTACTCCAGTGGGGCCAATTTTCATGATCTTGCCTAGGGCCCCACAACCCCACGGGCCGGCACTGGGTGAGACTGCTGAGTATATATACACACCTCTTACCATTGATTGCTGAGTGCTCTCCACCTGTGTTAATTATCTGAACGTGCTCCTCCCGAACCTTGTTAATAAAACATCATTAATAAACATGATTTATATAGCCTATGTTCAAGATACATATTTTGTGCTTGTTAAACAAACATGATTTTTATGTTTTTCCATTCATATAGGCTATGTTGGGGTTTCAATAAATAAAACTAACCTGATTAAGTTTTAGAATACTATAAGCTGACTTTAATCAATAAATGTATTTTTTACATCCTCTAGTTTTAAGTACATTAACAACATTACTGTACAGTTTAAAAGCAGTAAGACAAGCAAACACATTTCTTGAATCAAATCGCTGTATTCTTTTTTTAAAGTTACAATCATTTTTTTACACAGTAAGTGCTATTAGAAGTAAGCTTTCTGTGTGGATTTTTGAAGTTAAAAATAGCTTAGATTCCATGCACAAATGTCAATGAACAATGACAGCATATTTGTACTCATATCACATTACTCATCCCTTCAAGTAAAAGGCAAGGCACAGTCAAACATGTTGTGGAAAAGGTGAACAGTAATGACCATTCAGATACAGTAAACTGCAACAAAACAAACAAAGACACCGTCAAACAGGTGTAGAGGAAAAGGTGAACAGTATGAGTATCAAGTAGTCCAAAGCATACCTTGACATTTTTGTTTTCAATTTTAAAAGCATAAGAAAAGTCAAATTGATGTATTTCTTTTAACAGTACAACTAATTTTTCAGAGTATGTGCTACAGAAGTAAGTAGTTCTTTGCGTGTTAAAGATAGCTTAAAATTCATGAACAAATGTCAAAGAACAATGACAGCATATCTCTTTACTCTTATATCACTTTACTCATATCTCTTATATCACTTTACTCTTATATCACTTTACTCTTATATCACTTTACTCATATCTCTTATATCACTTTACTCTTATATCACTTTACTCTTATATCACTTTACTCATATCTCTTATATCACTTTACTCTTATATCACTTTACTCTTATATCTCTTATATCACTTATATCTCTTATCACTTTACTCTTATATCTCTTATATCACTTATATCTCTTATATCACTTTACTCTTATATCACTTTACTCTTATATCACTTTACTCTTATATCTCTTATATCATTTTACTCTTATATCACTTATATCTCTTATATCACTTTACTCTTATATCACTTTACTCTTATATCTCTTATATCAAACAAAAGGAATCGCCGGTGCAACACAGATGTCTACTGATTAAAATATTTATTTAAGGTGCATAACAATAAATGACTAACGTTTCGATGTGGTTACATCTTCATCAGAGTTAGGGACTCTGATGAAGATGTAACCACATCGAAACGTTAGTCATTTATTGTTATGCACCTTAAATAAATATTTTAATCAGTAGACATCTGTGTTGCACCGGCGATTCCTTTTGTTTGAATTGTTTTGTCCTGCCCTGGTTGCACCGGATTGTTTGTGGATTACAAAGCGCAGAGAACTCTCTTTTCAATCTCTTATATCACTTTACTCTTATATCACTTATATCTCTTATATCACTTTACTCTTATATCACTTTACTCTTATATATCACTTTACTCTTATATCTCTTATGTCTTTACTCTTATATCTCTTTACTCTTATATCACTTTACTCATAAGAGTGTCCTTTTAACCAATAGGTTTAACCAAAAAACTATGCACATGTTAAAACAACCATAAAAAATAAAAAAAACAGTGGCCAACCTACTCATATCAAACAGATTAAACTTCTTAACAAAGCAAGTTCTTTGTGAGTGTGTGAAATGAAAAGGAAATGGTCCTTATTGCAAGAGTTGGGAAACTACCTTGTCGTACCATGGAAACAGCTCTCTCATAGAGTCTGTTTCTGAGAACTTGTGCCTTCTTGGATAGAGTGGAGCCTTCCAGCTCCATGGCTATCTTCTGCAGTACCTCAAATATACTTTTCATTTCAGGTGGGTAGTTGAGATTTAAGGCATACATAAGACCAAAAAGCATTGCTGTAGCTAATGCAAAGTTGTCTAAGCCTTGCAAGATGTTCTGGCCTTCCAGGACAATCCCGATGTCGTCTGATCTGTCACGGAATTTTAGAATGTAGATTCCCATGGTCTCCTCTGTGGATTTTTGGATGAAAGCTTCGTCACCATCCTGCAGAATGCACAGACAAAATGAGATTCGACAGAACACCGGGCACTGCTCTGGGAATATTAAAACAAATGCAATTTCAATCATTTAATAATGTAGATATCATGAAAAATGTGAACTTGTATATAATGAGAACCAGACAAGACCAAGAAAGACAGATGACTGATTACAGATTACTGTTAGACCTCAGTTCTAGGATTGTGGATGGTAGTCCTACAAGTTTAGATCCAAGATATCCAATTGTGCAGTGGTCAGCAACATTACGGCAGGCAGATGGATAATCACAGAATGGTTTGTTGTATCTGTGTTTTCTGAAACTTTATTAGTATTTTTTTGCACCTAACTTAATAAAACATGCTATGTAGTAGAGGTCCTGGGTAAGATTTGTATGCACTTCATTTAGCAGAGAATTTCTCAACTGTTATAGACTAATATGACCCCATTGAACAACGTGGGATGTGTGCCAAAATCTCTACCCGGGACGAAAGTCCTGAAAATGACCATAACCTTTGACACTATTATCACACTACAGGTGAATGGGACTTTTTCTTCCCTTTATAGATATCCTCATGCATTTCTACCAGTTTAGTCTTCATATTAAGACAAATACTTTTTGTATTACACTTTATCTTAAAAATAAAATAAAATATGCAAATTAGGCAATATCTCATTAAATCTGCGTACATATAAACCCTTGAAGCTACAGATTTTCTGAGGTGATCACAATGTTCACAATGACCATGATTATAAGGTCATAGAAGAGTGTAAGCATTCTGATTTGATATAAAGAAAATGGCTAAAAAACAGTCAACCTATTAAGCAACATACAGGAATTGCCAGTTACAGTTCACAGTTGAGGAGCTACTCCAGCATGAGATCACCAACTCTGCATTCTTCTTGGTTGACAAAGACAGTTAGTTGAGGAAGAGTGCCAAATCACAACTTGGGACTGAGCTGCTGAAGTTGTGTCATGGCATTGATGAGATCATTGGTTGATCCATCCATCAAGACATTCCACGACTTAGCTATTGCTTTGACATTTATGGTCACCAAAGCTGGAGGTAACTGTGATGAGATCCATATAGTTTTCGACACTTACAGAGAGGACAGCATCAAACATGGAGAGAGGGAGAGAAGAGGAAAATCAAAAAACATGGTTTTCCTTGATGTGATATCACCAAACCAAAATGTTCCAGTGATATTAGAGAACTTTTGGTCATCTTCCATTAGCAAAACTGCTTTTCAGGCATTCTATGTTGAGTGGCTGACCACCAATTACAAAGGCACCAAACCACAATACCTTGGTATATCACCACAGGCATGGATTGTGTCAGCTGCGAGTGCTACTCCATTCCCTCGGCTCAACTGCACACACGAGGAAGCTGATGACAGGATGATGTCCCATGTGCAGGACATTTTAAAGGAACACTCCACCGTTTTTTGAAATAGGGCTTATTCACCTTCTTTCCCACATTTAGATAGGTGGGCAAATGCATTTTTGTCTCAGTGCATGCGTTGGTTTAGTTTGACAGGGTCGGCGCTAGCTTAGCTTAGCACAATGAATGGAATCCTTTGTTGCCAGCTAGCATGGCCTGAGTAAAAGTGATATAAAAAAAAAAACACCTAATTACTTCTTGTGGCCTGCGTATTCACACCGAGTACAAATAGCGATGTAGATTAACACTAGACGATTTCCTAGGCAGATATTGACTTGGGACTATATTAGGGGGAAGCACAGGTGAAGCACTGCTGCTTAGGCGAAGCACTGCTACTTGGGCGCAGAGATATCACGCAACACATGAAATGTGAATATGTGGTATAATATGTGAATGTGAATACAGGTATAATATGGGTCGATCTATACATTCCGTTCACTTTATCAAACCGGGAAAAAAAAATAGTGTAAAAGTTACTGCAGGATGGATCAACGCCGTGAAATCCTCGGTAGCTGTAACACAACGCTCATCTTGATCTGGCGCACTGAGCCTGGTCATCGATGGCAGACACTTGTCCCACTCTCCACAGCACAGACACTATTTCAATCGGGATAGATTGGCATATTCCCCCACATTCACACCACCAGTTCATGTTGGCTCTCATCCTCACGTCCTCAGGCTGTTGAGCGATCGCAACCTCCTCCTCCTGTCATTCTATTTCCAAAGCACGCAGCTCATCTTCTGAAAACTCAGGTATGGTTCTGGCTTTGGCTCTTGAGTGTCTGAGAAGTCACCCTCTTCGTCTCTCACAAAATTAGCCATGTTCATTGCCATTCATGTACTGTAGGAAAAATAGCCACACGCTGGTATGTTGACGGAAGTCGTGGGATTTCATGTGTTGCGTGATATCTCTGCGCCCAAGTAGCAGTGCTTCGCCTAAGCAGCAGTGCTTCACCTGTGCTTCCCCCTAATATAGTCCCAAGTCAATATCTGCCTAGGAAATCGCCTAGTGTTAATCTGCATCGCTATTTGTACTCGGTGTGAATACGCAGGCCGCAAGAAGTAATTAGGTGGGTTTCTTTTTTTCTTTTTTTTTGATCACTTTTACTCAGGACATGCTAGCTGGCAACAAAGGATTCCATTCATCGTGCTAAGCTAAGCTAGCGCCGACCCTGTCAAACTAAACCAACGCATGCACTGAGACAAAAATGCATTTGCCCACCTATCTAAATGTGGGAAAGAAGGTGAATAAGCCCTATTTCAAAAAACGGTGGAGTGTTCCTTTAAGTCACCGTACCGGATCTACATCACTGACACTGTCATCAGGTGACACAGATGTCTTTGTGTGCCTATTATACCACATAACAGTCAATTGGAGAAATCTTAGCCTCCAAGAGCTCTGGCTCATCCGCAACTCAGGAGTGAAAAGATCAATATTACCACTTCATGATATCTGCATAGCGCTGGGCGACGAGCTCACACAGTGTCTCCCAGCACTACATGCGCTGACTGGGTGCGATACAGCCAGCAAAATATCAACCAAACTTGCAGCTCTGCACACTGTCCGCAAACCAGACAACTCTTCTCTGATTCTCAATTTCAACTGTCCACAGCTAACAGAGAGTGCAATACAAATGGTGGAAACATTCTTGGTCAAATGTTTCAAACCATCAACGGACATGGAGACATTTGACGACCTGCGCATTGCTGCGTTCGATAGTAATGCCCTTAAGATGGACTTTGAGAGGACCGCTTGCACCTCAACTAATGCAAGAAAACATATACAAAGAGCCTATTATCAACAGCAGCTTTGGGTCCAAGCACCATTTACAGACGCCACCTCGATCTTAAATGCAGATGCTTATGGTTTTGTAAGAAAGGGCAGTTTATTAGTCCCTGAGATTGTAATCTCAAAACCTGAAGGTTTGCCAGATCCCTGCTAGTGTGGCAAGTGTGCACACAAGAATGGGTGTCCCTGTCGGGTACCTGGTATCCGTACTGCAAATGCAAGGGAGGCAATAGCTGTAAAAATCCTGTCACTGAATGAGCTCTCATCATCATCCCCATACCTGGACTCTGTTGTGAAAGTTTTACCTTGCAACACAGGGAATAAAGCTGTTGTTTTGTATTTCTCACTTCCAAGTTAACGTTCCAATGATAATAGCAAGGTTGGATATAAAATGTCTGTATATTAATAAAATGCTTGTTTTCTTTCTTTTAAAAAAGTCCCTTGTTTGTATACAATTGTATTTATAATTTTCCATTCAATACAGCACAAAACAGGACATCCCCCCCCCACACAACATCCACACTGAACATCTACAGAAACACAATTAAAAATATCAAACCACAATTCTTACACTTACACTACATGGTCATTGTGAACATTGCGATCACCTCAGAAAATCTGTAGCTTCAAGAGTTTATACAGTGGGGAGAACAAGTATTTGATACAATGCCTATTTTGCAGGTTTTTCCACTTACAAAGCATGTAGAAGTCTGTAATTTTTATCATAGGTACTCTTCAACTGTGAGTGATGGAATCTAAAACAAAAATCCAGAGAATCACATTGTATGATTTTTAAATAATTAATTTGCATTTTATTGCATGACATAAGTATTTGATACATCAGAAAAGCAGAACTTAATATTTGGTACAGAAACCTTTGTTTGCAATTACAGAGATTATAAGTTTCCTGTAGTTCTTGACCAGGTTTGCACACACTGCAGCAGGGGTTCTGGCCGACTCCTCCATACAGACCTTCTCCAGATCCTTCAGGTTTCGGGGCTGTCGCTGGGCAATAAGGACTTTCAGCTCCCTCCAAAGATTTTCTATTGGGTTCAGGTCTGGAGATTGGCTAGGGCATTCCAGCACCTTGAGATGCTTCTTACGGAGCCACTCCTTAGTTCCCCTGGCTGTGTGTTTCGGGTCGTTGTCCTGCTGGAAGACCCAGCCACGACCCATCTTCAATGCTCTTACTGAGGGAAGGAGGTTGTTGGCGAAGATCTCGCGATACATGGACCCATCCATCCTCTCCTCAATACGGTGCAGTCGTCCTGTCCCCTTTGCAGAAAAGCATCCCCAAAGAATGATGTTTTCACCTCTATGCTTCACGGTTGGGATGGTGATCTTGGGGTTGTACTCATCCTTCTTCCTCCAAACACGGCGAGTGGAGTTTAGACCAAAAAGCTCTATTTTTGTCTCATCAGACCACATGACCTTCTCCCATTCCTCCTCTGGATCATCCAGATGGTCATTGGCAAACTTCAGGTGGGCCTGGACATGCGCTGTCTTGAGCAGGGGGACCTTGCGAGCGCTGCAGGATTTTAATCCATGACGGCGTAGTGTGTTACTAATGGTTTTCTTTGAGACTGTGGTCCCAGCTCTCTTCAGGTCATTGACCAGGTCCTGCCGTGTAGTTCTGGGCTGATCCCTCACCTTCCTCATGATCATTGATGCCCCACGAGGTGAGATCTTGCATGGTGCCCCAGACCGAGGGAGATTAACCGTCATCTTGAACTTCTTCCATTTTCTAATAATTGCGCCAACAGTTGTTGCCTTCTCACCAAGCTGCTTGCCCAGGCTCAGCGCGTCCTATTGTCCTGTAGCCCATCCTAGCCTTGTGCAGGTCTACACATTTTATCCCTGATGTCCTTACACAGCTCTCTGGTCTTGGCCATTGTGGAGAGGTTGGAGTCTGTTTGATTGAGTGTGTGGACAGGTGTCTTTTATACAGGTAACGAGTTCAAACAGGTGCAGTTAATACAGGTAATGAGTGGAGAAAAGGAATGCTTCTTAAAGAAAAACTAACAGGTCTGTGAGAGCCGGAATTCTTACTGGTTGGTAGGTGATCAAATACTTATGTCATGCAATAAAATGCAAATTAATTATTTAAAAATCATACAATGTGATTTTCTGGATTTTTGTTTTAGATTCCGTCTCTCACATTTGAAGTGTACCTATGATACAAATTACAGACCTCTACATGCTTTGTAAGTAGGAAAACCTGCAAAATCGGCAGTGAATCAAATACTTGTTCTCCCCACTGTATGTACACATTTAATAAGATATTGCTTAATTTGCATATTTTATTTTAATTTTAAGACAAAGTGTAATACAAAAAGTATTTGTCTTAATATGAAGACTAAACTGGTATGAGGATATCTATAAAGGGAAGAAAAAGTCCCATTCACCTGTAGTGTGATAATAGTGTCACAGGTTGTGGTCATTTTCAGGACTTTCGTCCCGGGTAGAGATTTTGGCACACATCCCACGTTGTTCAATGGGGTCATATTAGTCTATAACAGTTGGGATATTCTCCGCTAAATGAAGTGCATACAAATCTTACCCAGGACCTAGACTAATGTGGAATGATTACCTCAAAATATATGTCCATATGCAATAGGGGTGTTGTAATTAATTGTTTCTACGATGCATCGCGATGCAGACAAGGACGATTTGGTATCAGTTCAGTAATAGACTATAACCAATAATAATGTACCGACGTGCTTTGTCGCGGTAGCATACAATGGCAGTGGGAGTCGAGACGCGAGTGATTAAAGCTACACTGTGTAATAGTTTAAGCTGATTTTTAGCCAAAAACACTTTGTTCTTTCAAAATTATATGTTCTCATTAATGTGTAATCACTTCAAACAACTAATTAAGTATTCTCATAAGTGTATAAGCTGGCATTTAAAATACATACGAGTGAGTCGTTCGAATGGCGGAAGCCATTGAGCCTCCATCTTGAAAATACATTAGCCAAAGAGGGACATAGGCCTACCTGAAAATTCAAGCTTGAGTTTATAATGGTTTAGTAATGCCAATCTACTTGGAACTGCTACTGAGTAGAGTGCGGATCGGGCCGAATTTTTCTGTCCGAGCCCGGCCCGCATCCAACAGAGCAGTAACCGCACCCGCCCCGTGCCCGACAGGCATAAAGATATTTATGTCCGAGCCCGACCTGAGACCGACAGTTAAAATCCCATTTTTTTCTCGTACTAATAACACATGTACGTTTGTTTGTGTGGAAAGCCCGCTTTTATTAAGCAACTGTAGGAAGGCATTCGGAAATGTCAACAGGATGAGTGCATCAGCGCACACGGAGCAACAAGCGCACTTAACACAGGCGCGGATGCACGTGTTTCGTTGTCATGGCTACATAAACAAATTTCCGCACACAGGAAGACAGATGTTATGGTAATATTTTACATGTATTTTGTATTTTTACATGTATTACACGTAGGGTCCCGTCGGGCTTGGTTCGGGTATCCATCCTCTACTACTGAGCACCCTTTACACTGCCACATTCACTGGAGAGAGAGAGATGAAAAAAAATCACAGCCGCATTCAAATGATCTGAGGGCGCGGGCGGGTATAGAAATATACACTAGATGTTGCCTTGGCTACGGTTTCGTTCCAATGAACTGCAGTAGCGAAGGCGACATCTAGTGTATGTATACACTAGATGTCGCTTGGCTACGGTTTCGTTCCAATGAACTGCAGTAGCGAACGCGACATCTAGTGTATGTATACACTAGATGTCGCTTGGCTACGGTTTCGTTCCAATGAACTGCAGTAGCCAAGGCGACGTCTAATGTATATATCTATACCCGCCTGCGCCCCCAGATCATTTGGACGCGGCTGTGTTCAAGAGGTAACAACGATATAAATACTGTTCGTTTTCTCACACAAACCGCTCGTTTCGTGTCTTAGGCCATCAATGTGTACTTACGATGGGGAATTGTTTAATTTGGACGATGGGGAATTGTTTTAATTTGGACTCTGTGCTTGCTCTTTGAGACCGTGACCATAGACCTGCATGAAATGACTGACAGACAAGAACGGTTTGACCTAAAAATATCAAAATTGAAACTACTGCGGAAAAAAAGACACCTACATCTTGGATGCCCTTGAGGTAAGCTAAAACATACCAAAATTTAATTTCAAAGTGAACTATCCCTTTAACATTCGACCTCCCCCATACAACCTCACTTCCTCTCAGAAACAACCAAGAACATGGTTCAATGTGAATGTTTATCATTGACTGTTAAGTTTTTGGTGTCATTTGAAATGTCTCAAAGTGAGTGGTACAGATATCTCATGTCCAGATAGATAAAATAAAATGTAATAAGGTTTATAGAAGTTTAGAGAAAACTGGTTAAGCAATTTGAGGGTGGTCTCCCCCATCCCCCATGTCACCTGGTCAGGAGGATAAATGAAGGTGTGTTCCCTCTCTCTGGGCTCTTCTTTGCTGGACAGGAATGGAATAGGTGCTCTCTCTCTCTCTCTCTCTCTCTCTCTCTCTCTCTCTCTCTCTCTCTCTCTCTCTCTCTCTCTCTCTCTCTCTCTCTCTCTCAGGTACAAGCTGGGTAAGATTATTTGGTGTAACCGATGTATAACCATGTTCTAGATATTTGAATTGATTGTGGAATTGATCTCTGATATCTGAAATATTAAATTGTTACATGTGATTATTCTAACTGATTTTGACATTGTTCATTTAATGGTTAAAAGGAATAGTCAAACATTCGCTCACTTTTAGTGGGGCACAGATATTATCAAAACCTTTCATTTATGGAGTCAGATGAAATAAAGAGTAAATACATATTCAAATGTATTGCAAATTTAACCAACCAATACTTTGCATGAGTGAGGACAGAACACGTGATAACCTTCCCCGTGACCAATATATCGGGCCTTACATTAAGAGACATACACACCACTGTGAAAGCTAAAATCCCAAGAGACCGATGGGAACGCTTGTCAGCGTCGATAACAATAGCCCAATGGGAAGAACAGCTAAGAACAGTCTCCTTCATGATAATAGTGCTCATCCAATGCCCTTAAAACATGGTTTACCTTATAGCCAATTTTTGAGACTTCACCGTATTTGTTCTGGGAGAGAGGGTTTTGAGTCTAAAGCCCAGAGCTTGTACATGGACTTTAAATCACGCTGCTCTCCTAACCAAGTGGCTTGATACAGCACTTAAGAAGGTTTCTATCTTACAAAAACAGGAGGAGAGAAATTTGACTATGAATAAAAGAAACAAGAATTTTTCATGCATTTTTAAATCCACATATAGTCCACTGAGTAATGATATTAAAACCATTATCAAGAATCATTGGCACATTATTCAAAGTGATCCCCAGCTATTGAATGTAACGCGAACCGGCGTTGGACCAATATATATCGGGCCTTACACTGGTGTCCGGTCCTGTGAATCAAATAATAACAGGGAAAAGGCTTAATTCCAAGTCTACAGCGTCAGGGTGAACAATTAGGCCTCAGGGCATATAGTTAACATCCCTTATTTTGCCGTATTCTTGTGCTGCCGTAAACTCCATATCTGCACCTGTTTGAGTAAAAGATGTTTCCAAATTTTAGTTGAATGGTCGCAATACAGTGATCATAATGCAAAGTATTGTAATTAGCAAATGAATGTCATTGCAAGGTAGGGTTACAGTCAAAGGGGTCATTACATGAGAAACCAAATTTGCCTTGATCTTTTGGTATATAAGTGGTCTTTGTACCATTAAAACTTACTGCAAGTTTTATAGCTTAAGACGTCCTCCCCATTATAAACGAAGCATTTATTTAATCAAGCTCTAATTACAGCTCGTTGGGGATCCATGGTAAGAAGTGACGTCACGGTACGAAGTGACGTACCAGTCGTTTGCATAAGACCGCCTCCAGCGCAAGACAACTACGCCTCATTTCGCATCATCGCATCGTTGTCGCGCCCACAGGTGTTCAGTCGACGTGCAGCGAGTGTCTGTTTACAAGAAGATCGCGATGCCACGCCGATGTGCTGTTCCTGGCTGTGGACAAACAAAATGTTTGAATACGCTGCCGAACGATCCAGATGTCAGGGAAAAATGGATGCAGTTTATTTTTTTCGGACGTCCCAGTCACGGCAGTGTTAATTTAAGCATGTGTTCTCTACATTTCAAGGATGACTGTTTTGAGAAAAAAAAGCAGTATGATGCTGGCTTTGCCAGAAAACTTTTGCTTAAAGATCAGGCCATGCCGACTATTCTGGGCCCAACAACGACGCCACAAACTGTAAGTAATGTATTTCATCTTAAAACTACTTTTAGCCAATGACGTTAGCCAATCATAACAGTGGGCGTTAACACTGAACTCTTCAAGGGGAAACACCCCCAAAACAGACTGTTTTAATCAGAGGATGAGAAACAGGGTGGGAAAAGGTCATACATCACTAAAGTTTAAAGTTTTTTGTCCAAAAAACCATAGTAATACTATAATTGCACCTAATGCCGAGTTCAGACTGCATGATTTTAGCCCCGATTTTGGCTCACCGACAGGTTTTGAGAAATCGCCGACAAATGCCCGAAATCACAGGCAAATCGGTGCTCGTTCACGCGAGTGACAATCACGCAGTGTGAATGAGCAAAGACGCGATCTGAGAGAATCACCGACGAGTCGCCGACGCCCGTGAGATATTTGGCATGCTAAATATCTGGACCTGTCGGCGATTCAAAATCCTGCTGTGTGAAAGTGTTCTGACTGAAAACTACATCGGCGATGACCAACAGCCAATGAGAGCAAGATACAGAGCAGCGGGGAGTTCGGGGAGGAGTTATAGACCACAATATCAGTATTTTAATAGATATATTTACAATTATATCAAACAGAAACAAAGTACAAACATTTGCTTGACCAGCAGCAACAGCAGCACATTGCAACATTATTTATTTACCCCAAACTCTCTTTGCAGAACACACAGTCCTTGCTCCCCTTGTCTTCCCAGCCATTTCCTCACGCATAATGTTTTTCTTTTTCCCCTTTTCGCTGCAAATCCGTGCACAGGTAATTTGGATCGCAAGCTTCTTGCAGGCTATCATTTTTAATAACAATTTCAAACTCGCGCGAGAACTGCGGTCTTACGCACGCGGATTTTGCGTTATTTCCTTATCACTTCTCGCGTGTGTTTGGTTGCGAAACGTAGTTTGCGGACCAGACAGAAGTTGTCGGCGATTCTTCCTCATGAAAGTCATGCAGTGTGAAACCTCCTGTCGCCGATGCATCGTGCAGTGTGAACACACCAGCAACTGAATGTTACCCTGGATAGTCATGCAGTGTGAAAAGAACAGTGACCCGACTACTTTGAAAATCGTGCAGTCTGAACTCGGCATTAGGGAACATAATAAAACTAAAATGTCATGGCCCCTTTAACTTAGAAATGGACAATTATGTGTGTGTGCACCTCTTTTCATCTCAGCTGTCTGCCTCGTTCCTTTGAGGATGCGTTCAGCCAGAGACTATGCTGAGTCATCTCCCCTGACAAAGCACACCTCTCTGAAGCAAGGTTATTCTAGGCCTGCGCAGCTGATGCCACTCTGAATCTCCAGCCTGCTCTCTGGTTGCCACCTCAATCTTTCTTGCCATTTCAAATGTGGCATTCAAACTTTTCAGATGGAAGTGTTGTTCCTCGGTTAGCTCATGCGCCTAGTCTGTCGGGGCAAGCCGGTAGTCATCTATGGGAAGCTGTGTAAAAGGTGGAGCATCCACATGGATATTTATTACCTTAGTAGGTAGTATGGGCTGCTGATTAGAAAGCACGCTTCCCTTTTGGGCTAAACCAAACGATGTCTCCTCCAGTGTTTTCTCATCACTGATGGCCATTGTTGCTATGAGGGGCCTCTCTTCAAGCTCAAAGTCTTTGTAAGGGTCCTCAATACATAGCAGCCCAATATCACATGGGTTCCCATTCACACCCTTGTAGAGTGTACTTCTGTGAGACAAAGTGATACAGTTGAGTAAATATCCTACTGTGACAAGGTTACAATTATAAAAGTAAAATGAAAAAAAGTAACTGGTAACTGGGTCAATGACGTGGCGTGTCAACTCTGGTGTCCAAAGCATATTCATAATATTAAAAATATATACATTTTTAAAATACACTACATTAAATGACTCCCCTCCCCTTAATTACTCATGTGAGTATTCATTATAAATAATTGATCTTTAAAGGAACTATTGAGCTCAAAAGTCCCAAAATGTCAGGTTCAGACTCATGAATATTTTTATTCTGGTGTCACCATTGTTTTACTGTTTTACCTGTTCTCTAGGTTTCAGCTGTCCTAACTCTAATTTCATTATACAATTCAGTTTTATTATTCAGTGACACACCTAGTAAATTGTTAATTTACATACAGAAGGTTAAATTAAACCTTTGGAAATATTGTAAATTCTTTATTAATGTGTACGTACGACAATGTTATTAAAACTGTTAATGTTTTGGAAACAGATCTGTTATTAGGGCCCGAGCACCGATGGTGAGAGGACCCTATTGTTTCTGCTCCGTTTCTTCTTCTTCTTCTTTTTAGGGCCCGAGCACCGATGGTGAGAGGACCCTATTGTTTTTGCTCCGTTTATTATTAGGGCCCGAGCACCGATGGTGAGAGGACCCTATTGTTTTTGCTCCGTTTATTATTATTCTTCTTCTTCTCCAAAGTGAATCGCTTTTTAGAGGGCCTAAACATGCTCGAAAACTCATGAAACTTTGCACACGCTTCAGAAGTGGTGAAAATTTACGTGTGATATGGTTTTCAGAATTGGGGGGGGCAAATTCGGTAAATTATTGCCCCCACATTTTGCCCCGGCTCCTGGTTTCACGTACAGGTATGAAATTTGGTACATACATGTAATGACCCAATACCTACAGAAAAGTCTCTTGGAGCATAGCCCTAAACACAACAGGAAGTGAGCTATTTTGAACTTCCTCCTGGATTTTGGCCATTTTTCGTAATTTCCTGATGTTGTACTTTAACGAACTCCTCCTACAGATTTGATCTGATCCTCTTCAAATTTGGTGAGTGTAATCTTAAGGCCTTTGTGACGTTAAATTGCGAAGATCTAGAGTTTTCGTCGAAGGGTGTGCCCTCGGCGGCCTGACAAACATCTATCTATAAATTACAGGAACGTCTGTCTGTCTGTCTGTCTGTGTGTGTGTGTGTCTGTTCCTCGCATATCTCTCGAACCGTTAGTCCGATTAATTTCAAACTCGACAGGTGTCTTGCCACGGGCACGAGTAAGTGCAGTGCCAAGTTTGACATTGTTTGGATGAGAAATGCAAAAGATATCGTTAAATATATCATTTTTAGAAGGTTGTGGTTTAAAAATAAACATTCTGACATTAGAGAGTTGTATCGGTCAAAGAAGCCCCAAGAAGGTTGTGGTTTAAAAATAAACATTCTGACATAAACACTCAGTCAGCTACACTGTTTACTTCTGAATATTATAGTTTGGTTCCCGAACGTGATAAATCCATCTATCTATAAATTACAGAAACGTCCGTCTGTCTGTGTGTTATTCGCATATCTCTCAAATGTGAGATAACCACTAAATGTGTGAAAACCACTATTTTCTGTTTCAAACTTTCACATAGCATCTTTAGGTTATAACAACATTGAAAATCAAAATCTGGATTTGAATTTTTTTAAGATTTATTATAAAAACGGATTATTTTTTCCCAAAAATGCAATAAATTCATGACTTTTTTTTTTCAAAATGCTATTAATCCATTGAATCAATATAAAGTTATTTTTGATCATATTGCCATCGCAAGAAATATCTCCTGAACTTTTTTGACGGCGATCAGCTCACAAAAACTGATTTTGCACGGGCACTTTGCACTGCTCCCTGAATCGAGGTGCTTATTCATTTGTGGATGTAAACTGAATCTGTAAGTCAGCTATGCTGTTAGTGTTTACTTCTGAATATTATATTTCATTCTGGTGCGCTTAACGTTGTCGCTACTGTGTAATAGTAGCCTATGCTATTCACCAACTAAACATATCCTATTCAATGCGTTCACAGTCTCTTTCACGGGCATCATTTGTAGTTGCCTATTCACAAACTGTTTGCTCAAGCATAGCGTTTTCTCGGAGTTCACTGTGTGCTTTTTACCATGCACAAATAAAAATATCACTGAACTTTTGCTGTGTAATTGTAACAATGAGCACACACCAAACCAACAATATCTAAAAACACACACAAAAACTGATTTTGCACGGGCATTTTTTGCACTAGTTCACCCAATTTCGGCCTTTTGGTGATATATGCATGATCAGATAAGTTCAATATTAATGTTGCTTGCAGTTCTGATGTTGCTAGGCAACCACAGACAGCCTGCAGTAACTCAGGCATACAATTTTCAATCTGCCCCAAACTTCACATGTTTGATAAGAGTCCTGTCCTGAACACATGCCAATGCTCATTATGATTATAGCAATAGCGCCACCTGCTGGTAGCAGGAAGTGTGGCAAATACAAAACGTGCTCGAAAAATCATGAAACTTTGCACACGCTTCAGAAGTGGTGACAATTTACGTGTGATGTGGTTTTAAAAATTGGATGGGGCAAAATGGCTTACTTATTGCCCCTACATTTTACCCCGGCTCGACGTTTCACGTACAGGTATGAAATTTGGTACACACATGTAAGGACCCAATACCTACAAAAAAGTCTCTTGGAGCATAGCCCTAAACACAACAGGAAGTCAGTTATTTTGAACTTCCTGTCAGATTTTGGGCAGTTTTTGCCATTTCCTGATGTTGTACTTTAACAAACTCCTCCTACAGTTTTGATCTGATCCTCTTCAAATTTGGTGAGTGTAATCTTAAGGCCTTTCCTAAAGGTGCCGGGTGGCGGTGGCAGGGGTGCGAGGGCCCTTTTCATCGCTGCTTGCAGCTTTAATTTTTTCCTTTTTCTTCTTCTTCTACTTCTTCTTCTTCTCCAAAGTGAATCGCTTTTTTGAGGGACTAAACATGCTCGAAAACTCATGAAACTTTGCACACGCTCCAGAAGTGGTGAAAATTTACGTGTGATATGGGTTTCAGAATTGGGTGGGATATTTGAACTTCCTCTCAGATTTTGTGCAGTTTTTGCCATTTCCAGACGTTGTACTTTAACGAACTCCTCCTACAGTTTTGATCTGATCCTCTTCAAATTTGGTGAGTGTAATCTTAATGCCTTTGCGACGTTAAATTGCGAAGATCATGAGATTTCGTCGAATGGCGTGTCCTCGGCGGCCTGACAAATGTAGATGTGCACACCCAATTTAAGCCTTTGGGTGATATATGCATCATCAGATAAGTTCTATATTAAAATTCCTTGCAGTTCCGATGTTGCTAGGCAACCACAAACAGCCTGCAGTAACTCAGGCATACAATGTCCAATCTGCCCCTTGTTTGATAAGAGTCCTGTCCTGAACACATGGCCATGCTCATATTCGGTTATAGTAATAGCGGCACCTGCTGGTAGCAGGAAGTGTGGCAAATTACCTTAACATAGTCCTCCTATATTTACATACTGCCCACTGTGCTCTGTTTTCCTATAGGCACCGGCAGGTGGTGGCACAGGTGCGAGGGCCCTTTTAACCCTCTAAGACCGATGGGGGCGCCGGCACTCCCATTTGGGTGTGTCTGTTTAAGAGCCTATAGAAACTGAAACCAAATGGCTAGCTCAATAATTCCTTTTGCATACAAAACCAGAGATGTAACATGTTCAGATCAAGCCTCCAACATGCTCCTGTTGCGTTGTTTTCACCCTCTAATGAGTCTGTACAAATTGCGTAATATGTTTCCGTCTTTGTCTACGTCTTTGCACACATGTTCTGTAGATCTGCGATTGATAGTTACGTCTTCCGATGGCTCATTGACGTATCACGTTCTGTGCACTATGACCCCAGGGTGTGTCGCATGTTGTGACGTCACAAGCTGCGTCATTTGACCATGCGTTTGACTCCCGTTTGACTCCCATTTGCTGTATGTTTCTTTCTTTTCGTTATTGTCTTTTTATCATTGCTTCATTTTATCATTTCTTTCTCCTTTACACACTCACAAATACACTTTTACAAATGCAAGCACATTCACACACACACACACGCTCACGTAATGTCTAAACGAAAGTACACGGACGTGGAGGTTTTGGCAATACTAATTGTGTCCGATGACGATGAACTCTCCGTCTGCTCATCGGCTCCAGATTCTGTTTCAAGTGGGGACGAAGCCGACTTTCTTGAAGGAATAGATCCGTCCCAGGACATGTAAGTATATATTTATGAAATATACTTTGCTTTTGAGTTAGAGAATAAACAAAACAAACATAGAATGAACTTGAGCTTATGACGCACCATTTACTCATTTAGTCATTTCTATATTGCTATATTCTATATTACATTTCTATACAAAAACATCTAACTTACTTACCGGTCGGAGGGCTAACACCAGAGGCTACAGAAGTCGGAGCCAAAGGTCCTGTGGTAAGGGCTCTACATTAGAGACTGCCCCTAATCAATCTGGTGGGTGGAAAACAGAAAAGGACCCTGACCAGTTGCCTAGACCCCCCCATCATTTCCTGCCCAAAAGAAAGCCAGGTGTGCAGCCACCTCTGTCAACTTCTGTGGACAACCCAACACCCACTGAGCTTTTCAAAATGTACTTTGATAAGTCCACTATCAAAACACTGTGTTCCAACACTAATAAAAAAGCAGCAATAAATATTGCTGCAGGGAAAAAATTCAAGTGGACTGAAATCACTGAAGAAGAACTTTACAAATACATTGGCCTCACACTGTACATGGGCATTCTAAAGCTTAAAGCTCAGAGATTTCTGGCGTGTTGAATCCATCTTCCATGTTCCCTTCCCTCAAAAGGTTATGTCCAGAGACCGGTTCCTCAGCATCACGTGGAATATGCACTTGAGTGACCCTGCAGAAGATGCTGCCAATGACAAAAAAAAGGCACAGCTGAGTATGACTGTCTGCATAGAATACGGCCTCTATATGACAGTTTGCGCGTAGCCTGCAAAGCTGTCTACCACCCTGACAGAAACCTTTCCGTGGATGAGCGTATGGTAGCCACCAAAGCCAGAATCAGCCTGAAGCAGTACATCAAAAATAAGCCTACAAAGTGGGGAATAAAACTTTTTGTGTTTTGTGATTGTAGTGGCTACACAGTGGATTTCAACATTTACACAGGGAAGTCCAATGTTGCAAGTGGGAAGGGACTTTCATTTGATGCTGTGATGTCGCAGGTCAGAAAGGAGTTCTTGGGATCTGGATATCACATTTACTGTGACAATTTTTATACCAGCCCAGTACTCTTTCAGCAGCTTTATGACCTGGGGTTTGGAGCCTGTGGAACCATCAGGGACACAAGAATTGGTGTCCCAAACACCAAAGTGAATGCGCTGTCAAAGAAATCTCCACGGGGATCAATAAGGTGGATCAGACAGGGATCGCTCCTTTTCACAAAATGGATGGACACTCGAGAGGTGAGTGTGTGCACTACTCTGCACACTGCATACTTGGGAGACACAGTGAAAAGAGTGTGCAAATCCAGCAGTGAGTACAAGAAGTTGGATGTTCCAATTCCTCCGGCTGTGAAAGACTACAATCGCTTCATGGGGGGAGTTGACCCGTCAGATCAGTTGATTGGCTACTATTCCTCGTGGAAGAAAAGCAAGAAGTGGTACATGACTGTACTGCACCATTTCATTGACATTGCTGTCACTAACAGCTACTTGCTGCACAAGCTACTGTGTAGCAGCAAGGAGGAGCAGCCCATGACACACCAGGCCTTCCAAGAACAGTTGTCAGCAGAGCTGTGTGGGGTGTCCTTACAACCAGCACGGGAGAGCTACCAGCACTTACCTGTTGCCATTTCTGGTACAGTTGGCTCAAAAAAAGCCACACAGGGGCGCAGGAAATGCAGGCTGTGTGGGAAATGCACTCCGTTCATGTGTGAGGCATGCTAAGTGCCCCTCTGTGTTATTCTGGACAGGAACTGTCACAAGAATTATCACAGCTAGAGTTGCCTGTGTATACAGTACAGTTTGGACACATTACTATTTTTAATGTTTTTGAAAAAATTTTATTCTGCTCATCAAGCCTGCATTTATTGGATCAAAAATACAGAAAATGATATATTATTACAATTTAAAACCAGTAGTGTATATTGTTGTTACAAAAGATTTCTATTTTTAAAACATTTGCCTCTTTTTTTTCTTTTTCTTTTATTCATCAAAGTATCCTAAATATTAAGCAGCAGAACTGTTTCCAACTTTGATAATGAATCATCATATTAGAATGATTTCTAAAGGATCATGTGATAGACTGGAGTAATGATCCTGAAAATTCAGCTTTGCATCACAGAAATAAATGATAAAAGTATAATAAATTGAAAACCAATTATTTTAAATTGTAATGTTTCCAAACTTTTGGCCTGTACTGTATAGGGGTGCCTATCTGTATGTTGTTTAGGTCTGATAATGTACAGTTTATTTATTTATTTTTTACACAAGAATTGTTCTGACAGGGTCTATTTATTTTATATTTTAACCAATTCAATGTTCAATCAATATTCCAAAGCAAAATGTTATCTGTTTGACCACAAATGTAATTGAATATTTTACATGGCATTTTTCCCCCTTTTTTGTTTGAATGAAAAAATGAGTGTATCTTAAAAACTAATTTATGTAAACAGTTCAAATCAATTCTGTATAGTTTTAAATTGTTTTATGCACGTTTTTCACATTGACAAGTTTGAGGTTGACGTTTATCAAATTTCTGTATTGAATAAAAACTGTAGAAAAAAAATATTAAAATTGTTTTTCTTTTTGTTTATTGCACTTTTGAGATATTTACAAACATAGCCTTCAAATTGGGAGAGTAATGATTATTTTGATGTATGGCATATGAAAATGCTCAAAAGAATGACAGCACAGCATGTAAAAAATACAAAGATATACTCTGGTGGAATTGTTCTATGGCAGGTCATAAAGGGTTAATCGCTGCTTGCAGCTTTAATTTGATATGTTATCTAGATCTGTTATATCATAACATGCTGTGCCCCAGCTAATGTTTACATGTATGATCTCAGTGACTGCAGTACAGCACCTCGCCTGATTTCTCCTTCCGTGTGCCGGTTAAGCCTGGGTCTTGTAATAATCATGCTGTTTATGGGCCCGGGTTTCACTCCCTTATGAAGTAAAGGGAAAAAAAGTTCTGGGCTTGTGCCATTGTTTTCCAGTTTCTGTGCAGGCATGAACAGTCCACCCTGTACATACCTGCACAGAAACTGAACAACAATGGCCTGGATACTGAGCTCTGAGTAATGAGCTGTCTGAAAGAGCATTGCAACAGTGTGAAGACACACTGTTGTGCCAGCTATGCACAAACACTGTCTGGAGGTCATGATGACAGGTTCTGAAACACAAAGCACTATCTGTGTAGAATACACAAAGAGACAAATGTACAAAACATTGACACTGATGTATCCTTTGAAGTGTTTTTGAGGTGAATTAATTTTCCTACTTAAACAGTCGTCAGAACAGATACCACTGAATTAAGAATTGGTCTAGTAAGGTTGCTGGGGTAAGTTTGTTGACAAGGTGAGTTATGCCAATAGTTCCTTTAAATATTACTGTCAATCAACTTTGCCCCAAATACCTTACTTATCCACTAACAGGTAGACTATAGTCATATAGTCTATAGCTTCTAGTATCTTAGAAGAATGTGTGTACCATTGTCTTTGTGATCTTGGTGTTAACATAGTCAAGAACATCCTCATGGCCAAATGAAAGCAGTTGTAGAGTAAATATTTTCATTCTGAGAGGCTTGATGAACGCATTCAGTGCAGTCATTGAAGTGGAACAGACTGCGAAATCGAACAGAAGACCCTAACCCATCGTTAAACATTAGCCTACTCTCAAGCTGTGTGGTTTTTCATTCTTGTGCATGGACCTGTGACAAGCTTCTCTGACACTGACAGCACCTGTCAACCTGTCTTCGACTGAAACTGGTGGAGCAGAAGATACAGCATTCATTCATTACATTTGTCATTATTCTAACAATGTTTTAGAAATCTGAAACACCTGCCAGAACAGCAGTCGACACAATAGACCTACAGTCAGATGGATTACCTAACATAAGTGAAGGTTGACCAGCATAAACACACAGGACATCGTAGTAATAAACTGTTGGTACTATAACCCCATTGCTAAAATGCAGTCTTCATTTGATTGTTTTAATCGCCTGCGAGCAAAAATAAGAGGATAAACTACTGATAGCATACAGGTCTAAACTAACTACTGATAGTTAGCTAACGCTATATCGCTATATCGGGTGCCATTAGCAAAAGCTACATATACTACATACCTTCATAATTATGAATAAATGAGGAGACTTAAATCCCTTGTCTAACAGAGTACGGTACTCAGGGCTCTGGACGTCCATTTGGCATTTGGCTCAGAGCTCCATTTGGTAGCTCCTGTAAACACCGGCTATAGAAGGTCGCCATTACTACGCTGTGTTTACCTCAGTAGCTGACGGCCGGAAGTAGTTAAACCTGTTTTGTAGAACCCGGAAGAATTTTGCGCATAACCCCTATTAATAATAATAAAATAAACATCTCTGTACTCGCCAAGGTGATTTTTTTTATCTCGCATTTGTCACTTGGTGGGTGTTAATAAGAAATTGACTTCTACGATGGATCAGGTTTCACAGAGGCTTACTAAATAATGTTTACATCTTAACATCAAAAAAACAGTTTGTATGTTTTTTACTAAAAGGGCAAATTACAATATAAAAGCAGAAGTGTTTGTCCAGGGATAGAATCTTGAGGTCGTACATGAATTTAAATATTTAGAAATATTAATAGATTCTCAGCATCAGGATTAAGCTTAAGGATGATTCTCACAAAAAAAATATTTTCTTCAAACTCTTTTCAAGGTAAAATTAAAAATACTTTTCCTTTTTCATAATTCACAATTCATTCTTCAGGGCTGACTTTTCGGTGGGTGACGATTCGGCTGCGTTGCCTCCTTCGGGGGCGGTAGTGCTGCCCGACTTAGACCCGGAAATGATGGCTATGCTTGCCCGGGCCGCCAACAGAGACGGGCTTGTGTGGAATCAACCACTGTGTCCCGAGCTCTCGAGGTTGGACGATTGGTTTCTCGGGGTGGCTCGCGCTGGGTGTCAGCGTCCCGCCCCTGGTTCTTTTCTTCCTGGAGGTGCATGAGGAGCTCACTAAGTCCTGGACGGTACCTTTTACTGCCCGAAACAGACCTAGTGGCTCATCCTCCCTCACTACCCTTGATGGCGGAGTGGCAGCCATCTTGGCTGAAGACCCAGGCATGGTGGCCATCTTGGTTGAAGACCCAGGCATGGCGGCCATCTTGGCTGAAGACCCAGGCGTGGCTGCAATCTTGGCTGAAGACCCAGGCATGGCGGCCATCTTGGCTGAAGACCCAGGCATGACGGCCATCTTGGCTGAAGACCCAGGCATGGCGGCCATCTTGGCTGAAGACCCAGGCATGGTGGCCATCTTCGTTGAAGACCCAGGCATGGTGGCCATCTTGGCTGAAGACCCAGGCGTGACGGCCATCTTGGCTGAGGACCCAGGCATGGCGGCCATCTTGGCTGAAGACCCAGGCGTGGCTGCAATCTTGGCTGAAGACCCAGGCATGGCGGCCATCTTGGCTGAAGACCCAGGCATGACGGCCATCTTGGCTGAAGACCCAGGCATGGCGGCCATCTTGGCTGAAGACCCAGGCATGGTGGCCATCTTCGTTGAAGACCCAGGCATGGTGGCCATCTTGGCTGAAGACCCAGGCGTGACGGCCATCTTGGCTGAGGACCCAGGCATGGCGGCCATCTTGGCTGAAGACCCAGGCGTGACGGCCATCTTGGCTGAGGACCCAGGCATGGCGGCCATCTTGACTGAGGACCCAGGTGTAGCGGCCATCTTGGCTGAGGACCCTGGCTGAGGACCCAGGTGTGGCGGCCACTCACTGTTCTTGATTGAAAGCTCCACAACATAAATACAGTGTCATTACACACCTTGACATAAAAATAATTACTGAATAATGTGATTTAATGAAAAAATTAAGCATTTATAGATCCAAACACCATTTTTGTTGATGTCTCACAACTGTGGTCTCAATATTGAGAATTTGCTAATTCTATTCCAATATGACATTATTTCAAATGAATTTGTTTCTTATAAATATTACTTTAAACCGTCTTAAAGTTATTTTTTATTATTACTGATCATTTATTTTATTAGATGTGCCTGTCACACACTTGCTGAAAGACTGAAAAAGACTTTTACTATTACATTGTTCAAAGCCAAACAAAATTTAGGGCCCTATCTTGCACCCAGCACAATTGACTTTGTACACAGACGCATGTATCATTTCCTATTTTGCACAGCGGACTTTTCCCTCCACAGACGCACGTCGGTAAATTAGGGAATGAACCTGCGCTCCCGGGGGCGGTTCAGCGGAAAGAGGAGGCGTGATCCGGCGCAAACGTTCCCTGGTGCTATTTTGCAATTTCAGAAAACAATTCCGCCACAGACCAGGAGAAACTGAGTCTAAAGTCAGTGGCGCATGTTATTCAGACGCTATTTTAAGGGCGCATGCTTGGCCATAATCAATGTAGCGTGTGCACAACGCTCACACACTTTGCTTCTCTCATCTACACAGAAGCAGCAGTTCCCATTTTTACAAACCACACATAATTACAAGGAAAAATATTACCACACGAGGGAGATCATTGTGGTGTCCATGAAGATGTGAATAAATAGGCATAAATCAAGCTTACACATTTACCCAAATTATTACGCCTTATAAGAAATTATTAGCCTGGTAATACCAAACTCTGCTACTTCACTTTGCTTCGTAGACAGAGTCTGGAAGGGCATAATTGAAAAGCGTTTTCTTTCTCACGGGGGGCGCTTGTCTGAAGTTTAAAATCATTGGTTACCCGTAAGCCAATCACATAACGTTTGGTTATGGCGTGTGTTATGCGCATGCTCAGCCGCATCGAACTTCCACTGTAAACACATGTATGATGCGAAAACAAAACCATCGAGCGAAATACCGGAGTGGACATGGCTGTGAACGACTTTTGCAGATTATGTGAAGTAAATCTACGCATCCACGGTACAATCAGCGTCTACGTCACGGCTCTCAGCCCGCCCTCTGTTCGTTGATTGGCCGGCTGTTTTCAGGCCGGAGGAAAACTGGGAGATAGGTCGCTATCTCAAACTGAGTACAGAAGCGAACTGAAATTGAGCGGAAGTACGAAGTCTGACTTAGTCAGGCTAAGAAATTATAGTCTGCTCCTATCCAACTTCCACTCCAATATATACATTTAAACGTTCCTTCTCTTAAAAGAGCTTATTTATCATAGAGACAATTCCTTCCCATCTCAGTAATATGTAAAAATAGTATCACAGGAGTGCCATGTTATCACCTATAGCGTGGGAGCGGCAGCGGGCAATCAAGAACCATCCTAAATACAGGAATTTCCAACAAAAAAAGGTAAGAAAAATCTGTTTTCTTTCATTTATGGTGGTTTTTGTCAGGAAACCCCCTCGTTTGAAAAAATCTAGAAAGGAAAATTTTAAGGACAGAAGAGAATTTGGTTTATTCAGTATTAGCAGGAGGAGTTGTTAATATTCCGTACGATTTTGTTTAAGATTCTAAAGTTATTGAATCAACCCGAAGTAGTGTGGTGCCAGAGTTGTATTAGATGGTAGTTTCTAAAGTAACTGAAACAAATGTGTATGTTTCTAACATACTTGAAACCGATTGTGAAGTTGTAATAATTATGAGGAAATTCTAAAGTAATTGAATTGAATAGACCTGACGCAGTGTGGTTACAGAATTATTTCACAACTAGGCCTATTGTGTGTTATGTAGACTAGTGAGTCTGACGCGCCGTGACACGTGTGAAGTGTAAAACAACAACCCGCAGCAGTGTGCTTTTGCCTGACATACTGTGGCAGTGTTTTAAATTTGATAAATTGGGAGGATGATAAATTGTTTAAGCCTGAAGTACTGTGGCTAAGTAAGTTGTTTTAAGAAAATAACATTAAACTCGTAGTGTGGTTTTGTCCAACGTACTGTGACAGTGTTACATTTAAAAAACTGTGTAACAAAAAAAACAACTTCTTTTCAAATTTCTGACTGTTTTGTGTAGTGAAATTTAAGGTCCAAAGGACTGTGGCTTTGATAAAGTTCAGAAGTTTTGGTCAGTGTGCTGGTTGTGTTCATTTGCATCCGAGCTGTGAATAATTAGACTAACGAATATTTTAAAGCAACTAGATAACGTGTAATCATTTAAATCAGACGTTGTGAATATGTAGCCGGTCAATTTAGACAACTGAGTTTAATTGTATTTATTTTTTATGGGTAAGGAGAAATGTTGTATTAACTGTTAACTTCAGCAAAACTTGTTTTCAATGTTCTATTTTCAATGGTTCCAATCGGGAGTTTCTATCAATTGTTGTATGTGGGGCCTTAATTAGTGGGACACCAAAGGAAAATATATCGCTTCTCCTTTAAGCGTTCGCGCTCAGATGCATGGTGTATGCGGACTGGGAAGCAGAGGAATGAGAGAGTAGGCCTTGTGATGTCTGTATTCTAATCTTGCCTCACTACTCTGTTTAAGGTAAATAAATACTACGTGTCCATCATCCCATTCATTGTGTGGTCGTGTTTCCTTGGTGTCCGGGTGTCCGGAGGGTACCACTTGAAGTCTGCTACAAATACACAAGATACTGTAAAGCCTGATAAAACTTTAAAAATGGAAGAAACGATTATTAAATACATCGCTAAACACGGTTCTCAGGGAATGTTTGACGGAATAGAAAATATTGTTGATAAACCATATGAGTGGGCTATCTCCAAGTTTGAAAATTATCCCAAAATGCCTATAGGAACAAAAAAGGAAAAATCGCAAATGCGCTTCAAGCTGTTTTTGCTTCCTACAAAGTAACCAGGAAGAGAGTAGATGAGTTAGAGGCTGAAAATGGGCGACTCTGTGTCGGGGTCATTTAAAATAAAAATTACCAGGCTAGTGAAACGATATGGAAAGAAGAAATGGTCAGGATGCAAAATGCGCACTTCTTAGAACTAACAATAGTATGCTTTGATCTGTGGAAACATTGTTCACTGATTTGGAGGAAGCGAAGACAGCTTGTCACTTTATCAGATCATGATAAAGAATGGCACAACTCAGAAAAGACAAAGTCACTTTGTGTCTTAATCCAGTTCCAGAAATGCCAGTTTTGCAGGAAGACAGCGCTGAGGGTTGGCAACAATTTTATAGCCATTAAATCTCTCGTAGTACAGTTAGATTTCCCACGGCACCAGTTAATGCAACAACTATACATGCTAGTGAAGAAGGGGAAGAACCAATGACTTCTACCATAGTCAGAGGCTTTAATCCAAATGAATTAGAAGCTGTGATCAAGAATATTGGAAAATTTGATCCTGCCAAACAAGACCCATTCGATTTTCTGAAAAACTTGGAGGAATAAGCTCAAGTTTACAACCTTAAAGATGGTGATGCGTGTGTTTTGTTAAGAATGTGCCTGCCAGACCCTTTTTCTGGAGCCTTAACTCGGAAATGCTAATAAGTCAGAGAGGAAACAGACACTGCTTGATGTGCGTTGTCAGTTAATTGGGATAAAATATCTAAGATGCAAATGAGAAAAGGGGGATCACCCAGCAGCATTCTCTGAACGATTACTGGAGACATTTAAGACTTTCAGTGGCAATCCTGATATTACTCAGAATGATATCAGTTTCAAGACTGCTTTGATTAGCAAATGTGACCCATTCACCCGTTCTGCTGTGACACCTCTGTCTGCATATAATGACATAATTGCTAAAATGACACAGTTCTACAACAATAATGCTAATGAAAAAAAATCTCATCCTGTGTCAGTAATAAATGTTAAAAAGCCATATAAGAACAGTGGTCGTGAGGTCTTTTGGAAAAAAGAAGACTCTGCCTTTGTGGTTAATTCTCTTACAGAGTATTTGCCGATTTGGCAGAAGAGGGGTTTTACCAGTGCCGATGGACAACCTCTGGTTCATTGTGGCCCAATACAAGCATTGTGGTCATCTGCTAAGGATAGCGCTCATAAGATTGCAGTATTGAAAGTTAAAGCTCACCAGAAGAAAGAAACAGACAAACATGGGGATGGCCTTATCAAGGGGTTTATTTGTTTATTTGTTTATTTAAAAGGATCCCCATTAGCTGACGCCGAGACGACAGCTAGTCTTCCTGCGGTCCAAACAATACATACAAAACCCAATAATTACAATCACAATTACTCCCAAATATATCATATATAAATACACATAAAAGAACAAGAAAAGGTAACCATACAAAAAGTACTGATTAAAATAATAATAAAATAATGAAAAACAACATAGCACATGATACAACCTCACTCAACCAATCCAGAAGATATTATGATGTTGAAAACAAATACAGTCTTAGTCTTTTTTTAAAACCAGTTTTTCCCTAGATTTCACAAACCCCAACTGGAAGATTGTTCCAAAACACAATTGCCCGTCTTGTGTAATGTGAATGTATATCTGAATAGTACATTATATCTCTGCAGAACACGTTTTCAACCGCTTTACCTGATTTGCTCTAATCCTGGGGGCTTGGTTTAGGGGTGGGGTGGTTTGGCAACTCTGTTGAAAAATGGTTGGAAAACATTTATTGTCGTTTGAAATTGACCACTGATTGGTAAACGCCCGTTTTGGTTTTGCATGCGCACTTCTCAGTAGTCTAATGCTTCCTCAGAGAGAAAACATCGGTGCATCCTATACAGAAGTGTTGTTTGTTAAAGCATCTGACATACATGACTTCTCTAGCACAGTTTCAAATGGTGCATCTACCTTATTTCTCTCTTCCTTTGTTTTGCGTGCTTATTTGCGTATGATTTGTATTGTTACTCACTGTAATTAGATGCATTAAAAAGTTATTAACTGTTTGAATAAAGCATCTATTTTTCTACATTCTTAAAAAATGCATCTTGCTTTAGTAAAGTTTATTATTAATTTCCTGACTAAGGTTTTAACGTCATTAACAGATTTGTTGAAGTGCAGGAGACATGAACATGAGCAAGAATGTTACACTACACTGCAAACATAGCTCAGGATGTCTTGCATCCGTCAGAGCACATTGCTCCTTTAGGAGTGAAGGCAGATGAAGATGGACAATAAAAAAGAGAGAAGCACCCTCCTGATAATGCTGACATTGATTATACACTGAGTTGTTGTCGAAAGCATAATCCCCTGACCTGGGACTTATCACTGCTTAATCAGGTAATCATTCATATTCCTGAATCTGTATTCAGTTTGAGAAATGTAACTGATTTCCATTCAGTTTACCTTGTTTCCACTGAAACACAGTGACTAAACACATCTTGTGTTTATTAAGTAAGTGACTGACATGGCTATTTTGTGATATTTAAAGAGATAAGGTGAAACTGCAGCTTCAAAGGGATAGTTCAACCTGAAGTGAAAATTGTCATCATTTATTCACCCTCAAGTTGTTCCAAACCTGTATGAATTTCTTTCTTCTGCTGAACACAAAAGATGATAAAGTGAAGAATGTTGGTAATCAGACAGGTTATCAACGGCCACCGTCCACTTTCTGGTTACCAACATTCTTTAAAATATCTTATTTTGTGTTCAGCAGAAGAAAGAAACTCATACAGGTTTGGAACAACTTGAGGGTGAGTAAATGACAACAGAAATTTCATTTCGAGCTGAACTATCCCTTTAAAGAAATTTTCATTGAAAAAAACTAAGTTCTTTTATTCTACAAGATAAACATGTTACTAGGGATTTGCTGACGCGAATCTGCCGTTCCGAAGCTTTTCGAGATCCCGAAGCGCAGATGTTTCGAAACACTAGGCTTGTTTGAGATGAGCAAAATCTGCGCAGAATCGATCACCGGTGATC
Source organism: Scardinius erythrophthalmus (assembly GCF_964197995.2). Taxonomy (NCBI): domain Eukaryota; kingdom Metazoa; phylum Chordata; class Actinopteri; order Cypriniformes; family Leuciscidae; genus Scardinius; species Scardinius erythrophthalmus. Next base: position 2,771,983 of record NC_138231.1, on the reverse strand, counting down.
AGCGCGAGATGCATGCCGGTTAGAAATGTGTCCGAGAGCGGTCCGCCTTGCTCTGATGTCATGCTGACGTATGTCAAAAATCTCTCGCGAGCGCAAGGCACACCTGTCGGATTCTGCAGTCGCGCGCAGTTGCTCTCCACCGACTGCGCTGATCAAAAGCATGATGGGAAACGACTTGCTGACGACACAGCTTAATGCTCATTGGTTTAAACAACCGTGATGTATTGTTCTCTTTTAAAATGTTTGATTTTAAAACTCTAATATCATGTTTTATGTGTATATGTTATGTGTGAATATTCCCAAACTATCTGACAGTGCGATCTCTTTGGGTTATGCAGTTTAATTTTTATAAAAATAAAATAAAAAATAAAAACACATATGTCTGTATTAAAGAAAAAATGATTGATAAACATGTATTTAGAATGGAATTAAATAACAAGTACTTTGGGTGTCTTGTTCATTTTATTTATTTCCATATAAAAGCAACAGAACTTGAATTACATCCAGTTTATTAGCAACACTGTGCACGAGCGTGAATCCCGTGAATCCCGCGATATCCATCTTTGATCTCACAGGTGTCAGATCCACTGCGAGAAGAGAGATCTGTCCGGCTTGCCTGCGCTTTTTTCACTCCTCCTCTCACTGCAGCCGCCTACTCTCGACTACATTTCAGGCGAGGCAAGGCGCATCTCAAACAAGCCTACTGATCCGAAGCGCGATTCAAAACACCCATGTCACGTGACTACAGCTAAATGAAGCTTCGGAGTGTTTCACAAGTGTTTCGACCAGGCGCGTAGCCAGTAATGGGCCAGGGCGGCACTGGCCCACCCACATAACTCACTGGCCCGCCCAGGCAAGTTTGATCAAAATAGATTTTTAGTTTATTTTTATTATTCAAATGTATTTAAGAAAATATATAAATATAAACCTGATTTATTGTTGACTGGTGTGTGTGTTTAATTCTGTTTCCGAATAAAATGCGTGAAAGCCTCCCTCCGGAACGTAATTGGTTGCTATGGTTGCTAGGGGTTCCGAGTCCGACAGGCAGACTCTCTAGGCGGCGGGCTCTGGCGGCCTTTAGTTCTTTGAAAAATAACTCTGTGACTCTTTGGACTATGATGAGATCATTTCTGTTTTTAATACTAAACCCAGGCACTTGCATCTTGTTTTGTAGAATGAAAACAACAAAGGTAGGCCAGTTGTTTAACTAATTTCCTTAATTTTTGCCCGTTAAGTGATTTAAGGCGAGACACGGCAAAAACATCGGGGTTTTTTTTCACTGGTCAATTTTAAGATTTTGGGCTATTTGTCTTCTTCAATGCTTTATTTCAGACTTGTGGTGAAAAAAAAAAAATCCAAAATACACATTTAGGTCTTTATTTTACTACATTTTGTCAATTTGCGTCTGTATATTTCTCCTAAATTCAACAAAAGTTGGCGTTGTTAATCAATATGCTGCACCGCGATCGCTTTCTGCACCTGTCATAACACAAACACCGTTGAAAAGTTCTCTACTTTCTCCTGTACACAATGCTGTCGGATCCAAATATGGTAATTTCCTTTAATCGGCAACCAATCGTGAAAGTACAATGGGGCATTTAACTCTAAAAGCGAAATCTCATTGGCTGATGTCAATTTCTGACAATGTGATTCGTTCAGATGCATCACGTGACGTGCTCTGACATTTTGATGTGTGTTTTTGACTGTTTTTGACTGGGGTTCTGTTCAGTTGTTGGCCATAAATGCTGTGTTATAAGTTTTGATGTGTTTTAGGTGGTTTGTATTGTTGTTGCTGATGATTTGATAAGATATTGTGTCTGTAAATAGTTGTTTCTGCTAAAAAATATGATTTTTTACATTACAAATCTTTAAATGCTGTTTTCTCAAAATTAGTTTTGTCATTCTCCAGAATAACTGAGGAAGTTTTATGGTAATATCTATTATTTTAAAATGTTACATATTCACCTGTCTCGCCTTAAGTTACTGGTGTGTTGTGTACTGTATAGAATGCCTTATAGGCTAGCCTACTGTACATTGTTTAGTTTAAATTAGTTGCAATTTTTTTGGCACAAAAGCTTAATTCGCTCTGTGCACAAAATGGCGACCGTTGACGTTTCGAACTTGAGTGTGTGGGCCAGTACTTCCGGTGAAAACTTCCGGTGATCTGACAGCCAGAGCGGGAGACAACAGCGACCGAGGTCCATTACCACAGCGATATTTTTCACATTGAGTGTTTTTAGGATTCAAGAGAGGTGACTTGCCTTTCAGAGGGTGACAGCCTCAGCACTTGATTGTTGTGTGCCGTTATGTACCATGTCGTCACGTTATAACAGAGAAGTCAGCTTTCATGCATTCCCCGTTGACGCTGCGGAACGGGCATGAGTGGATACAGAAGATCCGGAGGGGTGACTTCAACCCGACCAAATTTTTAAATGCAGAATTGTGTATTTCACCTGTGCGTTTCTATGCTTTCTATTACTGCATTTATTTTGTGCAAGTGAGATGAGTAAAGACCATCTGTTTAATAAATCATTATCTGTCTGGTGTTTATATGCAGCACATACAGTATTTTTCTACGTGTGTAAAATATACACAAACTTACCCATACATTTTTTTGTGGTACCTACAGTTAAAAATGCAAAATATGTGATAATTGATCGAGCGATTGATGTAAGTAAAAATATATGCGCAGAATTGAGAAAATAGTATTTATGGAGATAAATTGTAGGCAGCCTATCACAGGGCAAACATGTGAATGTTCACGGTGCATTTTATGCAAACAACTCTAATCGTAGTTATAACTCTATTGGGTCATTGACGAATAAGGTTTTTAAAAGTGTAAAAAAAAATAGAATGGAGATATAACTATATTTGAAACCATTTTTTAGTTTACTTAGTTTTTTTTAGTTTAAGATTTTGTGGTTTGTACAATCAATTAACACTGTTTTTTGTCATTTTTTACAAGATGGAAAAAATCTCACCAAAAAGTCATTGGTTTAACCACTGATTTGAAAGTTAAAAACGGATTTGACATTGATGTTGAGATAGTATATAGTGTGTACCACAGAAGAAATTAAAACAAATTATCACTGATCTCATAAATGTAATCATTTATTGGACTACTCTAAACACTCCAACATATTCAAGTAAAACATTGCACAGGGAAAGGAGAAAAGGGGAAATGTAAAAAAAAAAAAGAGCCTTGTATTTGTATTATTGTAGTTCCTTTAGTTATTAAAAGCAATATTATTCCATTTAAATATTTACTATATCGGTTTTACCGAATGACTTTTTGACACTTCAAAATCTTTAAAATACCTTTATATGTAGTATAATATAATTAAAACCTTTTGGATTCAGTAAAAGAGATCAAGTTGTACTACCTTACATACTTTGGATGTTATATATTTGTTTTTTATTATTATTAAGGCCTTTGGACAACAAAAAAAAGACCCGTCACGTCATTGACCCATTTACAGCATAATTGTTATTGCGTATGCAGCATGAGTCAAATACAATCTTCTGTTCGTGAACAGTTGTATTTCATTCATTAATCTGACTACTGTTTTTACTTACATCTATTGCTCGATCAATATTATTATCACATATTTAACATTTTTAACTGTATGGTACGACAAACAATTTAATATGGGTAAGTTTGTGTATATTTTACTCATAGTAAAATACTGTATGTGCTGCATATAAACACCAGACAGATAATGATTTATTAAACAGATGGTCTTTACTCATCTCACTTGCACAAAATAAATGCAGTAATAGAAAGCATAGAAACGCACTGAAAATGATATGCATTTAAAAATTTGGTCGGGTTGAAGTCATCCCTCCGGATCTTCTGTATCCACTCATGCCCGTTCTGCAGCGTCAACGGGGAATGCATGAAAGCTGACTTCTCTGTTATAAGTAACGTGACGACATGGTACATAACGGCACACAACAATCAAGTGCTGAGGCTGTCACCCTCTGAAAGGCAAGTCACCTCTCATGAATCCTAAAAACACTCAATGTGAAAAACATCGCTGTGGTAATGGACCTCGGTCGCTGTTGTCTCTCGCTCTTGCTGTCTCCCGCTCTGGCTGTCAGATCACCGGAAGTACTGGCCCACACACTCAAGTTCGAAACGTCAACGGTCGCCATTTTGTGCACGGAGCGAATTTCCACCAGGCTGATTGCATTGTATATGGTTGATTTAACAGAAATTGGGGAGTGTGTTGTTATTCATTTCAAACCGTGCTTATTAATATATTATTACTATTTACTTATTAATTATTATTTAAGTAATTTTTTTTCTAGGAAAAACTATTGGCCCACTCACTTTTTCACTGGCCCGCCCAAAATACAATTTCTGCCTACGCCACTGGTTTCGACAGGTGGCATGGTCCGCCGAATCAGCGTTTGATTGACGGGGTCGGGAACAGACCACACAATCACACATCTGTATAAAAGTGAAGTCAACGCATCTTGACCTTGTGGGTTTTTGTGAGAGGAGTTTGATTTTGAGATAGCGGATTTTTGGTGATATAGTGACATTTATAGTGCGATTTGTTTAGTTAGGGCCCAAGCCCTGAAAGGGCGAAGGCCCTATTGTTTTCGCAAGGATTTTTTTTTTTTTTCTGACTGGTCCTAGTATAGGTCATAAGCCCCGCCTCCTCGTGTTATTCAACAGGACGTGAGACCAACTAAACAATTAAATTACACTTCAAATATCTTTTTTCTAAAGGTGGTTTCTTTCATTTGCTGTCGTTTTCATCACACTGATGTAAGTTCAAGTGTTTGTTTTTAAAATAAGTTGGTTTTTAGTTAGTTACCTGTACGTGATGCGGTGGTGTAACGTCATGATTGACAGCTGTGATTGACAGGTTCTCCGAGCGTAGTAGTCACTGAAGCACCAACGGACATTTTTTTCGGGATCTTCGGAGGACTGAGGAGATTGTATTTACTTTATTTTAACAAGCCTCTTGTCGTACTGCAATAAATTTTTTAAAAAGTGTGCAGAATCCACTCTCCCTGAGTGCATTCTGCGAGAGTGAGGGCGGAGCGTTGATTTCGCGGCTTTACTTCCAGCTCACTACTGCGCAGGTCTGGTCCCGAGATCGTTACTGCGCAGACTCAAGTCCCAAGAAGTCAGCACTATATCGGGACGCTGGCGGCTTCAGTTCTCATCAATGGAAGAGAGCGAAGGGGCGTCGTCTATCTTTTTTTACAGTCTATGGTCAGAACCTGCGGCCATCAGGACCGGGCTGAAGCTGGTACCCGGGCGTGGCAGGGGGGCTCGACAGCGCCCCCTGGAATGGGGTCTGAAAACTTGGTCTATAAATCAAACACGCTTGCATGTAATAATATGAAACTCAGTGCACATATAGATCTCATCGGGCCGCACAACTTTCGTGCTCTAAGTTTTACAAAAGCCCAACAGGAAGTCGGTTATTATACATTGTTTGGAAAATGCATACAATGGAATGTGAAATACTCCTCCTAGGAATTCATCCGATTGCCACCAAACTCGGTGTGAATGAAGTCAAGACATTGAGGATGAATTATTGCGAACGGATTTTTGATATCTCGAACGGTTTGGCCGTGGCGAGGAAATGAATTTGTGGCGAATAATGGGACACATGAGGTGTGTTATAACTTCTGCATACATTATCTGATCTTGATGAAACTTCCATAGTGTGTTCGTTGTAAGAGGCTGAACACAAGGATGTGACTATTGTGAGTCAAAGTTATAGCGCCACCAACTGGCAGCAGGAAGTGTGTCACTTTCTAAATGCTTTTGACAAAATTGAGGGGGTTAATTTTATGTACAGTGAAAAAAATCAGTACGCATATTGGTCTCATCGAGCCGGACAATTTTCTAATTTCTAATTTCTAATAGAATTTTTACCCACTCCTCTTAAGTGGTTTATTTTATTCCCACCAAACTTTTTCAACATGATGAAAATACATTAAAGATGCTAAATTGTAAACAGATAATAAATATCTCAAACGGTTTTGCTATGGCGAGGGATTCAAGTATTGTCAAAAAAGGAAACACTAAAAACCTCCTATCTTCTAAAAATGTAATTATACACCATTTATTTCTATATAAAATTATACAAATATCAGAACTAAACCCATTTTATTCTTTTTTTTTTTCAATTTAATAATTATTTAAGTTTAAAAACATCCAGAATGTTTTTTTAGTCCAAAAAATAAATAATGTCATTCATAGTATACTGCCCTCTTGTGTTCAAAGTCAGGTAGGCCTATTGTATCTATATAAAAATATACTAGGTATGTGACGGTGAGGAATATTTTACCACCGGTTAATCAACGTGTGACACCGCTGGGGGCTTTTGAATTGCTAACATAAAAACGAAAGTAAAATATGATAATATATATTTATTTATTTATTTTTTGTTTGTTACATATATATATAATGTATATATATATTTTTTTTGTTACATTAATTTATATATACTAGTGCAAAATGCCCGTGCAAAATCAGTTTTTGTGTATGTTTTTAGTAATTGTTGGTTTGGTGCCCGTGAAAGAGACTGTGAAAGCATTGAATTCAGGGAGCAGGCTAGGTTACTACAAATGATGGCTGTGAATAAACTATAATATTCAGAAGTAAACAGTGTAGCTGACAGAGTGTTTATGACAGAATGTTTATTTTTAAACCACAACCTGGATTTATCATGGATTTATCACGTTCTGGAACCAAACTATTATTCAGACGTAAACGGTGTGGCTGACTGAGTGTTTATGTCAGAATGTTTATTTTTAAACCACAACCTTCTAAAAATTATATATTTAATGATATCTTTTGCATTTCTCATCCAAACAACGTCAAACTTGGCACTGCTATTACTCGTGCCCGTGGCAAGACACCTGTCGAATTTGAAATCCATCGGACTAACGGTTCGAGAGATATGCGGTTAACAGACACACACACACACACACACAGAAAGACAGACACACAGACAGACGCCTTTAGTGTAACTAAAGGCACCAGGGAGGCGGTGCCACCGGCTTGGGCCCGCAATCGCTGCTCGCAGCTATATTTATATATACATATATATACACTGCTCAAAAAAATAAAGGGAACACTTAAACAACACAATGTAACTCCAAGTCAATCACACTTCTGTGAAATCAAACTGTCCACTTAGGAAGCAACACTGATTGACAATCAATTTCAAACGCTGTTGTGCAAATGGAATAGACAACAGGTGGAAATTATAGGCAATTAGCAAGACACCCCCAATAAAGGAGTGGTTCTGCAGGTGGTGACCACAGACCACTTCTCAGTTCCCATGCTTCCTGGCGGATGTTTTAGTCACTTTTGAATGCTGGCGGTGCTTTCACTCTAGTGGTAGCATGAGACGGAGTCTACAACCCACACAAGTGGCTCAGGTAGTGCAGCTCATCCAGGATGGCACATCAATGCGAGCTGTGGCAAGAAGGTTTGCTGTGTCTGTCAGCGTAGTGTCCAGAGCATGGAGGCGCCAGGAGACAGGCCAGTACATCAGGAGACGTGGAGGAGGCCGTAGGAGGGCAACAACCCAGCAGCAGGACCGCTACCTCCGCCTTTGTGCAAGGAGGAGCAGGAGGAACACTGCCAGAGCCCTGCAAAATGACCTCCAGCAGGCCAAAAATGTGCATGTGTCTGCTCAAACGGTCAAACTCCATTTTGCAGGGTGCAGAGGATGCTAGCATTCCCCCTGTACCTAGGCCTGCTACTCACACTGCTGGCCATCTAAGCAAGGTATGCATTGTTTGAAATATAATTACTGCTAAAAAATATCTTTGCATGCCAGCAACAAGTGTCCCTTGTGAGAGGATTCTTTTCAAAGGCTGGAGAAATTCTGTAAAAAAAAAAAAAAGTAGGCTAAGTCCTTCCACAGCAGAGAAATTCTTATATATTATTCAAATATTTTTGAATAAAAATCTATAAAAAAGTGAGACATTGTGGTTTGATTTCTTTTATTAATATTCATTTTTCATGACCAAAATAACATTATGCACAGTGAGGAGCCTACAGGGTACAAGCTTCACATATTAGAAAAATACAATAATAAAAAAACAAATTTTTTTTAATGGCTCGATTTCAAGGTTGTTTCAGATCAACACTTGCAAGTCACCACTAGTTGTCACCGTTGAGACGGGTGTCGGATTGTTTCGAAGCCTTGACACAATATGGCACATTCAACTGTTTCATTGCTTCACGAAGCCTCGATCTGCCCACCACTATATGTTACTTGAATGCAATGTAGTTTCACAGAAAATGAACTGAGATCTAGTTAATGGCTATAGCTCACAGGTGTTTGTTCCTCTTCATGAAGAGTTTAGCTCCAACACCTGCCTGGAAGTGTTCATTGATCCTAATGACCTTGATTAGCTTGATTAGCTGCCTCACGTGTGTTTAATTAGGGCTGGAGATAAAATCCGACATCCCTGCCATAATGCTTTCTTTTGATATTGAAGCATTAATAGATTTTAGAAAAATAAATGAAAATTTAACAATACTATAATCGTAGTTAGAATATTTTGTGTTCAATGACTTTTTTTTTAAAGTGAATCATATTGTGTTTAGTATATTAACATTCTTGAATGTGGCAACTGAACTGACTCGTTCTTGAGTAACATCATGCTTTGAGTAACAACCCAAAGGAAAAGAGGCAGTAGTCTGATGCAAGACAGATTTTTATAAAAACCTGAAGCGCTGGACCACCTGTAGTTATGACATCAGACTTCTGAAGCCAATTTTATTTTTAAAGGTTGAAATGTTTTTGTCCTATTTCTCCCCCTTTCTTCTTTAAAGAATGATCTTTTAATATATTTTTTGTAATTGATTGATTGAATAAAATAAATTGACTCAACTGCTGGAAAGGTGTCATTTATATTTTAAAAGGTTTTCGCCAAATTTTGAAATGGTCAGAAATTTGACGATGCACCATTGAAGTGTAGTTGAAATATTAATGTTGTTTCAACATTAACTTGGTACATCAGATGGCAACATTGGTTGACATTCCTTTTCAGTTGTATTTTCAATGTTTCAACAAAATGTATTTACATTCAGTATCACATTGTAACATTGATTCAACAATATTACCAAAGATTATTTTAGTTAATTTCAGTGTTAATTCAGCATCTGTGATGTAGATTCAACATCATAGTGTAACGTTGATTCATATTACCAAAGATTATTTTAGTTAATTTCAGTGTTAATTCAGCATCTGTGATGTAGATTCAACATCATAGTGTAATGTTGATTCAACAATATTTTTGTATTTATATTTTTAGTTTTATATCTGTCAAACCTGTAGGGAGTCGCGTATGGATAGATATTTATTTTAAAGATGCTTCTCAAACAGGACAAAATAAAGTTCTTCACATTCTTACCATTCATTGTGACCACAGCAACAATCTTTCCTGGACTAACCCTCAATGAGACTGGTGAACAACCACAGATTTTGTCAGGCATCTCCACAGCTACAAGCCGGACTGAAAAAGATACTTGAATTATGTTAATTTGTTATGACTGAGAAATATAAGATTGTAATAGATCAATGGCAATGCAGCATATTGCTGAAAACGTACTCAAAAATCTGACTGACACAGAGTATCCACATACATTCAAGATAAAACAAGAGACAAAAAGGCATCATTTAAATAGTAAAGCTTATGAGCTTAACTATTCTGAGAATGAGATATATGTTGTAGGCTACACACACAAACCAGAACTTACCACAATGGGAAAGAGCCGTAGACCACAAAAGTTGTTGGAGGCAATGGCTGGAAGAATCCAGCAGTCATGGCATCTCTGTTGTGGAGGACATGTCTGGTGTGTATGCAGACGTCATAATCAGCACAGAGGAAGGGACGTGGTCGACAGTCACAACACCGGACAGCAGCTGGTTGGCAGATGTGTGTCGCCACATTTTCTTGTGCCGCAGCCGTGTTCACCAGGCGGGGTCTCTCTGCCCTCCACCTCTCTGAAAAGAGACTTTGTCGTTTGCTCCAGTTTTTTTTTACAATATTAAAGTGTACTCCATTTGTGTGTGAAAGGATCAGTATTCTAGCAAATTTTTAAACAGAAACATTTATTTACATTCTAACCCACTGTCAGATGTATATATATATACAAGGGCTAATGGAAACACAATGAAGTACACACCAACAGTCTCTGGAATAAAGGCCACCTCACAGTTAGTGTCAGGAGCAATGAAGGGAGGATCAGTCTTCCGAATGTGATCAGCTGTAGAGGATAAAAACAACACTAGTCAACATTTCTAACTTGTCCCAAGGCCTGGTTGCCAGCTTAAAATGGTGCAAGCTCACTGTTTAACATACTAGTACACTTTTATTTTCCAAACCCTAATGGGGGCAGTCCAATTACTGTTGGTTATCTGCATATAAGGTGTCATACAGATGATGACAGCAAATAGGAATGCTTAAAATATATATTGAAAAATTGTGATGAGCCACAATGTAGTAGTTATGAATTAATTTGTATTGTTAATTATAGATTTATTTGGGTGTTAATTATATAATTTTGCGCGGATTTTAGGCTGTAAAACAAACCAATCTGGCAACACTGTTCTTCATCTGAACATTTCTAATGTAGCCTAGTTGGATAATAGTTGTGGGCTAATGTAATACTGGAAGTCTTACATTCCCCTATGCAGCAAGCTACATTTTTATAATGTCTTCTATCATTTACCGTCATACGAAATTGCCACCTTGCACATATAAAGGTTCTAAACACAACTTCTTGTCCTGATTCAACAGTTTTTGATGTGTAAATTTAAGAATAGTATCCATCTCTATTAATTAACTCTTCTACTTACCGAGTGGAAAATCGCAATGGACCTTGGGATCGCCCCATACAGTGACGTCAGCGTTATTAATTTAGAGGATTTAATCAATTAAAAAAAAAAAGAATATTTTTTTTTAACACAATCGTAGCATATTATATATATTTATTAACATCAACAAACCTCCGCTAAAAATACGTTATCCAGAATGCTCTAGTTAAAGCAGTGTAGCCTACCTATGTATGTACCAGTACCATGACAAAACGCTTAAACTGCTTGCACGCGCCGTGGAGCGTTGTTAAACTCACCGCTGAATGCGGTTGCCTATACGCGCTAAACCTTTGCGCAGAGGGCACTTTGATATCAGATTGCGAGGGTTTTTAAACATCAAAAACCAGTTGGAGGGCCAGATAAAGATAATCTGGGGGCCGCCATTTGACTAGCCTGGCATAGATTATTTATTATAGTCTATTCCTTTTTATTCTTATTTATTGTAGCCTCGACCCATACACAGCAGACGGGCTACGGTATGCTTACCCAAGACGTCAAATTTCAACGCTGCAGGCTCCGGTTCAGAGTTCTATAGAAGTCAATCGGACTACCCTGGCCTGCACGTTGAAAAATGACGCCAAAGGTATACCCAGAGCGTTGAAAAATGACGCCAAAGGTATACCCAGAGCGTTGAAAAATGACGCCAAAGGTATACCCAGAGCGTTGAAAAATGACGCCAAAGGTATACCCAGAGCGTTGAAAAATGACGCCAAAGGTATACCCAGAGCGTTGAAAAATGACGCCAAAGGTATACCCAGAGCGTTGAAAAATGACGCCAAAGGTATACCCAGAGCGTTGAAAAATGACGCCAAAGGTATACCCAGAGCGTTGAAAAATGACGCCAAAGGTATACCCAGAGCGTTGAAAAATGAAGCCAAAGGTATACCCAGAGCGTTGAAAAGTGACGCCAAAGGTATACCCAGAGCGTTGAAAAATGACGCCAAAGGTATACCCAGAGCGTTGAAAAATGAAGCCAAAGGTATACCCAGAGCGTTGAAAAGTGACGCCAAAGGTATACCCAGAGCGTTGAAAAATGACGCCAAAGGTATACCCAGAGCGTTGAAAAGTGACGCCAAAGGTATACCCAGAGCGTTGAAAAGTGACGCCAAAGGTATACCCAGAGCGTTGAAAAGTGACGCCAAAGGTATACCCAGAGCGTTGAAAAGTGACGCCAAAGGTATACCCAGAGCGTTGAAAAGTGACGCCAAGGGGTCCTGGCCAAGCGTCCATATGTGACGAGTCCAACTGCGTCCTGTAAAACGCCTGTGGGTTGCATTGATGGTTGAAAGCCATAAGCGTCTCTCACACACGATAAGTGTGTGTTGAATTCGGCCAATATACTCCTGCGGGCAATTAAGGGATGATGGAAACTATATTGTCGTGTTTTTAGTGAGGATACCTAGCACACATTCACGTTTAAATTGAGTAGGGTAGACAACCACAGGCTAATTTAAAACTAAACGAAATTGTAGCCTACGCACGCTACTGTTGCTGAAAGCGTCTGATATCACGCACTTGGATTGGCTAGCAAAGTCCAACATGCGTCCTGTAAAACGCGGGTGAGTTGCATTGGAGTCTCCAATTTGGAGGTGGTTAAGCCGAGCGTCTCACACAGACGATAAGGGTGTTGAAAATGGCAAATACACTCCTCTTGAAAGATAAATAATGGAAACCAATGACCTCCTATGTTAGGTGAAGGCAATCCTAATCGTATCATAGAGCAAACATAAGTCGTTGCTGAAAACGTCTTTAGTCTGTGCAGTCGGTCAATGTTGAGGTGAATTGATGACTGGCGAAGCCCTGAGCGTGTAATAACATCGCGGATGGTTTTACATTGAAGTTGGTTGAAAGCCATGTGCGTGTCATCTATACGCAAAAGGGTGTTTATGCGTGGGCAGAAAACGCCGAAGGACGTGACAAAACGGCCTTATATACGCCCTGAGATGAGAACGGGTTGGCTCTGCATGCAAAGCACTGACGGATGCAAGACATCCTGGGCTATGTTTGCAGTGTAACATTCTTGCTCATGTTCATGTCTCCTGCACTTCAACAAATCTGTTAATGACGTTAAAACCTTAGTCAGGAAATTACTAATAAACTTTACTAAAGCAAGATGCATTTTTTTAAGAATGTAGAAAAATAGATGCTTTATTCAAACAGTTAATAACTTTTTAATGTATCTAATTACAGTGAGTAACAATACAAATCATACGCAAATAAGCACGCAAAACAAAGGAAGAGAGAAATAAGGTAGATGCACCATTTGAAACTGTGCTAGAGAAGTCATGTATGTCAGATGCTTTAACAAACAACACTTCTGTATAGGATGCACCGATGTTTTCTCTCTGAGGAAGCATTAGACTACTGAGAAGTGCGCATGCAAAACCAAAACGGGCGTTTACCAATCAGTGGTCAATTTCAAACGACAATAAATGTTTTTCAACCATTTTTCAACAGACTTGATAAACCACCCCTAAACTAAGCCCCCAGGATTAGAGCAAATCAGGTAAAGCGGTTGAAAACGTGTTCTGCAGAGATACATGCCTGAATGATCTTGTGCTCGTAAACTACAAATCACTGTTAGTTCAATGACACTGTCTCCACCAGTGGGGATTTCTTTAAGACTGCATTATAATGTAAAAAATAATAATAATAATGCACTGATTCTTGGGAATTTGGATAAAACAGGTTTTAATTTTGAAAATAAAAAGTTAATAAAATTACAAAATCTGAAGATATATTATTATTGACCATGGTCTTGGCTGTTCAGCAATATATCGGTGCAACCTCCTCATTTTGTATTTTTTTCATAAAATAGGCGTTTTTCCAGTTATTACTTTGTTTTTGTCAACACCGTCAGACACAATAAAAAGCAAATCATTTTTTATTTATTTGGTCTAATATGTATTTAGAGTTTTTAAATTATTATCTGGCATTCTTAGTACACATATTTGCTGTTAAGTGTTAAATTTTCACTTTTTTCATGTTTTATACTGTTTCACGTGTACTCCTTTAAAAGATCTAACATCATACAACGTTTATTTTAAGCCTAAATAGAAAAAGTTATGTTTTTTTATTTAACAAACATATTTTTTGTATTAAAAGATACCATTACTTTAATAACTCAACAGCACTGAAGAAACATATTGTAAGCATATTCATTTAAAACAAATAAAACTCCCTCTGACGGTGGTGACTTTAGAACTGAGGGTGGTGACACTAATCTGACGGTGGTGACAGTGGCCTCATTACAACATACAATTCCAAAATTTATACAACTCAAGTCAATGGCTTCTTGCTTAGCAACTTTATTTCACTATTTGGTCCAAAAAATAACAATCCTGAGCACTGTGATAAACATTTAGCCTGCCTACTCCGAGCTGGATCGAGTATGGCCTGATCCAACGGACTGTTTGGGGGAGTTTCTAGGTGATCTGAGCCCTTTCTCTTACGTTCTCTTGATACTTTTTGTCTATGTTTCCAAGCCTTTCTCTGACTTCTCTTTTCCCTTTCATTCAAGTCATTGCTATTGTTTTAGCTTCCCTTCCTCCACCCTCTTCTTCCATCTTTGCCTTTCCGTTCTGAGGTATTCCTCCTTTAAAGGAGAACTTGGCAACTTTTTTAACTTAATAAAACTGTCTAGAAATAATTTGGATGGTTAAACAACCTGTTCTGGTGATATTGGTGACTTTCCCCGCTCCCCCCAGCGTTCCCATGCGGAAAACCAACCTTGCAACTTGGGGACTACCGTCCCGGCAATATAGAAATTGGAAGTCTCGAGAGAAGCGAGAACGAGAAGCGAGAAACACGAACTGCTTTACGGCAATTCGACATAAACACATGCCATATGATACTGTGTATGATGTATTACCCACCTCGGTAGACATAGCTCCACACGACAAAGTTGGCCGGCTACGATAATAACATATGAACGTGAGCAGTGGTAGAAAGGGGGGGTGCCTCAAGTGAGTTTTTTTTACGACTGTGTTGTGAAATATACGGCCCACAGCTGTAGGGGGAGCTCTTTGAGAAAACACGCGACAACAAAAGTGAAGATCAGCGAAGAAATTACTAGAGTTGCCGAGTTCTGCTTTAACTCTGCCTCATGTATTATCTCTCTCCGCTTCTTTTGATATTCCCTGTTTCTTCTCCTCCACAGATAGCTGCTACCTAGCCATAACTTCCTAAAATACATAAAGTCAAAGTTGACCTAGAGTAATGACTATGAAATTGGGGGGGAATTACAGTGAATGTTAGATTTGGTTAAATGTTGTCATGCCATTTTCATTTGGCTTTAGTCATGGGAGATGCATAGCCTACAAGGGATATTGTATGTGCTATATAGGTAGGTAGTAGGTGCACTATGTGCATCCCAAATGACGTAAGCCAAATGTACATGGCATAATAGTGAATTGAGAGAGAGGGAAGGTTACCAATGGTTATACCGCAGTTAGGTCCGGTCTAATTACACTGAACAAAATTATAAACGCAACACTTTTGTTTTTGCCCCCGTTTTTCATGAGCTGAACTCAAAGATCTCAAACTTTTTCTATGTACACAAAAGGCCTATTTCTCTCAAACATTGCTCACAAATCTGTCTAAATCTGTGTTAGTGAGCACTTCTCCTTTGCCGAGATAATCCATCCACCTCACAGGTGTGGCATATCAAGATGCTGATTAGACAGCATGATTATTGCACAGGTGTGCCTTAGGCTGGCCACAATAAAAGGCCACTCTAAAATGTGCAGTTTCATCACACAGCACATTCCAACAGATGTTGCAAGTTTTGAGGGAACCTGCAATTGGCATGCTGACTGCAGGAATGTCCAGCAGAGCTGTTTCCCGTGAATTTAATGTTCATTTCTCTACCATAAGCAATCTCCCAAGGCGTTTTAGAGAAACTTGTGTTCGTGAGGATGTTCATGGATATCCACGAACATCCTCACTCTCACTCGTGCTATATTGCTTAATAGTAGCATGCGGTGTAGGCCTGTATGGAAGAAATATAGGGAGAATTACATAAATACAAATATAAAACAGGTTAATGAAACATTACAGGCCATATTGGTATTTATTGTGATCAACAATTATATTCTAGCCTTCGTTGAGGACCATTTGGAGGTTTTTGTCACCACCGTCAGACTGTACGTCACCACCGTCAGACAGAAAACCTGACGGTGGTGACGTATGACGGTGGTGACAAAATCTACTCTTTCACATGATATGCATGAGTTGTTCACATTAGCCATCTTTTTCTCCCTCTGTTGCTATCTACTTCAGACCTCTTCTTAAAAAGTATACATTTATGTCATAATCTAATCTAATATTTTTTTATACAAAAGAGACGGTGTTGACATGTTATGGTTGTGACAGTAGCAGTGTCCAAAAATATGAACAAGTCTAAGAGAAATTAGCAAACTTACAGCAGCTTGAGTGATCTTGAAGCATGCAGAAGAGCTGAAGGTTTGAAAATGGGGTCCCCAGGAATTAAGTTGACCTTGTAGTTGCCTGATTTTATTGCTTTTTATAAATATCTGACGGTGGTGACTAATATGTGGGACACATTTTGAGCAACCACAAAATAATTGTAATATGTATTAAAAACTACAAACAGTGAGGTTTGAACAATATTTACTATGTACTCTTTCATGTGGTAAAGATATTTTTCAATTTAATTATTACGTTTTGTTTTTTTAATCAAGTTGAAATGATTATCTCCTATTCGAGGACAACCGATTTTGTAGGCAATGGGCCAGCATATAGTCATTAAATTAATACAAATTAAAAATAAACCTATAAAATAACCTTACATATGTGCAAAGGACCCCCTGATTATAACCTTGATTCTTTTTATTCATGAAAATGTTATTAATTTCCAACAGAATTAGCACTTTTCTTCGTGGGACATGTTTTATCCAAATTCCCAAGAATCAGTGAATGGTCAAATATGTACTATTGTGTTAACATTTTATTGACTAAAAATGCGTTAGAACCACTGATCTATATAATGTCATTCTATATAGATCAGTGGTTAGAACACGTTCATCTCAAAGACGAGCTCGATCAGAATCAGTAACATATAGCAGGTCAGCTGACTCGATTTCCTTCTCATACATTCCCCTGTTGAAGCCCAGCGTCAGTGACTTCAGTGAATTGGATAAATGCTGCGATTATGTCCCGCCACGGACGCTCAGCGTCTCTGGGGTGAATGAGGGGTGGGCTGGCCTGGACTCCGGGCTTCTGCATGATGATCGGAGGGTCTGTCGGAAGGCTGCAGCTCCTTTTGATTGACAGCGATTTCATACAATAAAAAGTCGCTGATGCTGAAGCTGTTCGAGCTCAGTCCCATCGCGGACTTTTCAAAGACAAACTGCTGCAACCTATTTCTTGGTATTTGCTTGTCGAAATTGCTAGCCAATTTTCATAATACATTTCACACAATTATACTGTACATTTATATCTTTATTATATTATTATTAGTAATTATTACATGGCTTGGCTGAATTCCAATATAGAATGCGGTCTGTTCTTTATAACAGACCGCTGCGAAGTATAACAGACCGTTGCCATGAAAAACAGCGGGTTGCTATGGACGCGGAACGGACTATTTTCTTTAGCGGAAGCAATACAATCGTTTTTAAATCAATAACCCCTTTTTAAATCAATAATTCGCGGCAAATTATTTATTTATTTTGTAGGTAGCCATGTAATAAGCGGGATAATGTATAGTGAGCCGGTTGTTATAGTGAATAACAACCCCTTCAGGCTGATTCAAGATCCCTCCGCTTCGCGTCGGGATCCCGTTCAGCCTGTCAGGGTTGTTATTCACTATAACAACCGGCTCACTATACATTATCCCTTACTTATTACATGGCTCGGCTGAATTCCAATGTAGAATGCGGTGTGTTATTTCTTGATATCAGACCGCTGCGAAGTATAACAGACCGTTGCCATGAAAAACAGCGCGTTGCTATGGACGCGGAACGGACTATTTTCTTTGGCGGAAGCAATACAATCGTTTTTAAATCAATAAACTCCTTTTTAAATCAATAATTCGTGTCAAATTATTTATTTATTTTGTAGGTAGCCATGTAATAAGCGGGATAATGTATAGAGAGGCGGTCGTTATAGCGAATAACAACCCCTTCAGGCTGATTCAAGACCTGTTCAGCCTGTCGGGGTTGTTATATATTCGCTATAACGACCGCCTCTCTATACATTGTCCCTTACTTAAAAAATAATTATTAAAATAATTTAAAAAATATTAGTAGTAGTAGTATTATTATGCTTTATTATATTATTATTTATACCTTTATTTTATTATTACATTTATACAATTATATTTAACTCTGCTGGCCATTGAGAGGACACTGGTCAAGTCACTGGAAAAGACGCCTAGTTGGTACGACAGGGTCACATTTTCTTGAAAAGGAACGTAGGGCAGAATTTACGTATAAATAAATGGACAATTTTTATGATGTAGGCCGAAAATGAGCTTCCCCTCTTTGAAAGACCAGCAGCCGCCACTGGTCTCCACCCATGTGTGCTGTTGGCTTTCATCAAAATTTCAATGCTGATCCAACACACTTTAAACACTTAAAGTGTTTAAAATAACTTGGATAACTTTTGTGACAGCCATTTTAATTTAACTTTTTTTTTTTTTATTCAGTTTCAACAATTTTTAAACTAGTGTGTCTGTGTAAAATCCAGTTCAGTCCAGCAGGTGGCACTACCTCAGTGTCTTTATTGATACAATATATACAGTGCTATGCATAAGTTTAGACACCCATGCTAAAGTTGACTAAAAAGAGGAATAAAAAATCATCTTTTGGAAATTGAACTTAATGCCTTAATTAAAAAAAATAGGAAAAATCCAACCTTTAAAGGGGTCATATAATGCCATTTTTGTACAAGCTAATATGATTCTTTAGGGTCTAAATTAAAAGTTTGTAATATACTTTAATTAAAAATTCTCATTAGTATTGTAAGAAAACACTAATTTTACCTGGTCAAAAACAGCTCTGTTTTCAGCACGCCGTTTCAGTGCATGTGTCTTTAAATGATAATGAGCTTTGCTCACCCCGCCCCTCTGTTCTGTGCGTACACCGTTTGTAACACAATAACCACGCGTTGTTCATTATAAACCTGGGATTATGAATTATATTGAGAACGTCGTACATGGAAAACATGCCGTAATGTACCCTGAGTGTAAACCTTAGATGCATTCATCGTGAAGCCTGCAGCAAGGTTTGCAAATTTCGCAAAGATTAATATAAATACTAATATAAAGGTTAATAAAACATTACACTCACATCTTCTGGAGGTTCAGCAGTAACACGTTGGTACCGATCCGTTTTTTCTCGTTTGTAAAGCTGTCTGGTGTGAAATGATTCGCGTAAACATGAAAGCATGGACGGTCGTGGGGAATCCCCGTGAGGGAATCCCCGCGTCAATCCTTTGGGCATATCGCTTCAAAAACAAAACTCTTCAACGGCTCGGATTTAGGAACATCCAAATGACTGCTGTGTTCCTTATTACATCTAAGAACAGAACACCACAATCGCGTAGACGCCATTCTACTCCAGCATAACAACAATGGCGGACTACTATGACGATGGCTGTCACAGCTTGCTCAGGGCGGGTCTTGTGTTGAAACACGGCTGTCAATCACAATCGCGGGAGGGGCGTACGATCTTATGACGTCACAATATCGAACGGCTTGATTTCATAGATGGTCAAACATATAAGGAGATTAAAACAAAACCACTGGATGGATTTTAATCATGATAGGATGGTTGTGTACAGGCACTGCCAACAGACATTTCAGTGCAATCAACTTGTAAAAGTGCATGTACCATTATATGACCCCTTTAAGGACACCAATTTTCTTTGTGAATGAATAATGTATCGTAAATAAATAAATGTTCTTCCTTAAAATACAGGGTGCATAAGTCTGGACACCCCTATGTTAAATTCCCATAGAGGCAGGCAGATTTTGATTTTTAAAGGCCAGTTACTTCATGGATCCAGGATACAATGCATCCTGATAAAGTTCCCTTGGCCTCTGGAATTAAAATAGCCCCACATCATCACATAGCCTTAAAATAAAAATCTGCCTGCCTATATGGGAATTTAACATAGGGGTGTCCAGACTTATGCACCCTGTATTTTAAGGAAGAACATTTATTTATTTACGATACATTATTCATTCACAAAGAAAATTGGTGTCCTTAAAGGTTGGATTTGTCCTTTTTTTTTTAATTAAGGCATTAAGTTCAATTTCCAAAATATGATTTTTTATTCCTCTTTTTAGTCAACTTTAGCATGGGTGTCTAAACTTATGCATAGCACTGTATGAAGTCATGGTTATGCCAACCGTACCATGTGCGATTGAATCACTGAGTTTGCCCCCAAAATATTATTATTTACTTATTAAGTGTGCTTGCTGAAAGCGCACACTTATTGTTCTTCTTACGTTTTCTTATTATTATTATTATTATTATTATTATTATTATTATTATTCCCGGGAGAAAAATTTTGGCCAGCTCCTGCGCCTAGGCCCTTTGAGACAGAGACACCGTTCCAACTTTAAAACGTTCGGTCAGTACCGGTGTAAGTTGCTCGCGAAGATGACATCACAAGTCCATGTCGTTCGTCCGCCATAGTGGATTGAACAGAAAGCGAAACTAAAGTTTCACAGGTCACAAATTTGGTCCGAACTTCACGAAACTGGACGTACTTGATCCTTGGACTAAGCCTCACAAAAGTTACTAGAAGGATTTTTGATTTTTGGAAGCGTTTGCCCATCACAGCCAAACGAAATCGGCGGCGTAGTCGCCAAAACAGGAAGTAGTTAATATTTCAGGAACGCTGTCACGTATCGAAACCAAACTTTGTACATTAACTCGAGACTCCAAGGTGAGGATGTACAAGATCTGAATTGTTTTAATTTTTTTTTTATTTCAGGCTAATTGACAAACCCATTTACCTATGTCTAGGTTTCAACTCAGACTTTTAGTGTTAATGCATTTAGACAGTAGGTGGCACTGTTGTATTACATTTCACAGAGCTGCCAAGTCAGTGTATAGACTGCATTAGTTTTTACTAGGTTTGCCTTAATAAATGCAGGGCTTGAATTTCGTTTTTTAAACTGGGAGGGAATTCCACCGCTTACATGGGTCACATGGGGGGGATCTAAAGGTTATTAGCCTATGCATCATACATTCGGTCTTCTTCGCTAACCGAACAATTAATTGTCTGTGGCTGTGTTTGTGCGCGCGGGAAATATGCTGCGCATAACAACAGAAAACAAGGAGAAACGTGCAGTCACATGCTCAAACAATCAACAACGTCTCTCTAGATGTGTAAAAACAAGTGGAAAGCGCGAGCGCGCCGCTCTCTCCTTTCCACAAGCGCTTGCTGTCCCGTGGCATCTGTCGTTGCTATGCAACCGTGAACTCCGATCGCCATGATGACAAGGAAGTATCAGCAAAAGATTAATAGATTTCTAGCCCTTTATTAGCTTTAGTCATGGCCGTAGCCAGCTATGATTTCACCGAGGTCCGGACTTCGGTAATTTTTTTGTATTCAAAAATAAAATTTCAAGCTCTCTGAATGATTAATTAGCCGTTTAAACCACGTCACGTGTGTGTTTGCAATTCATGTTGCTGCGAGAATGTAGAACAGTGAACGGGGCTTGAGAGCGTGCGTGAGGTGCTTACAACAAAGTAGTTTTTGACGCGTTCGACTCGAGTTCGAATCCGCCTTTTGCCGAACTCGCTCTTCTCCCTTTTCCCAATACACATGAGATGTAAAATGTATAGCCTAACATAAAGGTCTCTAGCGTTATATTTTGCCAACGAACTAAAATCGAAACCGTGATATGGTTTTGTGCTTTATAAAACAGCACAACACAAGACTTTAAGTATCCTATATAGGCATTATGTTTGTGCTGCGTGATTTAAAGAAAAGTGCGCACTTTGCTCACGCGATCAAAGAGTTTATTTCTTGCAAGTGAAGAAGACATTAGGACAAAAGTATTGTAATTTTCCTATAGTGTAATGTAAAATATACTTTTGAAATATTCATTTTCATTTAATACAGTACGTTTATAGGCTATTTTATGTCATAGGAATAATTATATAAATCATTATTATATTATTATACTAATTGTTTGGCATCCTAAAACACCAGTGATAATTTAATGTAGACTGAGACTCTATATCATAAATAAAAAATATGTTTGAGCCCTCTTTAATGTCTAGGTACAAGTCAATGCTTTTTCTTTGTGCACAGTTCATGGGTTGAAGCCATTTTTTTACAGTCTATGGTTGTAGCCCGTTGAAGCTCTTAATTTTGAGCTCTCAAAGTGCACCAGACTGATGCATTTAACTTTAAAATGTACAAAATTTTCTTGCGGGGGAGCATGTCCCCGAACCCCCCTAGAGGGACAGAGGTTTACCCAACATAGTTTTAAAAATCCTATGGGAAAGAACGATAATTTATTAACTTTACTCCAGCATAGTACAACAAAGTTCCTTTTAATGTCCTAAAATTTACTTGGACAAACTATACATTTGGCCTGCCTTAGGGGGGGCCTACAAGACATTGTGCCCAGGGGCCTCTGAATTCTTAATCCGGCCCTGCACCTCACCCCAGACCTCACTAATTTTCAAACCCTGGTTACGGCCTTGGCTTTACTACTAGATATATTTATGGAGATGAAAAATAATAAGGCGCCCTGTACAGCTATGATCAGCCAGGGTTTCCGCGGGGCATTAAAAAGCATTTTGCTTATTCATGCAAATGTAAATGCGCAATCCCCACATTCCCGCACCGAAATTCAAGCCCTGAAATGGCAGCGGGATGTGTAACTCTAGCATATGGCGCATATGTCATATAAAGTTAGGCAAGGCCAAACAGCGTTATCCATGTTTTGCGATTGCATCGCTAGAGTAAGCTAGTGAAACTGATAGCGTTCTTCATTTAATTACAATATGAGGACTGACGGTAGGCTATAAAAATCAGCGTTTCTGTGTAGGTGATGACAACCATCTTGACAGCAGCAATCAAAGCATCGCTAATTACGGTTGACCTTAATTTGAGATAGTAAATTTGTTCCTAATCAAAGGGAACACTCAACCACAGAACAGCTGGGTAAGTTTTGTATTGGCTTATTGGATACAGTAAATGAAGACTGTCATCACCTACACAGAAACGCTGATTTTTATAGCCTACCGTCAGTCCTCATGTTGTAATTAAATGAAGAACGCTATCAGTTTCACTATTAGCTTACTCTAGCGATGCAATCAACAACATGGATAACGCTGTTTGGCCTTGCCTAACTTTATATGCACAATCTTGAAAAAAGTACTATTGTTGAAATTCTCACATCAAGCAAACTTCAACGCACCCTTATCCACTACCTGCTAACGTTAGTGAACCGCACCAGAGCAAGCACACTTTGCAGTTCCTCCGGAAATGCACTTTTCTAGTTATTTTAATATTTTTTCCTAGATTTAAGAATAATAGCGAAGTGATCATCAAACTCTACAATGACAGAAATAGAAGACTGAGATTGATGATGTTGGCTAGTACTGTAGTAAGTTAAATAAAAAATAATTTTAACCCTTAGATCTAAAGGCTTTTTCGTAAAGTGTGTCCAGACTGCAGTGAATATAGTGTTGTATGTATTTTTAGTAATGTTATGTACCATGTATGTATAATGTTTATGAATCCATTGATCCAGTCCAGCAGGTGTCAGTGTATCTACTGTTGATTCTTATATGCGAGTAAAGCGAAATTTTTCTTACACAAATATAAATTCCAGGGTGCTATTAAAGCCCTACTTTTTCATATTTTGTAAGGAAATTAAATCTTACCTGGACACTCTCCTTATATCCAGCCCTTAAAACTGTCATTTGTATGACATTTTCTTGATTTCGTAACCTGTAATTGTACTAAATTGTATTTACCCCTGGCTTTGATTTATGTATGTTCTTAGCAATAATAAAAACATTAACAACAACAGACTGTGATTAAACGGTCATCAGCTTCGTAAATCCTGCCGAGTTTTTTATATATAGGCTATATTTATTTATTTTTATCAAATGTATTCACATTTATAAGACTATACTTTGTATCATATTACCTTTGCATCAAATTCCAAAAAATAAAAATAATAATAGTTAATGCCTCTGTGAGGGTGATGGTAAAATCAGAGGATGTCTAATAAGGGGAGAACTTCCACTCTCAGTAAACTTCCGGCTTCTGAACTGGTTGCAGTTCCACTCTGGCTCCACATGAAGGCGCTCACAGGACGAGTGCAGTTCCACTCTGGCTCCACATGAGGGCGCTCACAGGACGAGTGCAGTTCCATGCTGGCTCCACATGAGGGCGCTCACAGGACGAGTGCAGTTCCACTCTGGCTCCACATGAGGGCGCTCACAGGACGAGTGCAGTTCCACTCTGGCTCCACATGAGGGCGCTCACAGGACGAGTGCAGAATGAATGGAGGTATATGGCGCTATACACCTCAAAATCCACTTTTCTCAGGATATAATTTTTTGTCTAGTAATTTGAATATTGTATTCGAAAGGAGATCCAAAGAAATTACACATTGCTGGGTGTTAGATTTTTTAGAGTCGCTTATTTGCTTTAAAAAGTCTTTTAAAATGTCAATGACGTCACACACATCGTACGACCAGAGATACTGCTTTACGGCAATCCTTCAGTCACTTTGGTGCTTTCGCGCTCTGCACTTTCTTTTCTCTCGAGGCGTCGACAACACAGCTGACACAGGCAAACACACAACACAGCTGACACAGGTAAACACACAACACAGCTGACACAGGCAAACACACAACACAGCTGACACAGGCAAACACACAACACAGCCGACACAGGTTAACACACAACACAGCTGACACAGGTAAACACACGACACAGCCGACAGAGAAACGCACAACACAGCAGACACAGGCAAACACAGCTGACACAGGCAAACACACAACACAGCTGACACAGGGAAACACACAACACAGCCGACACAGGTAAACACACAACACAGCCGACACAGAAAAACACACGACACAGCTGACAAAGGTAAACACACAACACAGCTGACACAGGTAAACACACAACACAGCTGACACAGGCAAACACACAACACAGCTGACACAGGTAAACACACAACACAGCTGACACAGGCAAACACACAACACAGCTGACACAGGGAAACACACAACACAGCCGACACAGGTAAACACACAACACAGCTGACACAGGTAAACACACAACACAGCCGACACAGGTAAACACACAACACAGCTGACACAGGCAAACACACAACACAGCTGACACAGGTAAACACACAACACAGCTGACACAGGCAAACACACAACACAGCTGACACAGGGAAACACACAACACAGCCGACACAGGTAAACACACAACACAGCTGACACAGGTAAACACAACACAGCTGACACAGGGAAACACACAACACAGCCGACACAGGTAAACACACAACACAGCCGACACAGGTAAACACAACACAGCTGACACAGGTAAACACACAACACAGCCGACACAGAGAAACACACGACACAGCTGACACAGGTAAATACACAACACAGCTGACACAGGTAAACACACAACACAGCTGACACAGGTAAACACAACACAGCTGACACAGGGAAACACACAACACAGCTGACACAGGCAAACACACAACACAGCTGACACAGGGAAACACACAACACAGCCGACACAGGTAAACACACAACACTGCTGACACAGGTAAACACACAACACAGCCGACACAGGTAAACACACAACACAGCTGACACAGGCAAACACACAACACAGCTGACACAGGTAAACACACAACACAGCTGACACAGGCAAACACACAACACAGCTGACACAGGGAAACACACAACACAGCCGACACAGGTAAACACACAACACAGCTGACACAGGTAAACACAACACAGCTGACACAGGGAAACACACAACACAGCCGACACAGGTAAACACACAACACAGCCGACACAGGTAAACACAACACAGCCGACACAGGTAAACACACAACACAGCTGACACAGGTAAACACAACACAGCTGACACAGGGAAACACACAACACAGCCGACACAGGTAAACACACAACACAGCCGACACAGGTAAACACAACACAGCTGACACAGGTAAACACACAACACAGCCGACACAGAGAAACACACGACACAGCTGTCACAGGTAAATACACAACACAGCTGACACAGGGAAACACACAACACAGCCGACACAGGTAAACACACAACACAGCTGACACAGGTAAACACACAACACAGCCGACACAGGTAAACACACAACACAGCTGACACAGGCAAACACACAACACAGCTGACACAGGTAAACACACAACACAGCTGACACAGGCAAACACACAACACAGCTGACACAGGGAAACACACAACACAGCTGACACAGGTAAACACACAACACAGCTGACACAGGGAAACACACAACACAGCCGACACAGGTAAACACACAACACAGCCGACACAGGTAAACACAACACAGCTGACACAGGCAAACACACAACACAGCTGACACAGGTAAACACACAACACAGCTGACACAGGCAAACACACAACACAGCTGACACAGGTAAACACACAACACAGCTGACACAGGTAAACACACAACACAGCCGACACAGGTAAACACACAACACAGCTGACACAGGCAAACACACAACACAGCTGACACAGGTAAACACACAACACAGCTGACACAGGTAAACACACAACACAGCTGACACAGGGAAACACAACACAGCTGACACAGGTAAACACACAACACAGCTGACACAGGGAAACACACAACACAGCCGACACAGGTAAACACACAACACAGAGAAACACACGACACAGCCGACACAGGTAAACACACGACACAGCCGACACAGGCAAACACACAACACAGCTGACACAGGGAAACACACAACACAGCTGACACAGGGAAACACACAACACAGCCGACACAGGTAAACACACAACACAGCTGACACAGGTAAACACAACACAGCTGACACAGGTAAACACACAACACAGCTGACACAGGCAAACACACAACACAGCTGACACGGGTAAACACAACACAGCTGACACAGGCAAACACACAACACAGCTGACACAGGCAAAAACACAACACAGCTGACACAGGCAAACACACAACACAGCTGACACAGGCAAACACACAACACAGCTGACACAGGCAAACACACAACACAGCTGACACAGGTAAACACACAAACACACAACACAGCTGACACAGGTAAACACACAACACAGCTGACACAGGTAAACACACAACACAGCTGACACAGGGAAACACACAACACAGCTGACACAGGGAAACACAACACAGCTGACACAGGTAAACACACAACACAGCTGACACAGGGAAACACACAACACAGCTGACACAGGCAAACACACAACACAGCTGACACAGGTAAACACACAACACAGCTGACACAGGGAAACACACAACACAGCTGACACAGGTAAACACACAACACAGCTGACACAGGCAAACACACAACACAGCTGACACAGGCAAACACACAACACAGCTGACACAGGGAAACACAACACAGCTGATACAGGGAAACACAACACAGCTGACACAGGTAAACACACAACACAGCTGACACAGGGAAACACACAACACAGCCGACACAGGTAAACACACAACACAGAGAAACACACGACACAGCCGACACAGGTAAACACACGACACAGCCGACACAGGCAAACACACAACACAGCTGACACAGGGAAACACACAACACAGCTGACACAGGGAAACACACAACACAGCCGACACAGGTAAACACACAACACAGCTGACACAGGTAAACACAACACAGCTGACACAGGTAAACACACAACACAGCTGACACAGGCAAACACACAACAACACAGCTGACACAGGTAAACACAACACAGCTGACACGGGTAAACACAACACAGCTGACACAGGCAAACACACAACACAGCTGACACGGGTAAACACAACACAGCTGACACAGGCAAACACACAACACAGCTGACACGGGTAAACACAACACAGCTGACACAGGCAAACACACAACACAGCTGACACAAGCAAAAACACAACACAGCTGACACAGGCAAACACACAACACAGCTGACACAGGCAAACACACAACACAGCTGACACAGGTAAACACAACACAGCTGACACAGGCAAACACACAACACAGCTGACACAGGTAAACACACAAACACACAACACAGCTGACACAGGTAAACACACAACACAGCTGACACAGGGAAACACACAACACAGCTGACACAGGGAAACACACAACACAGCTGACACAGGGAAACACAACACAGCTGACACAGGTAAACACACAACACAGCTGACACAGGGAAACACACAACACAGCTGACACAGGCAAACACACAACACAGCTGACACAGGTAAACACACAACACAGCTGACACAGGGAAACACAACACAGCTGACACAGGTAAACACACAACACAGCTGACACAGGCAAACACACAACACAGCTGACACAGGTAAACACACGTGCTAGAAGAGTTTTGTTTTGTTTGTTTCTGGTCCCGCTTCGGATGCCACGATGCCATCAAGCGGTATCTCTGGTCGTAATCAGTCCTTCACTCAACCTGTAAGAAATCGAAAGGACATAAGTACTCGTTCATTCAACTTTCGACCTATAACCCATGTTGAACTTGCAAAACCTACAATCAAATCTGAGATTTCTCAACGGCAATCGGGTGAAAGACAAATTTAGCCGTCTAGCGCCATAGACTCCCATTCATTTTGCACTCATGGGCGATCGATCGCCCCCAGTGGAGCTCTGGTGGAACTACAACCACAATTCGGTACAATAGGACTTAATAGGGAGTGGCCAGGCTCTCCGTAGACGGGCTCTGGTAAAATGGACATCTTTCTCTCTTCTGTTCTGAATGCCGTTATCAATCTCTCTATTTATTCCCTCTTTTTTAAAGTTGTGAAAATACTATTGCGGAGTTTATCACTTGCTATTTGAGCAAATGGGAACACAAAATCCATTTAATTTAGTCACTCATTCATTTCTATTGAAGTTTACCCACTACGCACTCGAATTCGTGAAAAAGCTCAATGAGGGTTTGTGGCGTGAACACAATAAAAATGTTATTGTATAACATTAAATTAAAGGTGCGTTCACGCCATATCGAAAAAGTGTTCAGTCCTTGTAGAGCTCGTAATTACAACTTGTAAGTTGGGAATTTTCGGAGAGCTTCTACTTATACCACGTGACCGCTGAGGGTCACGTGTTGTTTTCATCTCGAAATTACACTAATTATGACATGGCATGAACAGCATAGCAAAATAAATTAACAAAACAATAAACAAATCATTTAGATACTTTTATATATTTTAGTTAATGTAAAAACAACAACAAAGCAAATTCGAGCAATGAGATTTTAAAGTTTAATTGGGGCATTTCTGTGATTTTGTTGTCATGTTCCCCTGTTTTCTCTCTGTGCTGTAGGGAAGGTTCCACCCACTAATATAATTATATTAGCGCTCCGTCCATTAACAACCTTCCTCGCT
This sequence comes from Scardinius erythrophthalmus, assembly GCF_964197995.2. NCBI lineage: Eukaryota > Metazoa > Chordata > Actinopteri > Cypriniformes > Leuciscidae > Scardinius > Scardinius erythrophthalmus. The sequence continues at coordinate 2,742,448 of NC_138231.1, read as the reverse complement.
TTCAGGTAAGACATGTGACACCATTAACATTTTAATTATGCATGCTACAGTTCCTTAAAAAAAGGCAAGAAATGTTATGGTCATATTTCAATCTTGAACTAAGATAATTATTTTATCATATTCTTCATGAGATTCACCTGCTTGCTAAGTATGTGTAAAAGTTTGTCTTTTCCCCTCAGCATGAGATCTAGCTGGTCATTTCTGCAGTAGAGTGACCGGTTTGTGTCAATGTTCTCACAGGAGAGAGGCGTTTCCGTCACTCACTCGAATGACGAGGTTGTCGAGCGCTCTCGGTTGGTCTTTCTGGCCGTCAAACCTAACCTCGTTCCGAAGGTTCTAAACGGAATCTCCCGGAATGTCACTCAGGAACACATCATCGTTTCCATGGCGGCCGGAGTCACTCTAGAAACACTTGAGGAGGTGAGGATTCACTATAGACTGTAAAAAAATATGGACGTAGTGTCTGTGACATCACCCGTAGTCAGAGCCGCCTTAACCTAATGTTAGGCCCCGGGGCTAAATTTCAACTTTATGCAAATGAGAAGCGAAATTTATGCAAAACCCAATAGGAAAGAAGCCTTTCAGTGGAGCTCAGCTCCCGTCACCGTCTCGAGTGCAGTCAAGACAGAAGAGTTCGAGGGCGATTTCACTGTTTTATATGATTTGACTGTAACTAACCACAAACATGGATATAATAAAATGATGCATGGGAAAGAAACTGTCGACAGTCTCAGTGAGTTTAATTCATACATTTATAGTTCGAGTGTTGTAGTTTTATGATGCAAGTTTAGCACTGCAGTTCCCCTGCATTATGTTAACTATTAGGGACAAGAAAATTGATTATTTGTCAAATTCGGATGATGTTTTAGTAATTTATGACAGTATGAGTGAGTTTAATTTGTAGATTGATCGATCGTTAATCTAGTAAATGATTTAATCCACTGAACACTGCTGTGTGGTAATATAAAAACACTCTCCCAACAGCATACTGTTTCTTTTGAGCCGAATTCCTAGTCAAATTAATATAGTTGTATCACTTGTGATTTTTGTACAGATGTGGCCAGACGAGCAGTCTACCAATAACATTAGAGCGACAGCACTACCAACGCCCAGAACCACAAGCGACTTAATAGTACAGAGACTAGCGACATACAGCGTCAAAATCACTGACTGTGTTAACGGGGCTTATGGGGCCACGTGGGTCACTCAATCAGCAGACATGTAACGATTAGAGTGATTGACAGAAAACCTGACAAGTTACAAAACAATATGACCTTTTCAGCTCATCATGAACCTGAACATGGGATGCCCCTGAATATGGGAGGCCCCTGAACATGGGAGGCCCCTGAACTTGGGAGGCCCCTGAACATGGGAGGCCCCTGGGCTTCAGCCAAGGTAAGCCCGTGCATTAATGCGGCCTTATACATATGCTACATGTGCGGTGCTGCTGTTGTCCTTTTTTTACTTTGCATGTCCGTTGTTGGCCATTAAATTGTGTGCATACAGTGCTCCAATATGAAGAAATATAGTGCTGATGGAGACAGACTGTCTGTCAAATTTTGTGTTTGGGATGCAGAAACAAGATATTGGTCACTGACAGTATTGATGGTGAAAGAACATGGAAAACAAATGATAAGAATAGAAAATGCAAATACTGAGGTGGATTTTGACGTATTTCCAAAGAAAACAACAACAATGACCAACACAGAGAAAATATGAACAGACAAGTGAATGAAGAAGAAAAATGAAAAAGGCTTCTTTTTTTTTTTTTTGAGTAATACAGGGCTTGGCATAAGCAATGGCCCGATGGCCAAATTAAAAGTAAAATATAAAAAGTAAAAATATAGAGGGGGCCAGCAAAACTCTGATCTACTGGCCAGTGGGGATTTTTTTTATGTTGAGCCCTGTAATTAAACAAATGATGTGATGAGCTGATTGTGGGATGAGAGCGGATATAATAATCACGTAGTTTAAATCTGCAGACAGAAACATCAGACTCGGGACAGAAACACACGACCTCTAAAGTAAGAACATGTTCATTCTTCAAACACAGTTGCACTTTCTGATGTTAATATTGTCTGAATGATTGATATGAATCGTGTTATGCTGATAAAATGTTTTCATTACATGATCATGTTAAACCTTGAGTTTTTTTTTTTTTTTTTTACTTGGGGTTTTGAGTTTTTCCAATGTGTTTCTTCCTCAGAAATGGACCAAACTCTATATTTGATTCTTCTTCTCATTGGTGAGTGTGTTTGTTGTTTTATTTATGGTGTATAGTTTCATCAGGTTTGACCCTGTTATGAAAAGCATTAAATCAAACGTTCTCTTTCACAGTTCTCTGCTCCCTATCTGAATGTGTTCAGCGTCAGTATTACTTTATAAACGTGTTGAAGACCTGGACTGGAGCTCAGAGATTCTGCAGAGAGAATTACACAGATCTGGCCACCGCTGACAACATGAACGATATGAACGAGCTGAAGAAAAGTGTGAAGAGTGTTCAGTATATCTGGATTGGGTTGAAGAGGACGAGTGTTGATAAATGGCAGTGGTCTTCAGGTGAACCTGCGCTCTATCTGAACTGGGGACCTGGACAACCTGATGGAGGAGATGAGAGCTGTGCTATCATGAGGAATGGAGAATGGCATGATTATCCATGTAGTGACAGCCTGACTTTCATCTGCAGTTCATCTAACAGTAAGTGCAGCTCCATACAATCACAATAAACATTCATTGAAATACTTTACAATAAGGTTCCTTTATTAAACATTAGTTAATGTATTAACTAACATAAACTTACAATAAGCAATACATTTATTACTGTTTTTGTTAATCTTTGTTAATGTTAGTTAATAAAAATAAAGATGTTCATTGTTTGTTCATGTTAGTTCACAGTGCATTACTAATGTTAACAAGATTTTAATAAAGTATTAACAAAGATGAATAAATGCTGTGTAAGTGCAGTTCATTATTAGGTAAGGTTAACTAATGTAGTTAACTAATGAACCTGATTGTAAAGTGTTACCCATTCATTATGACCGCCGCTAGCGTAGCTAGCGAAAGCGGTCATATAGGGATTGTCAAAGTTTTTTTTTTTTTTTTTTTCCGTCACCTTACTGAATTTTTCGTCAACGATACCAGGGACACCGAAGCACCGGGGAACATGAAATTTGGTGGGCATGTAGCCCCACTAGACTTCTAAGGAAAAATTTCGTTTGGTCCCCGGGGGCCACTCCCCCCCCGCGCTGGGCCCCCCCAAACCCCAAAAAATGCAGTTTTTCCTAAATAACTACCTGAACCGTGGCACCGAGGATGAAGAAATTTTTATGGTATGTTGGTCTACTAGACTTTTATGGAAAAATTTAATTTGGTCCCCGGGGGCCACTTCCCCCCCCGCGCTGGGGCCCCCGTAAATTTTTCGTCAACGATACCAGGGACACCGAAGCACCGGGGAACATGAAATTTGGTGGGCATGTAGCCCCACTAGACTTCTAAGGAAAAATTTCGTTTGGTCCCCGGGGGCCACTCCCCCCCCGCGCTGGGCCCCCCCAAACCCCAAAAAATGCAGTTTTTCCTAAATAACTACCTGAACCGTGGCACCGAGGATGAAGAAATTTTAATGGTATGTTGGTCTACTAGACTTTTACGGAAAAATTTTGTTTAGTCCCCGGGGGCCACTTCCCCCCCCCGCGCTGGGGCCCCCGTAAATTTTTCGTCAACGATACCAGGGACACCGAAGCACCGGGGAACATGAAATTTGGTGGGCATGTAGCCCCACTACACTTCTAAGGAAAAATTTCGTTTGGTCCCCGGGGGCCACTCCCCCCCCGCGCTGGGCCCCCCCAAACCCCAAAAAATGCAGTTTTTCCTAAATAACTACCTGAACCGTGGCACCGAGGATGAAGAAATTTTTGTGGTATGTTGGTCTACTAGACTTTTACGGAAAAATTTCATTTGGTCCCCGGGGGCCACTTCCCCCCCCGCGCTGGGGCCCCCGTAAATTTTTCGTCAACGATACCAGGGACACCGAAGCACCGGGGAACATGAAATTTGGTGGGCATGTAGCCCCACTAGACTTCTACGGAAAAATTTCGTTTGGTCCCCGGGGGCCACTCCCCCCCCGCGCTGGGCCCCCCCAAACCCCAAAAAATGCAGTTTTTCCTAAATAACTACCTGAACCGTGGCACCGAGGATGAAGACATTTTTATGGTATGTTGGTCTACTAGACTTTTACGGAAAAATTTCGTTTGGTCCCCGGAGGCCACTTCCCCCCCCCCCCCCCCGCGCTGGGGCCCCCGTAAATTTTTCGTCAACGATACCAGGGACACCGAAACACCGGGGAACATGAAATTTGGTGGGCATGTAGCCCCACTAGACTTCTACGGAAAAATTTCGTTTGGTCCCCGGGGGCCACCCCCCCCCCGCGCTGGCCCCCCCCAAACCCCCAAAAATGCAGTTTTTCCTAAATAACTACCTGAACCGTGGCACCGAGGATGAAGAAATTTTTATGGTATGTTGCTCTTAAGGGCCCACATCAACCTAGCCCATAATCACTCATTTGTGATTTGCGCCCCTCCCATAAAAAATGAAAATGCAATATTATTCTGCTTTAATCGCCCCTATCTTCAGTGGAGATGTTCAGAACTGCACCATATTTCATGTGTATGATTAACTTGACATCTTTTGGGGGTATCCTCTGCTAAGTTTTGTAGAATTTCATCCATGGGGGGGTATAAAATAAATTCATTTATGTGCACATTTAGTGACTGTACACTCATCGGCCTGTAGATGGTGCTGTTGAGCGAAGGGTTGCTGGTTTAGGATGATACTGTCACACACACACATGCAGGAATACAAACAAACGCAAGCATGCACACACACTGACATCCACACGCACAGACACACACCCATACACACACATACAAATCCACATGCACAGACACACACACACACGCGCACACATGTACCCACACATACATACACGCACAGACACACACACACACACACACAGACACAAACACACACACACACACACACACACACACACACACACACACAGACATGCACATACTATTACTTTTTTTTAGGTATATACATAAACACGCAATACAGCCAAATTACTCCACGTCATTTATTTTTGTGGAAAGCCAGTGCAGGCCTGAGCGGCGGTCATATTTTGTACCGTGATGCGGTACATCTAGTTAATAAAAAGATGCACAATATACTGTACAAAATTAATGCAATAAATGCTGCTACTTTTTAATTTGCTCATAAATATAGGAGAGACTGTGGATTTTTGTCACAATTTTAACTTGTGTATAGAAAATAAAACCATATTAAACGCATATTGATCTTTGGTTGTTGATAACTGTGAGAGTCTGACATTAGAGAGCCTAGAGAATTATATTTTCAAAAATGTCAAACCATTGTTTTGACAAACATAACTTGTAATGATTTAATGAATGCATAATATTTTAACATAAAATAGACATACAACAACTTGCCCCATCTGGATATTTATGGACAAAACTCTTGTTCGGTTCACATCTTGCCAGTTGATTTTATTGTGTTCAACTGTATTACAGAAATATGATATAGTCATTTTGTTTTGGAGATTGCAATAAAATTACCACAAAACTTCACAAAGGATACATTGGGCCCTATCTTGCACCCAGTGCAATTGACTTTGTTCACCGACGCATGTATCATTCCTATTTTGCACCCACGCACAGCGGACTTTTCCCTCCACAGAAGCACGTCAGTAAATTAGGGAATGAACTTGCGCTCCCGGTTCAGCGAACAGAGGAGGCGTGTTCCAGCGCAAACGTTCCCTGGTGCTATTTTGCAGGTTTAGAAAACAATTCCGCCACTGACCAGGAGAAACCTCGTCTAAAGTCAGTGGTGCGTTGCGCATGTTATTCACACGCTATTTTAAGGGCGCATACTTGGCCATAATGTAGCGTGAGCACAACACACACACACTTTGCTTCTCTCATCTACACAGACGCAGCAGTTCTCATTTTTGCAAACCATACATTATTACAAGGAACAATATTACCACACGAGGGAAATCATTGTTGTGTCCATGAAGATGTGAAAAATAGGCATAAATCTAGCTTACACGTTTACCCAAATGATCATTCGCCTGTTTAACCGAAGCTAATCTGGGTGTGTTTCTCCATCCACAATGTCACTTCTCTGTGTTTTACGGCCCTGACGAGAACGTCGGTCTCCTCGGCTGTGAACCGCTCCTGGCAAATCCGCCGTTATAATAGCAATCCGCCATGGAACAAGCGCGCCTGCTCTTAAAGGGAATGTGAGATGACGCTCTGATTGGTTTATTTCACGTTACGCCCAAACCACACCTATGAGTAACGAAGCGACTTCAGACCAACACATTTTAGATTTGCCCACGATGTTTCGCGTTTGATACTTGCATTTCAGATCGTTAAAATAGGGCCCTTGATGTTAGCAAAATCATCATTAATACAATTTGTAGTACTGTATATCATCAGCTGTAGAAAAAGTCTTTGAATTACACGTGTTTCTGATGCTTCGCTGCTTCACATTAAAAACCATAACGCAGAATAAACTGATTCATGAATATGTTTCCATTTGTTTTTCTTAAAGCGAACACAGGACTCGTCTTTGTCAATCAGACGATGAAGTGGAGAGACGCTCAGAGTTACTGCAGACAGAATAACACTGATCTGGTCAGTGTGAGGAACCAGAATGAGAATCAACAGATTCAGAAGTTCATCAGTGATAGTCACATATCTGACGTCTGGATGGGTCTTTTCAGAGACTCATGGCAGTGGTCAGATCAGAGTGACTCTTCATTCAGAGACTGGGCTTCTGGTGAACCTAATGGTCCAGGTGTTGATAACTGTACAGCGATTGGACCAAACGTTCTGGGTCAATGGTATGACGGCTCTTGCAACTCCCAATTTCCTTTTGTGTGTCATGAAGGTGAGCAGATCCTCACACACACACACAATCCATCCATCACCTCCAGATATCTTAAAGTTTACGCTACATGTCTGGCATGACAGATTCCTCCACAGTGTTTGCTCTGCATGTTGTTTTTGATCAGTCTCTCTCTAGTTCTCGCTTGTGGTTTGTTTTGTGTCCAGATAAACTGATTCTGATCAACGAGACTCTGACGTGGCCTGAAGCTCTGAGATACTGCAGACAGAATTATACGGATCTGGTCTCGGTTCATTCAGACAAGATGCAGCGTCGTGTGATGAATGTGGTTAAACGTGCGTCTACTGAGGCGGTGTGGTTGGGTTTACACAACTACTGCCAAATGAACATGTGGCTCTGGTTGAGCGGAGAGATCGTGTGCTATCAGAACTGGGCTCCGGGGAACGGAACGACACCGGAAAACTGCAGCCTCACGAAGAGAAAAGGAGCAGTTCAGTCTGGAGGAGATCAGCGCTGGATCAGCCTTCCTGAGACTGACAAACTCAACTTCATCTGCAGCAGATCTTAGCAGTGAGGAGACGTCAATGTTTGTGTGTTTACTTGCATTCTTTATTTTCTTATTCACTTTCTTATGTTTCATTTGTTCTTTAGTAATTTCTGAGTGAATCTTCTAATTATATATTTTAATAGTCTGTAATATGTCTCTGTGTTAATTATCATAACATTATGTGATCTTATTAAAGTTTTCTAACATCACTGAATATTCTTTAGATGTCTAAAATACTAACACAATATATGTGTGTTTTAAGAATCTCTTTGCATATCTGGTGTGTTTATGGGTCTTTATGCAAAGAGATTCTTAAAACACACATATATTGTGTTAGTATTTTAAGAATCTCTTTGCATATCTGGTGTGTTTATGGGTCTTTATGTTTTTCACTAATCTTATCTGTATCAATAACTGTTGAATATGATTCTGTGAGCAGCAGCTCTTAAAAATAAATATTATTCGTGTCTCAGGAGAATTAAATCTGGTTTATTCTTAGAAAGGCAGAAGTGAAGAGATGTCACAATGAACTGTCAAATAAATGGTAATAAATATGTAAAATGTATATTTGATTGTTGGTGTGTTTGGTTGATATTTAGTATATGATGTCACTTACAAAACATGCACATTTCAGTTTCCTGGAATAAATTAGTGGTGTGAATCTTTGGGTCGACAGCGAATCGATTTGATTCATGATTCATAGGTTTTCGATTCAGGAGCAATTTTCACAAATCCAGAATGATTAGATTCGACACGATTCACAATGCGATGCAATTCAATTAATGATTCGATTCTGAATTTCTAAAGTGCATTCATACAATTTTTAAATGCTTCCCTTAATGTGTCTTATTCATGGTGTAAATCACACAGAAACCTTCAGTGGGTCAAAGAGTCAAAATCAAAACCCTTTTTTCCATTGATAGATCATGTTAGTTCTGAATGATGATACATCGCTTTATTTTATTAGCTAGACTTCTAAATGTCTAATAATTGCAACCTGTATTTGTCCATAAAGCTTCTTGTTTATTATTTTCTTTTTTGTAAAACAAACCACTTGAGTTTTTGCCACTGATAGTCTGAAACTCCATTTATTAGCCCAGTTTCAACTGTCTGTATGACTTTGGTTACATGTTTTATGTGAAGAATAACAAATTTTAAGAATATATTTCAAATATGTTTTAGATCTGCTGATCGTACTTCCTTACATAACATCACATGCACTCAAGGTGAACATGAGGGCATCCATTTACTGATTAGATTTAACAGTTTCCATTAAAGGGGTTTTGTTAGTCTTTGATCTTCCTACTAAGAGTTGAACTATGTGTGAATGATTACATAGTCTTAGTTCTTGTGACCATGTGTTGTTTATACAATTTGGGGGATGCCATTATCTCAGTTGAGGGTAATTGCCTCTATTGTCTTTAGATGATTAGATTCTCAGTAGTCATGTGTGTAAGGTCAGCACCTTTAAGGACAGCCCACTGAAATGCCTATAAAGAAACCGTCTCAGGTTACGACTGTAACCTGTGTTCCCTGAGAACAGGGAACGAGACACTACGTCAGAATGACGCTATGGGGAACGCCTCAGGCGTGACAGGTGTCTGAAATAAATATCAACTCACGTCAATTATGTTGACCGGCGACGGCCCGTGAATCATCAGCTTGATTGATTAACGCGCAACCTGGATGTATAAAGGGAAGCCTTGCATACATGACAACATCCTATCGTCTGAAGGGACTGTTGCAGGCAGGCCCCGAGGCATGGCAGGAAGACGTAGTGTCTCGTTCCCTGTTCTCAGGGAACATAGGTTACAGTCGTAACCTGAGACGTTCCCTTTCGAAAGGGAACTCTACACTACGTCAGAATGACGCTATGGGGAACGATATACCAACGCCACCATGCTGAGGGGAGTGCATGCCCAAAGGCAGTGACAACTGTCCGAACCAGTAATTCAGAAAACACTGGAACCACTCACCCTTAGGTCACATCGGGCTGTCAGTGACAGCACTCCCTACCGGTCATCACCCAAGCTAATGAACCAAGAAACCGCCAGAACATAGTTAATGGGGGGTATATCTGGGCCAGCTCAAAGGCTTAGGACCACAGCTTCCAAAAGAAGGGGTCCCTTCTAGGGAGTGTGGCTAGGGGGCCCAAGGGACTCCCAGCCAGTCACTATTCAGGGGAGCGTGCCACCTGAAATACCACCAGGCAGGCCTGACCTGGTGTCACTACATAAGACACTAGAGTCTGGCCACTTCCTGTCTGTCTGAAGACAGAGCCTCTGGACACTTGCCTTAAGAAGGCATCCAACCCGAGGGACTGCAAAACAGGCAGTGAACCACTCAGCCCGGATCTCAGAGACGGGAAACCCTGGAGAGTATGACTCAGCATAGTGCTTTACAACCCTTGCCAGCGAGGGGAGTCTCTCTACTCGATCCATGGATCTACCCAGTGTTTGTGTTTCAAAACACTGAGGAGGCCTGTGAGGGCCTAAAGGGAGCTACCTCCAGGAAGGCCTGGTAGGACCTCTAACCTGGCGACCACAACATGGGGGAGCTTGTATTCAACCACAATATGTGGGAGCTTACCTTCAGGAAGGCCGGTGAGGCCTCTGACCTGGCAACCACAACATGTGGGAGCTCATATCAGGAAGGCCGGTGAGGCCTCTAACCTGGTGACCACAGCATGTGGGAGCTCCTATCAGGAAGGCCGGTGAGGCCTCTAACCTGGCGACCACAACATGTGGGAGCTCATATCAGGAAGGCCGGTGAGGCCTCTAACCTGGTGACCACAGCATGTGGGAGCTCCTATCAGGAAGGCCGGTGAGGCCTCTAACCTGGCGGACACGTCATGTGGGAGCTCATATCAGGAAGGCCGGTGAGGCCTCTAACCTGGCGACCACAGGATGTGGGAGCTCACTTTCAGAAAGGGAATAAAGCGTACAGCGCACAACCCTTACCATAAAAAATGGAAATAGAAAGTACATGAAAGAAAGTGCATGTACTTAGCCATTCTGAACCCAAGAAGGCCTGATGAGGCCTCTAACCTGGCGACCACAGCATGTGGGAGCTCATACTCGGGAAGGCCGGTGAGGCCTGTAACACGGTGACCACAGTGTGTGGGAGCTCATCAGAATGTGGAAGTTAGCTAGAGAAAAACATCTGTCGTAATAAAGTGACGACAGGAAGTATCTAGAATGGGACCCGAAGAGAAAGACCAGGGTCTGAGCCACATAGGAAGGGACAGAAGCGATACGCGCATGACCCTTACCATAGAAAATGGATTAGAAAGTACACAAGACATAAGTCGTGTGACTTACCAAAAGCATGGACAAAAACGTACGGAACGTATGTACCAAAAAGGAATGAAGTAAAGGTTTGCCCGTACTTCATCACTCAAAACACAGTATGTGTGAGCCCACATTCGGGAAGGCCGGATGAGGCCTGTAACCTGACATGTAAAAGCTCAAACCCAGGAAGGCCTGGTGAGGCCTGTAACCAGGGAACCACCGTACGTGGGAACCTATAATCAGGAAAGCCAGAAGAAGCCTGCAACCTGATAGACACAATACGTGGGAGTTCTCATTCAGTAAGGCCTGGTGAGGCCTGCCACCTGACATGAAAGAACTCATAACCAGGAAGGCCGCAGAGGCCTAAAGCCTGGTGACCACTAATTGTGGAAGGTTAAAACTCAGGAAGGCCGGTGAGGCCTGTGACCTAACGACCACCGCACGTGGGAGTTCAAATTCAAGAAGGCCTGGTGAGGCCTATAATTGATAATCACAGTAAGTGGAAGCTCACAGCATGTAGGAGCTCACATTCAGGAAGGCCGGCGAGGCCTGTAACCGGACATGTGAAGGCTCCTAACCAAGAAGGCCTGGTGAGGCCTATAACCTGGCGACTACAGTATGTGGGAGCTCATATACAACCACAGTACGTGGGAGCTCATACTCAGGAAGGCCTGGTGAGGCCTCAAACCTGATAACCACAATATGTGGGAGCTCCTATTCAAGAAGGCCTGGTGAGGCCTATAACTTGACAACCACAGAATGTGGGAGCTCATATTCAACCACATTAAGTGAGAGCTATACCCAGGAAGGCCTAGTGAGGCCTATGACCTGATAACCACAGTATGTGGGAGCTGATATTCAAGAAGGCCTGGTGAGGCCTATAACTTGATACCCACAGTAAGTGGGAGCTCATATTCAGCCAAAATATGTGGAAACTCTCATTCAGGAAGGCCTGGTGAGGCCTCTAACCTGATAACCACAGAATGTGGAGGCTCATATTCAAGAAGGCCTGGTGAGGCCTAAAAACTTGATAACCACTGAATGTGGGAGCTCACATTCAACCACAGTAAGTGAGAGCTATACCCAGGAAGGCCTAGTGAGGCCTATGACCTGATAACCACAGTATGTGGGAGCTCATATTCAAGAAGGCCTGGTGAGGCCTAAAAACTTGATACCCACAGTAAGTGGGAGCTCATATTCAGCCAAAATATGTGGAAACTCTCATTCAGGAAGGCCTGGTGAGGCCTCTAACCTGATAACCACAGAATGTGGAGGCTCATATTCAAGAAGGCCTGGTGAGGCCTATAACTTGATAACCACAGTATGTGAGAGCTATACTCAGGAAGGCCTAGTGAGGCCTATGACCTGATAACCACAGTATGTGGGAACTCATATTCAAGAAGGCCTAGTGAGGCCTATAACTTGATAACCACAGAATGTGGGAGCTCATATTCAACCACAGTATGTGGGAGCTCATATTCAAGAAGGCCTGGTAAGGCCTATAACTTGATAACCACAGTAAGTGGAAGCTCACAGTATGTAGGAGCTCACATTCAGGAAGGCCGGCGAGGCCTGAAACCTGACATGTGAAAAACTCCTAACCAAGAAGGCCTGGTGAGGCCTATAACCTGGCAACTACAGTATGTGGGAGCTCATATACAACCACAGTATGTGGGAGCTCACACTCAGGAAGGCCTAGTGAGGCCTATGACCTGATAACCACAGAATGTGGGAGCTCATAACCAGGAAGGCCAGATGAGGCCTGTAACCTGACGACCACAGTATGTAGGAGCTCACCTTCAGGAAGGCCGGTGAGGCCTGTAACCTGACATGTGGAGGCTCGTAACCAGGAAGGCCTGGTGAGGCCTATAACCTGGCGACTATGGTATGTGGGAGCTCATATACAGCCACAGAATGTGGGAGCTCATATTCAAGAGGCTTAGTGAGGCCTATAACTTGATAACCACAGAATGTGGGAACACATATTCAGCCACAGTGCGTGGGAGCTCATATTCAGGAAGGCCTAGTGGGGCCTCTGACCTGCTAACCACAATATATGGGAGTTCAACCACAATATATATATATTTTTTTAAAAAGAGGACTGTCTGGTCAAGGAGGCCTGCAAAGGCCTACTACCTGCCATACAGCACCTCCAAAAATCTTATTTTTACCTTCTTACCAAACACATGCCCCCAAACTCTATACAGGATACTCGGTCTGTAAGAGAAACAGAAATATGTTATTTGCGCACAAAAAACATTATACAAAGAAGACCAGACAGTACACCTGCGGCGTGTAAAGTAAAGGAACACGTCAGGAACTCTCTCTTTTTTTTTTTTTTTTTTTTTTTCAAAAGAGTACCTGGGTTAACCACTTACATGCCTGAAAGAGGCGCTTCTATTAACCAGGCTGAAGGGGGGCCATCAGACATGATATTCATCATAGACCCAGCCCCAGGCCTGATGTAAGAGACGCCTGGGGAACATCAGAAGAAGGCATCCGGGGAGATCATCCCTAGCGCCGCTGAGTGCGCTTCTGCTGGATGACCTCCCTCAGATCCTTCTTCCTGCGGGAACTGCGTCTCCTCTGTGACCTACTCCGGACCGGAGGAGGCGCACGAGAAGAGACGCTGGCCCTCTTAATATTCACTGTAAGCGATATTCTTACCAGACAAAAACAGTCCCTGAAGACGAAAAGATGTTGTCATGTATGCAAGGCTTCCCTTTATACATCCAGGTTGCGCGTTAATCAATCAAGCTGATGATTCACGGGCTGTCGCCGGTCAACATAATTGACGTGAGTTGATATTTATTTCAGACACCTGTCACGCCTGAGGCGTTCCCCATAGCGTCATTCTGACGTAGTGTAGAGTTCCCTTTCGAAAGGGAACATGTAAAGTTACGTTAGTTAGACTTTGGAAGAACTGCAGCCACGTCAACGCGAAGTCCTCAATAAAGAATAACTTCTTGAACGTGATCCCAATGTCTCCTGGTTTCTGCTTAGACGAAGGAAAAAGTTTCCAACATATACAACTCATATTGCCTGTGATCTGCATACAGTGATCTCATACCTTCTTTTATTTGCTGAAAAAGTTGATCATTAAGTTGAACAATGTTGCATACACTACCTTGTGGTGTACCATTATCTATTGCAGTGGTTCTCTTTTTTGGGCCAGCGCCCCCTATCCAATATCCAGGTCCCTGACCGCGTTTATGGGGCGCCGTTTGTAAATCGGTTCACGCTGAAAATAACAGCACCATTTAGTCACATTTAGCTTCAAACAATGTTTAAAAAACTGGTATGAATTTTTGATTGTCACTTTTTAGCACATTTACAACAATATTTGTCAACTTAGAGATACTGTAAATAGTTGAATCTATATATTAAATGTTACACCTATTTGTTAAATCTAAATGCTAAATCTAAATATTAAATCTAAATCTAAATGTTAAATCTAAATGTTAAATCTAAATCTAAATGTTAAATCTAAATCTAAATGTTGAATCTAAATCCGGTTACCGGCATTTTGAATTTGCATAATTAGTTAAATATTTAGTTTCACCCGAAACATTTAGATTCAACATTTACATTTAGATTTAACATTTAGATTTAGATTTAATATTTAGATTTAACATTAAGATATAGATTTAACATTTAGATTTAACATTTAACATTTAGATTTAGATTTAACATTAAGATTTAGATTTAACATTTAGATTTAGATTTAACATTTAGATTTAGATTTAACATTTAGATTTAGATTTAGATTTAGCATTTAGATTTAAAATTTAACATTTAGGTATAACATTTAATATTTAGATTTAACTATTTAAAATATCTCTAAGTTGACAAATATTGTTGTAAATGTGCTAAAAAGTGACCGTCAAAAATTCATACCAGTTTTTAAACATTGTTTGAAGCTAAATGTGACAAAATGGTGCTGTTATTTTCAGCGTGAGCCGATTTACAAACGGCGCCCCATATAAATTATCCATCAAATTGTCATTTTCTCCTTATTACTGTCTTGCGAGTTAACAATGCCTGATTGATGATGTAGGCTAGCACTGTAGTGAGTTAAATAAAAAATAATTTTAGCCCTTAGATCTAAAGGCTTTTTCGTAAAGTGTGTCCAGACTGCAGTGAATATAGTGTTGTATGTATTTTTAGTAACGTTATATACCATGTACATGCGTAATGTTTATAAATCCATTGATCCAGTCCAGCAGGTGTCAGTGTATCTACTGTTGATTCTTATATGCGAGTAAAGAAGAAAGTGTTCTCCATATGACACACGAGTTTACCATATAAACACTGATCTGATTCACACGAGCTGCTGAAGCTGCATTTAATGAACAATGAATCTTTCCGATAGTTCAGTCAAAAGCAGTGATTCACCTGCGACTCAGCCTGTGAGTAGTTGTTTACCTCATGATTGAATGTTGTTTGGTGAACATATGGCAGCAGCATCACACAACACCTTCATTAATGTGGAGAAATGTGTTTGTTTGAGTTCAGGATGTGTGTGAGCTGAAGATCGGGTTCATCGGAGCGGGAAACATGGCGTTTGGGATCGCGCAGGGCATCATCGCGTCAGGTGCAGTTCACGGTCCTGTCAAATGCACTATATTAAATATTTTAACTTAGAGAAAAGCAAAACATAGATTTTAGAAACACCTAAACCTTTTATTTGGTCAGCACAACTTTAATAAAGATGTAAAGGACCAATAATCTTTTGGTATTCAAATTTTTCTTACACAAATGTAAATTCCAGGGTGCTATTAAAGCCCTACTTTTTCATATTTTGTAAGGAAATTAATATGGCAAGCCGTTTTAGCTTAAATTGTACCCATTATTACTCTTCGTAATTGCATTTTTACTTGTAAGAATTAAATTAGAGAGCTCTACAAATGAATTTTTTACTAGTAACAATTACAATTAGAGAGCTCTCTAATTGTAATTGTTACTAGTAAAAAAATCATTTGTTGACTAGAATTTTTACTAGTAAAAAAAACGAATTAAAGATATATATAATTTGCAGAGTTCTGTAATTCAATTAAAGAGCTCTGCAATTGCATTCTTACTAGTAACAATTCAATTGTAGAGCTCTGTAATTAAAAATTAATGGAAGTCAATGGAGACATATGACTAGTAAAAATTCATTTGTAGAGTTCTGTAATTGTAATTTTTACTAGTAAGAATTGAATTGTAGAGCTCTCTAATTGAATTCTTACTAGTAAAAATGCAATTACGACGAGTAACGCTGGGTAAAATTTAA
The DNA here is from genome assembly GCF_964197995.2 of Scardinius erythrophthalmus. Lineage (NCBI taxonomy): Eukaryota > Metazoa > Chordata > Actinopteri > Cypriniformes > Leuciscidae > Scardinius > Scardinius erythrophthalmus. The sequence goes on along the minus strand of NC_138231.1, from coordinate 2,726,409 downwards.
GCTAAAAAGGCTTGCCATAAATTAAATCTTACCTGGACACTCTCCTTATATCCAGCAACTCTAAAGCCCTTAAAACTGTGTCACTGTGTCATTTGTATGACATTTTCCTGATTTCGTAACCTGTAATTGTACTAAATTGTATTTACCCCTGGCTTTGATTTATGTATGTGCTTATTAGCAATAATAATATATTATTATTAAATCCTGCAGAGTTTTTTATATTTTATATTTTTTTATCAAATGTATTTACATTTATAACACTCGAATGATCACAATAAAACGTGGCGTGATCACAATAGAACTGTTATTGTATAACATTAAATTAAAGGTGCGTTCATGCCATGTCGATTCATTTCAACTTGTAAAAACTGTTCAGTCCTTGTAGAGCTCGTAATTACAACTTGTAAGCGGGAATTTTTGGAGAGCTTCTACTTGTACCATGTGACCGCTGAAGGTCACGTGTTGTTTTCATCTCGAAATGGCACTAATTGTGACATGGCATGAACTGCATCGCAAAATTATCAAAAGAATAAACAAATAATTTAGATACTTTTATATATATTAGTTAATGTAAAAACAACAACAAAGCAAATTCGAGCAAAGAGATTTTAAAGTTTAATTGGGGCATTTCTGTGATTTTGTTGTCATGTTCTCCTGTTTTCTCTCTGTGCTGTAGGGAAGGTTCCACCCACTAATATAATTATTAGCGCGCCGTCCATTAACAACCTTCCTCGCTTTCAGGTAAGACATGTGACATCATAAACATTAATTATGCATGCTTCAGTTCCTTAAAAAAAGTCAAGAAATGTTATGGTCATATTTCAACCTTGAACTAGATAATTATTTTATCATATTCTTCATGAGATTCACCTGCTTGCTAAGTATGTGTAAAAGTTTGTCTTTTCCCCTCAGCATGAGATCTAGCTGGTCATTTCTGCAGTAGAGTGACCGGTTTGTGTCAATGTTCTCACAGGAGAGAGGCGTTTCCGTCACTCACTCGAATGACGAGGTTGTCGAGCGCTCTCGGTTGGTCTTTCTGGCCGTCAAACCTAACCTCGTTCCGAAGGTTCTAAACGGAATCTCCCGGAATGTCACTCAGGAACACATCATCGTTTCCATGGCGGCCGGAGTCACTCTAGAAACACTTGAGGAGGTGAGGATTCACTATAGACTGTAAAAAAAATATGGACGTAGTGTCTGTGACGTCAGCCATAGTGTTTCTGAAGAGCACCAGAGCCCGTCTACGCAGAGCCTGGCCACTCTCTATTAAGTTCTATTTTACCGAATTGTGGTTGTAGTTCCACCAGAGCTCCACTGGGGGCGATCGCCCATGAGTGCAGAATGAATGGGAGTCTATGGAGCTAGACAGCTAAATTTGTCTCTTTCACCCGATTGCCGTTGAGAAATCTCAGATTTGATTGTAGGTTTTGCAAGTTCAACATGGGTTATAGATCGAAAGTTGAATGATTGAGTACTTATGTCCTTTCGATTTCTTACAGGTTGAGTTGTTGTTGCCCATAACACGCTAGCATTCTGCTAATGAACGCTGATTGGTCAGTGAAGGACAGTGAAGGAATGCCGCTTGATGGCATTGTGGCATCCGAAGCGAGACCAGAAACAAACAAAACAAAAACTCTTCTAGCGTGTGTGTTTCCCTGTGTCGGCTGTGTTGTGTGTTTCCCTGTGTCAGCTGTGTTGTGTGTTTACCTGTGTCGGCTGTGTTGTGTGTTTACCCGTGTCGGCTGTGTTGTGTGTTTACCTGTGTCGGCTGTGTTGTGTGTTTCCCTGTGTCGGCTGTGTTGTGTGTTTACCCGTGTCGGCTGTGTTGTGTGTTTCCCTGTGTCGGCTGTGTTGGGTGTTTACCTGTGTCAGCTGTGTTGTGTGTTTACTAGGCTTGTTGCGATAGTCGGTGTTACCGGTGATACACGGTGTTTAACCCACCTACCGGTCATAGCACTTGACCACCGTCACCGTCCCCATCGTGTTGAAGTTTTAGCCTATAGTAATAAAGCACTTAATTCAGTTAGTGACTATGTGCCTTCTTAATTTAGCGTAAGCGGAACGAGCGCCGCAGTAAAGCAGCAGGTGTCCGATTTCATTTATCATTTGAGGAGAGTGAGGCGAGCTAACTGGCAAAGGATGGCGGAAGATCTGGTTTCAAAGAGAAATGCAAACGTGAGTTTAATTTTTATATTAGCTTTTTTTTTTGCACTTAAGTGTCCAGTGATTATTCGGGTAGGCTACCTTATTTAACGAAGTTTTTGATGTTCGTTCGTTTCATATTCGATGGTTGTGCGGTGTTTTTTTTTTTTTTTTTTTTAGCTGAAAAAGGCAGGCACTTTATTTAACGAATAGTGATTTTTTATATATAATTTCTTGTTTGATACTTGCACGATGTGTGCAGTGGTTCGTTTTGTTAATAAATGCACTTTAAAGGTGTTTCATAAGTGCTTTTGTTTAGTTTTTACATGGTGTGTTAAGTTATTATTCATTTTGCAATAAAGATGTGTGTAATACAAGCGAGTGTCTTATTGTTTTGTGTATTTTTATTAAGAATAAAATAAATTAACCCATGATTAATTCAAACAAATGCTACTGAATTGCCGCTAATTAAAGTGAAAGTAAATTGAGACGTGTGCACGTGCGCATTTTCGGCCACCCGAAATCCCCGACACGCAACCCCGGTGACACCGGGATTACCGTTTTTTTTACACGTCGATTAACCGGTGGAAAAAATCCGTCACCGCAACATCCCTAGTGTTTACCCGTGTCGGCTGTGTTGTGTGTTTCCCTGTGTCGGCTGTGTTGTGTGTTTCCCTGTGTCGGCTGTGTTGTGTGTTTACCTGTGTCGGCTGTGTTGTGTGTTTACCCGTGTCGGCTGTGTTGTGTGTTTCCCTGTGTCGGCTGTGTTGTGTGTTTACCTGTGTCGGCTGTGTTGTGTTTCCCTGTGTCGGCTGTGTTGTGTGTTTACCCGTGTCGGCTGTGTTGTGTGTTTACCCGTGTCGGCTGTGTTGTGTGTTTCCCTGTGTCAGCTGTGTTGTGTGTTTACCTGTGTCGGCTGTGTTGTGTGTTTCCCTGTGTCAGCTGTGTTGTGTGTTTACCCGTGTCGGCTGTGTTGTGTGTTTCCCTGTGTCGGCTGTGTTGTGTGTTTCCCTGTGTCGGCTGTGTTGTGTGTTTCCCTGTGTCGGCTGTGTTGTGTTTCCCTGTGTCGGCTGTGTTGTGTGTTTACCCGTGTCGGCTGTGTTGTGTGTTTACCCGTGTCGGCTGTGTTGTGTGTTTACCCGTGTCGGCTGTGTTGTGTGTTTACCCGTGTCGGCTGTGTTGTGTGTTTACCCGTGTCGGCTGTGTTGTGTGTTTACCCGTGTCGGCTGTGTTGTGTGTTTACCCGTGTCGGCTGTGTTGTGTGTTTACCCGTGTCGGCTGTGTTGTGTGTTTACCCGTGTCGGCTGTGTTGTGTGTTTCCCTGTGTCGGCTGTGTTGTGTGTTTCCCTGTGTCGGCTGTGTTGTGTGTTTCCCTGTGTCGGCTGTGTTGTGTGTTTACCCGTGTCGGCTGTGTTGTGTGTTTACCCGTGTCGGCTGTGTTGTGTGTTTACCCGTGTCGGCTGTGTTGTGTGTTTACCCGTGTCGGCTGTGTTGTGTGTTTACCCGTGTCGGCTGTGTTGTGTGTTTACCCGTGTCGGCTGTGTTGTGTGTTTACCCGTGTCGGCTGTGTTGTGTGTTTACCCGTGTCGGCTGTGTTGTGTGTTTACCCGTGTCGGCTGTGTTGTGTGTTTACCCGTGTCGGCTGTGTTGTGTGTTTACCCGTGTCGGCTGTGTTGTGTGTTTACCCGTGTCGGCTGTGTTGTGTGTTTACCCGTGTCGGCTGTGTTGTGTGTTTACCCGTGTCGGCTGTGTTGTGTGTTTACCCGTGTCGGCTGTGTTGTGTGTTTACCCGTGTCGGCTGTGTTGTGTGTTTACCCGTGTCGGCTGTGTTGTGTGTTTACCCGTGTCGGCTGTGTTGTGTGTTTACCCGTGTCGGCTGTGTTGTGTGTTTACCCGTGTCGGCTGTGTTGTGTGTTTACCCGTGTCGGCTGTGTTGTGTGTTTACCCGTGTCGGCTGTGTTGTGTGTTTACCCGTGTCGGCTGTGTTGTGTGTTTACCCGTGTCGGCTGTGTTGTGTGTTTACCCGTGTCGGCTGTGTTGTGTGTTTACCCGTGTCGGCTGTGTTGTGTGTTTACCCGTGTCGGCTGTGTTGTGTGTTTTCCTGTGTCGGCTGTGTTGTGTGTTTACCTGTGTCGGCTGTTTTGTGTGTTTGCCTGTGTCGGCTGTGTTGTGTGTTTCCCTGTGTCGGCTGTGTTGTGTGTTTACCCGTGTCGGCTGTGTTGTGTGTTTACCCGTGTCGGCTGTGTTGTGTGTTTACCCGTGTCGGCTGTGTTGTGTGTTTACCCGTGTCGGCTGTGTTGTGTGTTTACCCGTGTCGGCTGTGTTGTGTGTTTACCCGTGTCGGCTGTGTTGTGTGTTTACCCGTGTCGGCTGTGTTGTGTGTTTGCCTGTGTCGGCTGTGTTGTGTGTTTCCCTGTGTCGGCTGTGTTGTGTGTTTACCTGTGTCGGCTGTGTTGTGTGTTTACCCGTGTCGGCTGTGTTGTGTGTTTACCCGTGTCGGCTGTGTTGTGTGTTTACCTGTGTCGGCTGTGTTGTGTGTTTGCCTGTGTCGGCTGTGTTGTGTGTTTGCCTGTGTCGGCTGTGTTGTGTGTTTACCCGTGTCGGCTGTGTTGTGTGTTTGCCTGTGTCGGCTGTGTTGTGTGTTTCCCTGTGTCGGCTGTGTCGTGTGTTTGCCTGTGTCGGCTGTGTCGTGTTTCCCTGTGTCAGCTGTGTTGTGTGTTTCCCTGTGTCAGCTGTGTCGTGTGTTTCCCTGTGTCAGCTGTGTCGTGTGTTTCCCTGTGTCAGCTGTGTCGTGTGTTTGCCTGTGTCAGCTGTGTCGTGTGTTTGCCTGTGTCAGCTGTGTTGTGTGTTTACCTGTGTCAGATGTGTTGTGTGTTTGCCTGTGTCAGCTGTGTTGTGTGTTTCCTTGTGTCAGCTGTGTCGTGTGTTTGCCTGTGTCAGCTGTGTTGTGTGTTTACCTGTGTCAGCTGTGTTGTGTGTTTGCCTGTGTCGGCTGTGTTGTGTGTTTGCCTGTGTCGGCTGTGTTGTGTGTTTCCCTGTGTCGGCTGTGTTGTGTGTTTACCTGTGTCGGCTGTGTTGTGTGTTTCCCTGTGTCGGCTGTGTTGTGTGTTTTCCCTGTGTCGGCTGTGTTGTGTGTTTGCCTGTGTCAGCTGTGTTGTGTGTTTGCCTGTGTCAGCTGTGTTGTGTGTTTCCCTGTGTCAGCTGTGTCGTGTGTTTGCCTGTGTCAGCTGTGTTGTGTGTTTCCCTGTGTCAGCTGTGTTGTGTGTTTCCCTGTGTCAGCTGTGTTGTGTGTTTGCCTGTGTCAGCTGTGTTGTGTGTTTGCCTGTGTCAGCTGTGTTGTGTGTTTCCCTGTGTCAGCTGTGTCGTGTGTTTGCCTGTGTCAGCTGTGTTGTGTGTTTACCTGTGTCAGCTGTGTTGTGTGTTTGCCTGTGTCAGCTGTGTTGTCGACGCCTCGAAAGAAAAGAAAGTGCGGAGTGCGAACGCACCAAAGTGACTGAAGGATCGCCGTAAAGCTGTATCTCTGGTCGTACGATGTGTGTGACGTCATTGACATTTTAAAAGACTTTATAAAGCAAATGTGACTCTAAAAAATCTAACACCCAGCAATGTGTAATTTCTTTGCATCTCCTTTCGAATACAACATTCAAATTACTAGACAAAACATATCCTGAGAAAAGTGGATTTTGAGGGGTATAGCGCCATAGACCTCCATTCATTCTGCACTCGTCCTGTGAGCGCCCTCATGTGGAGCCAGAGTGGAACTGCACTCGTCCTGTGAGCGCCCTCATGTGGAGCCAGAGTGGAACTGCACTCGTCCTGTGAGCGCCCTCATGTGGAGCCAGAGTGGAACTGCACTCGTCCTGTGAGCCCCCTCATGTGGAGCCAGAGTGGAACTGCACTCGTCCTGTGAGCGCCCTCATGTGGAGCCAGAGTGGAACTGCACTCGTCCTGTGAGCCCCCTCATGTGGAGCCAGAGTGGAACTGCACTCGTCCTGTGAGCGCCCCCATGTGGAGCCAGAGTGGAACTGCACTCGTCCTGTGAGCGCCCTCATGTGGAGCCAGAGTGGAACTGCACTCGTCCTGTGAGCGCCCCCATGTGGAGCCAGAGTGGAACTGCAACCAGTTCAGAAGCCGGAAGTTTACTGAGAGTGGAAGTTCTCCCCTTATTAGACATTCTCTGAGAGCATTTTAACAGCCCAAAGTGGGCGGAGCCAGCCGACGCCATCTTGGCAGCGTCACTCCCAGATAAACGAAAATGTGCAGCGAGGCGGATTAGCTGAGGTGACGTGACGCTAACAAACAGCAGATAAACGCTAGTAGTGACATCAGAGGCAATCCACCTGTCACTCAAGTGGCCACGCCCTTAATCATGCAGAACTTTAAGGCTTAATATAATTTCATAGTCGTCATGAAGGGCAAAATTAGCTATATAGACCAAAACCACTTTTTGCACCAGACTCTAAACATGTTTTATTCTGCTGTAAAATTGGGCATTTTAACATGGGGCTCTATGGGATTGAGTCTCCTCTGCAGCCGGCCTCTAGTGGCCAGTGGATGAACTGCAGTTTAACTCACTTCAGTGTTGGATTCACGAGAGAGACCAGAAGGTTGCCGCTTGGGATTTACATAGTTTATCATCACCCAAATCTAAATCTTTATGACCAAAATGATGGCAGAACTATTTCTTTTCTAACCTCTGAGAACTGAGACCTTTTTCGGCAACACTTGATACATTAAATACTAACACTTTCTCTTCTATTTTATATCTATTTATAAAAAAATAATAATAAAAGTACATATAATGCGTAAGACTAAACTGGGAAGGGTCATAGCACTTGCATATAGTTGTCCTATTGTTAGTTTAACAGCTTCTATTGCTCTCATTTGTAAGTCGCTTTGGATAAAAGCGTCTGCTAAATGAATATGTAAATGTAACATCAGATATCATTGCTGTCTGCGTCTCTAGATGTTGCCCGCAGGGACACGTGTGATTCGTGTAATGCCCAATCTTCCCTGCGTGCTCCTGGAAGGTGCGCTTCTCCTGGCCTCGGGCTCGTGCGCTGGAGAAGAGGAGGAGACGCTCCTGAAGACGCTCCTCAGCCCGTGCGGATTGGTGGAGGCGGGGCCTGAGGCCTGGATCGACGCCCACACCGGCTTGAGTGGCAGCGGCGTCGCGTTTGTGAGTGGCGTTTGTGAATTTATAACATTAATTTTCCACAGTATAAATTGGGTTTGCTAGGGAATTTAGAGTGAAACTGTATAATAAATAATTAATAAATGAACACAAACTAAATAAATAACTGTTAAAATAAATAAATAAATTATATGAATAAATAATCTAACTGTACAGTACTATTCTGGGTAGAAAAAAAAAGAATAATGAAACATAATAGAAATTGAATATTTTCCAAATAATATTCTACATATATTTATATAAATTTGTCACAATATAAATTGGGTTTGCTAGAGAATTTAGAGTAAAACTGTGAAATAGATAGCTTTCAACTAAATCAATAGTTAAAAAATAAAATTAAACTAAAAAAATAAACAAACAAATAAATGCATACATGTAAATGAATAAAAAATTCAATTAAACTAAACAAACAAACAAATAAATGCATACGTGTAAATTAATAAAAAATAAAATTAAACAAAGTAAATGTATTCATTTATTTGTTTATTTTAAAAATATATTTAAATAAAATAACAAATAAATAATCTAACGGTAGAGTACTATTAGGTAAAAAAATAATAATAATGTAACAATTGAAATTAATATTTTACACATCTTTATACAAAAAATGGGTCATTTATACATGGTCCAATTCTAGTCTAGTTCTATTAAAAGACTAATTGATTAATTAAATGATTGAAATAAATTAAAGTAAGAAATGTAAATAATAGTGCAGTACTATAGTGAGCAGAAAGAAAATGTAACACAAATAGAAATGAAATATTTTTAAAATAAAATTTTACACATATTCATCCAATACATTTTTCCCTCTATAAATTGGGTCTTTATGCATGAAAATACAGCAGTCTTATAAATGTTCTCATTCTGCATGAGGATGATCATATTTGAGGGTCCTTGGCATCTAAAAGATTCTAAAAACCCCTGATTTGGAGTCAGTCTCATTAACGTCTAGTCCGGCTTGCAGATTCTTCTGATATAAACCAGACGGTGTGAATATCCTGAGATGAGCTCCTGATCTTCCTGAACAGACGTCGGTGTGTGTCCGTGATTTTGCCGTGTTTCTGAAGGTGTGTCGTGGCTTTGCTCCGTCTCACAGGTGTATGTGTTTGCGGAGGCGCTGGCCGAGGGTGCCGTCAAAATGGGGATGCCGAGCGCTTTGGCTCGACGAATCGCAGCGCAGACAATACTGGTGGGAAATACTTCATGATGAGATCTATTATATAACGTGTGCTATTTTTTGCAATCACATTTATACCATATTGTGTAAAACCCAGATTTGTGTGATTGTTGCTAGTGACATTTTACATGCATTTAGCAGAAGCTTTTATCTCAAAGCGAGCAATTCGTGACAGAGCCAACAATATTCATAATATACAATGCCAGTTTAGATTAAAGACAAGCTAGACTGGATTTTTAAAAAATTAAAGATAAATCGAATTTTTAAAATGTGCTAGAATGGCATGAAATGAAGCTGTTACTTGCCTTTATTCCTTTATTAGAAAAGTCACCTTTATTTTCATAGTGCTTTATATAATACAGATTTTCAAAGCAGCTTCACAGTGATAATAAGCAGGAAAATAGTAGAATCAATGATGCAAACTATATCAAATATGATGTAAAAAGACAATAGCGTCATAATTCAGCTCGATTCAGTTCAATGTTGGTTTCATAATCGTGACGGTTAATATGCTTTTATTTCCCATAGATTTAAGAAGAAACGTTCGTTTGTTTGTTTGTTTGTTTGATAATGTTTTTACAGTACTTTTTGTGGTAGCTGCACTGCTCCTTACTATTTTTGTCTCGTTTTCCAGTGCAAATATCTAAATAATCTTAAATCAGGATACATTTACTTGAGATGCAAAATGACTTTTAATATTAATATTGTTTCCTGAACAAAATGTATGAAACATTTGAGTTTTAAGCTTAAACCCACTTAATTTTGATATCCTTCTTCAGAAAATATGACATTAATATCTTGGGCCCTATCTTGCACCCAGCGCAATTGACTTTGTACAGCTACGCATGTATCATTCCTATTTTGCACCCGACACACAGCGGACTTTTCCCTCCACAGACGCACGTCGGTAAATTAGGGAGTGAACTTGCGCTCCCGGGGGCGGTTCAGCGAAAGAGGAGGCGTGATCCGGCGCAAACGTTCCCTGGTGCTATTTTGCAATTTCAGAAAACAATTCCGCCACAGACCAGGAGAAACCTTGTCTAAAGTCAATGGCTCGTTATTCATGTTATTTTAAGGGCGCATACTTGGCCATAATGTAGCGTGTGCACAACGCACACACACTTTGCTTCTCTCATCTACACAGACGCAGTAGTTTTCATTTTTGCAAATCATAAATTATTACAAGGAACAATATTACCACACGAGGGAAATCATTGTTGTGTCCATGAAGATGTGAAAAATAGGCATAAATCTAGCTTACACATTTACCCAAATGATCATACGCCTGTTTAACCGAAGCTAATCTGGGTGTGTTTCTCCATCCACAATGTCACTTCTCTGTGTTTTACGGCCCTGACGAGAACGTCGGTCTCCTCGGCTGTGAACCGCTCCTGGCAAATCCGCCGTTATAATAGCAATCCGCCGTGGAACAAGCGCGTCTGCTCTTAAAGGGAATGTGAGATGACGCTCTGATTGGTTTATTTCACGTTACGCCCAAACCACACCTATGAGTAATGAAGCGACTTCAGACCAACACATTTTAGATTTGCGAGACCCGCACACAGTTACTTGCGTTTCGCGTTTGATACTTGCGTTTCAGATCGTTAAAATAGGGCCCCTTATGTCATTGTGCATCTCATTCTCATGTAAATGTATCTTGATTTAAAATGCCCCTTTTATGCTATTTTAAAGGTTCCTATAAAGGAAGGCATAAACTTCACATGCAGAATTCCAGAACGCACTAAACTCTGAAGTGTGTGTCGTGTTGCAGGGCGCGGGAGTGTTACTGCGTGACACCGGGAAGCTCCCGGCGGAGCTGAAGGCCGAGGTGTGTACGCCCGGAGGAACCACGATCCACGGGATCCACGCGCTGGAGAAAGCAGGATTCAGAGCCGCTGCGATGGGAGCCGTAGAGGCGGCCACTGAGAGAGCCAGAGAACTCGGGAAGAAGTAGATGCATAAACATCAGATTATAGGAGGGACAGTTCACTTGAGACCATTTATGTCTTACTTTATGCACCGTGATCGTTATGACATCTGGTGCAAATGGATGCCGAGCTACAGTACAGGACTTACAAACACAGTCATCCAAGGATGAGAATTCCTTGTGTTTTCCATGTAAAGTGGAAGAGTCTTAAGGGAACAATTTACAAATTGATGTTTAATATGGTTTGTAGTATAATTTGAAGGTACTTAAACCACTGGGATTCAGAAACCAAAGCAACTCAAAATGGGGACTTTTTTACGCAAGAATGTATCAGATGTGTCCTTCATAACAGCAGTTCATGTTCTGCACAAAGGTTATATGTGTATATATATATATATATATATATATATATATATATATATATATATATATATATATATATACAGTAGTCAACATTTGAGGTGGATCAAAACCTTTCATCAAAGGACAACTTTGAACTTTTTTGATCCACTTCAAATGTTGACGATTCAAAGAATGTAAAATCATATGAAAGATTTTTGTGAATAAATGAATCTGTTAAAGATTCACATTGTTTTGTGTGTTCTGACATTTTTAAAGCCTTATTTATTTACACCATGCAATTTTAACAATAAAACATCAGATCTAGTTAAAATTTTGGATATAAGGATATAATTATTATTATTATTATTATTATTATTATTATTATTATTAAATTGTACAGAATTAATTGAGACTTTTTTTTTGTTTATATAAAATGTCGTTGAGAATACTATTATAGTTAAAATTTGAATTAAAACAATAATGTCCCAGTTCTTTCAATCTTGTTTCCACAAAAGGAGCAGATACAGTATTTCCTCAGAAATGGGCCTTTCCCATCATTTGATGGCGTCATGTACGCAGTCGCGCTGGGAAACAGCGAGGAATGTACCATGTGGTAATGTCATGACGAAATATTTTTTTTTTTTAAGCCTTCTACCGCACTATTGTGTGTTATGTCTATATGTATACATATATAAAACTGTTAACTATTGATTACAAATACACTTAAGCTTCATTAGTGTAATGTTTATCAGTTTTGTGGGTGTTTTGTGGTAATGATCTCCCCCGCTCGTGAGCACGAATGGTTCGCTCCGGGTTTCGCTCGCTCCTTCTGTCCCGTGAGCGCGCGGCGAGCAGCAGCGATTCATTCATACAACACTAACTAAAGCGTTTAAAGTGAGTATATGTTTGAAAAATGTTGGCGTTTATGTTCTTTTATTGCGTTTCTTTGTTTAAATGATTGAATAATGCTGTGCTGTAAATGTACGGGGTGTTCAAAAGCCGGTTAGACGTCATTCATCTGTTTATTTATTTATGTAAGAATAATCAGTATGATCGTTAGCTGATAGAAAGCTCGTGTTGATGTTTCAGTCACTGTCATAATGAAAATCCGTTTATTCCGCTATAATTATCCAGTGTTTTGGTGTTCATAGGCCTGACACCTCCATGTGCAGGAAGTCCAGACAGATTATCTTGAATAATGACGCATCTCATGTTTAAGCTGATGATCTTTTGGTAAACCAGAGATTTCTACAGATTTTTGATTTTATGATCTCTTGATATCACCTTTTTGTTTTTGAACCAACGGAATGAGTGATTAACGGTAGGCTTTAATGAGAAAATCCACATTAGTCCATTTCCCCCAATATCAGGTTCAGATCTTGACAGTCATCATAAAAAAAACTGTCCTCTAATGTAAAATTTAACATTGAATCCTTAAAACATACTAGTATCTATTTTCCTGAAACTAGTGCTTATTTTTTAGATTCTCCCTCCCAGACTATTCCTTCACAATCTGAGCCTGATGAATCTTGATATTATCATCCTGAAAAATGGCCATGATGTGTCTTCCCACATGGTTGTTTAAGAAATGAAAAGCTATACACTCCATCAATTAAGCTTAGAAGAACTGTTGCCAAACATATATCATGCTAAAAACATAATAATCACAGCAATAATGATCCAATCATAGACTCTTAAAGGGTTAGTTCAATCCTTTAAGGTTGAGCCACTGTAGTCACTTGGACTATTTTATACATTGTCTTTACTAACTTTTTAGTCCAGGCAGTGTATGTCAGTCCAGTCATTCGATACTAACAAAGAAAATAGTACAAGAAAAATACTCTCATTCACACTGTACTATGATAATACCATATTTTTTAGACATATACTATGGTAATCATTCAGTACCATTGTACATAATATATCAAAGTGCCTCTCTGATTCCATCACAGTACCGTGTTTTCACCAGAGCTTCTTTGTAAGGGCATGTAGGATTGAAGTCCTCTTGTGAGATTCAATATACATATACTTTTCTTATTTGCACTTTATGGTTTATTGCTTGCCTCTGTCTGGATGAGAAGAACGAGTTCAGCTACATACTGTTTTGTTTGGTCACTTTTCCTGTTTGCTGAAGGTGAGTTTGAAGAAACTGTCTCCCATCAGCATGCTGGATGTGGGATTTGGCTCATATTATTTGTCCCATGATGGATTTGAGTGGGTGTTTTGTCCATTTTAAATTCGATTGTACTTTCTTTCAGTTCCTTCTTTTTTATTCATATTCTGCTTGACTTCATTGTAAAGCTCAGTGTTTAAATCTAATGCAACCATAATTGTTTCTGTGTAATGTGTGTGTGGCTTGTTCTGTCTTTAAAACTTAAGTGTGTAATTTTTGCTGCACCAAATGAAATAGTAAAAAAATTATTGTATCCAAACAGGTTTCACAAACACTTGATTTTTTTTTCGAATTCAGTTTTTGTTGTCTGTTAGTAATAGTTACCATTGGATCAGTATTACTACTTCTGTTGCATGACCCTAAACAAACATAGTTTATGTTTGCTAATTTGCTCTCAAACTAAGGCCTTGTTTACGCCTGGTATTAAGATGCGTTTTGGTCGATCGGATCTAGTGCTGCACGATTAATCATATCGCAATCGCGATGTCAAGCCAACGCGATTATATGACGCAAAATGCTGCGATTTTATATTAAATAAACAAATTAGCGCTGTTAACGCAATTAACGCAGCATCTGTTAATTTTTGGCGTCCTTTGGCTAGTGTTACATGATCACGCTCTTATTCATGCAAATGCTTTTAAACCATTCATGCGTGATAAGACAAAAAAGAGCGCGCTGCCTGTGAATGTCCTGACCGTGACACACAGAAAGACTCGCGCTAATATCGTGCGTGCGCACAAAACAGCATGCCAGAATACAGCTCTCTTTCGAGCTTGAACGAACAATAACACACACACAATTATGCCAAAATGTCTTTTTGTCGAGTATCTTCATAACATAAGAGTAGTCTTATGATGAACGTGAAGAGTTGTGATGACTCGTGAGAGAATGAGGCGCGTGTGTGAGATCCGCGTCTCTGACAGCAGCGGCTGCTCTTAAAGGGACAGTACACAGTATCCACTAACTGTACGTTCACACCGCCGCCGGCGAGAGCGGCAAAATTCGCTCTCGCCGCCCTGTCACCGACGCCGTAGAAAGATTCGGGGACGCTCTGACGCTCTGACGTAGATTAGAATGCGTGATTTTATAAAAAACTTTATTTAAAGGGGCCGCAAAAACCGTTGCTGCAATTGGTCAAAATCATTATTATTTTGAGCAAATGAATTGCATTCCTGCTTAAAAAACAAGCGTTTTTAGTTCAAAGAAGTTCTAGCGCGAAAATGTTGCCTATAAATAGTGTTGCGCAGCTTTTTCTAATCAAACTGACAACACCATGGATGACAAGTCGTACAATAACGGGAAACCCGCAACAGAAATTATAAATTTTTCCTCCATTTTGCTTAGGAACTAATGTGGTGGGAACCAAAGTTTACAGAATTGTGTTCTCTCGTATTCCCTCAGGCGGAGGACTTCTACATTCCGACTGGTTGCCGCCGTTGCCGCCGAACCGCGTCATAGCTTATTACCATAAAGTTGACTTGATTTCAACTCTTCTCGCCGCTCTCGCCATCCAAGACGCGCCGCGCCGCCCTCGCCGGAGCTCGCCGCCGGCTCTCATTGAAAATGAATGGCTTCCGGCCACTTTGACGCTCTCGCCGCCGGCGGTGTGAACGCACAGTAATTATCTCTGTCGCTAAAGTTAATCAAAGAACAAAGGGAACAGAGAAAAACACTCACTGCTCTTGACTAAAGAACTTTTTTCTTTAGGCAGATTATCACTAATCTGTGTGTGCATTTATTTTCCTTGAGAACCAAGCAAGTTGACTCATGAAACCATTTGTTTATTAAATCGCATATTGCAATCACAATATTGACCTCAATTATTGCAATATGACATTTTCCCCTAATCGTGCAGCCCTAATCGGATCGCAAGTGGACGATGTTAAATACAGGCATAAATGGGGTCTACAACGTTTTAAGCGTGTCAACCACTTCCAGAGGTAGGCAAAAAAGCATTTGACCGGATTGCTTTCGTAGTGTAAACGCTCGTGTGGTCGAATGCATTGAAACAGCCTTTCAGAGAGACCGACAACTCTCCGCCTACTGACCTAATGAGTAAACATTACAGGAAGAGCTCTAGCCAGACGGGATTTAAACTCTGTCGGCTGAAGACCCGAGTTTGGTTTGAAGATAAAAAACGTACCAAACACAATGTTCTCTCGCCATTCCTGATTTTTAACACACACGTCTTGAGGCTGTCAGAGCAGAAACTAAAGCTGATGCTCTCCGTATGTTTTTCTGTCAATTCCAGTGTGTTCATATGTGAATTGCACAAGCTTATTGTGTCCATTAGATCGAAAGATCCATTAGACCCGCCCATAGATGCTCCCCTTCAGGACAGAAGTGGTTGAATGTGGACAAAAGACATGGATTAAAACACCAGGTGTAAACGGGAATGTGTCTCCCTCGTCCACTTGTGATCCGATCGACCAAAACGCATCTTAACACCAGGTGTAAACAAGGCCTACAAACAGATTTGCACAATTTACACACTTCATGTTTAACGTTAACCGATTGCTGTGTAATTAATTCTCCAGTTCCCTGTCACTCTCCTTTTCCTCTCTTTCATTTATCTATCAATCCTCCACCTCTATATTCCCGGACACAAGAAAATGCGCAACAGAAGCCGCCGAAATTCTTCTTTGAATAAGTCGGGATCTTCCGAGCGCCAGCCGAACGGTGCCGTGGGATGGTTGTCGAGCGCGGCTCTCGAGGGCTTGAGATCGGAGAGTTCGTCGGTCTGGTTCGACCGCGGCGCGTACGAGAGAGCGGAGAGCCTTTACTACGTACGACTCTTGCAGGAGCAAAATGGCACAACTTCTCCTGCGAGCTTTTCCAATTCGTCACGAAAGCCGGAAACCTGTCGCCATCAAGGCCGAGAGGCTTGTCATCACGTCGTTCAAGACGTGTGGGTCAACAAACCCAACTTTGACCAAGCCGAGAGCAAGTTTGTGGGCCGGATTCCCAATCAACCAAGATCTCTCCAACTGCAACCCACCAGCCAAACGCCCAGCGACGAGGGCTACCAATCACAAACCCCGACTCCGCCCACACCTGCTTCAAAGCCAATCAACGGCCTTCCTTGCCTGACTCCACCCCCAATGGGGGTGTGGCTTCAGAAACCGCTTTTCGATAGAGCCGAGGCGTCTTTCTATCAGAACCTGTACAGCCGCAACTCGCCACCGAAAACCAGTAGCGATGAATCGAGCTCAAAGCAGCGAAATAACGACGTCGCTGCACAAAAAAAGCCTGTGGTTTGCGATCGCCGGGATTCTGATGATGTAAGAGCCAATCAAGGAGCAGCGATGTGTTATTTCTTGCATCCCGACAGCGAGAGGGTGTGGCTTGATCGTGGTCGCTATGTGGAGGCGGAGACTCGTTTCTATGAAGGAGCCGCGGCGAAATCCCTCAAAACATCTGTAAACCATTCTAGCCGGAAGCAGAAGTATGACTCTATACTCCAGAGAGATTGCACACACTTTCCCCGCACATTTGAGTTAGTTCACTCCCTCATGCCACTCCAAACCTGCATTACTTTTGTTTCTTGAACGTCCTACAAATCATCTTCTTTCGTGTGGAGGGAAGTAAGTCATACGGGTTTGGAGCGGCATGCGGGTCCATGACAGAATTCACAGTTTCCCTTCGATCCCTTTTTAGCGATGTTTTACTCTCAGGTAACATCAATCTCACCCCTTTTATTTACATGCATTATGTTTTCAACCTTTTCTACTTCTTTTGTCCATCATCTTCATTGCATATTTTTCCTCTTTATTTTTTTACACACTCACATTCATTCTTGTTGCGTTTGGTTCGTTGTGTTGGCTTGAAAGATTCATTTGTCTGAGTTCAGTTTTGTCTTCGTTTAGTTTTCTTTCATTTGTTCGGTTGATGTCATTTTTGCATGGTTGCATTGCATTAACATTTAATATTATTAGGATTATGTCCATATACTAATTTTGGGGTTCATTTTTATTTTTCATTTGATTCTTTTAGTAAGTTTGTTGTTTCATTTTTATTAAGTTTTATTTCAGTTTTAGTTATTTCAGGATAAAGGAAAATATTGCATTTGGATTTATTTATTTAAAAACTCGCTTTATAATTTAATAATTTCTTATTATATTCATTATTCTTGTTAATTTTTGGGGTGGATGAACTTGTTACATTGATTGTAAAAAATAAGATCATCTGATTGAAATATTGAAATCCCGAATCCTGCTGTGTGTCCCACAGTTGATCTCAAACATACTTTCACTTTCATCAAGGCCAAATTTATAGAAAATCAATGTTCATCTCATGTTAACAATCAATGTTCATGTCATGTGGTGTTTAGTGAGGTTGTCACAGGTCTTGTGTGTGTTTGTGTAGGATGACTGCAGCGGACTGTTTGGCGCAGGAGAGGATCTGGTTCGATAAGCCGCGTTACGATGAAGCAGAACGGCGGTTTTACGAGCAGATGAACGGACCTACACAACACAAACAGGTTATAAAATCCAGAAACGTCTCATATGTGAACCTGGACCACAAAACCAGTCACATGTCGCACGGGTATATCTGTGGCAATAACCAACAATACATTGCATGGGTCAATTTTCTCAATCGATTTTTCTTTTATGCCAAAAATCATTAGGATATTAAGTAAAGATCATGTTCCATGAAGATATTTAGGAAATTTCCTACTGTGAATATATAAAAAAAAATATTTTTATGAGTCGATGCTGCACAATCATGAACATAAATGAATAGCTTTGAATGAGATTTTCTCAATGTTTCGATTTTTTTTTTGCACCCTCAGATTCCAGATTTTAAAATAGTTGTATCTCGGCCAAATGTCCTATCCTAACAAACCACACATCAATGGAAAGCTTATTTATTCATCTTTCATATGATCTATAAATCTCAAATTCTAAAAAAATACCCTTATGACTGGTTTTGAGGTCCAGGGTCACAATTAACATGATCAACTTGCACAGGACGAGTGCTTATACTACTATTCCACATGATATTTTTGAGAAATAGAAGGCAATGAGTCCATTCCAAATGTACGTTTAATTAATTTTATGCATTTGGCAGATGCTTTTATCTAAAGATTCGTTCATTCCCCACATTCCCAGGGAACTGAACCCATGACCTTACCGTTGCTCGCACTGAGCTTCACTGTTTAACACTTTGCTCTATACCAGCACACACTGAGGTTTCTCTCTCTCGTCTCAGGACACAGGAGCTAACAGTATTCTTCAGGACATCGCTCGAGCGCGAGAAAACATCCAGAAATCTCTCGCTGGGGTGAGTTGAATGAAAAAATCCTGGGATTACTCTTAGAGAGGTACAGACAAGCTCTGCTCTAGGGCTGCACAATTTTTATCAGGAAAAAATTAATATATTGCAATTGTGATTGCTATTAGTAAGAAAGTTTGTGACCCCTTTACAGGAAATGTGAATAATTTTCTGCAAGGGGTTCACAAACTTTCAAGCAGCACTGTGTATATATATATATATATAACACACACACACACACCATTGATCTTTTATTTTAGGAATAAAACTGTGGGGGACGTCATGAAAAAAGGGTCATGAAACCCTAAAACACATTTTTTGAGATTTTAACGTGTACAGGTTGTACATCAATGAAAATATCACTCATTATGTTTTTTATTATTAAGGGAAAAGTGGTTATTATTATTTTTTTCTGAACCATTTTGTTCTTCCGGTTTAAAACGCACAGTTGAACCAACGTCATGAAAAGTGAGTTTTATACGTTGATTCTGAGTGGCTGGAGAGTCATGATGATTTTCTGAGCTTTTCTCTGCATTATTCATGAGAACGAACTCTTTCAATCCAATCAATCACTGCACTGTATTGTGCATTATGAGTTTTATTACCGTTTTATTACGTTTCAGCGCTGTTCTGCCTGTTCAGATTTGAGTTGTTCTTCTGACACGTGTCGTAAGTGTTTGTTTCCTCAGTACAGTAAAACAAATGACACGTTCATGGTGCTTCTGATTTGTTGACAACAGCCAGTTTATAAGCAGTTTCATCTCGATTAATAGACCTCTATTCTGTCCCTAAACACTAGTGAGCTGTCTTGCTGTCTGTCTGAGAAGGCATTGTGATTATGTTTTATATTATGATCATCCTTTGGTCATGAGCATGTCCCTGATAATGCTGTCTATGTAGGCGGCTCACTAGGTTTGAGAACAAAGCCCCAGATCTTCTCTCTTAAAGTCCCCCTGTAGTCAATAATTTTATCCCTTAAAACTCATCTTTAATCACCAAAATGACATATTTTTGAAAAAAAAATTATCATGCCTTAAAATATCTTGAATGTAACTCGACACCCTTGCCTCATTGAGTATGCGCGGTTCTATGCAAATGAGCCCCGCCTCCACTCCCTCACTCAGCTCAGAGATCCACTGGTTGACGATCACACGTTGATCTGATTGGTTACAAGGTAGTTTGTGACGTCAGAAACACCAGCGATTTCAAAGCGTGTTTTTGAGACTGTCTTTGGTTCACTGCAGTTTTAAGGAGGAAATACTCAGCAATGCTGTCGACTTATGAATTTACACATGCTTTGTCTTAGAGCAGATTAAAAACACCACATAGACACATAAACAACATTAAAAGCTGGATTTTCACCACAGGGGGACTTTAAAACATCTGTTGACTTCCCTTATAAATGATCTCTCCTGTAGCTGAAGACAACCTTGCAGCCGAGTAGAGGCTCCGCCCCTAAAATATCAAACCCCTCCCACCGCTCCTCTCCTGTAAGTGTGTGTGTGTGTGTGTGTGTGTGTGTGTGTGTGTGTGTGTGTGTGTGTGAAAGCTGTTGGCCAGAAACAAACCTCGGCCAAAGCAGTTCACGTCAAAGTGGAAGCGTGTGCATGCTCGCATGCGTGTTGTTTAGGCAGTTTCAGAAGTGTCGTGTGTGGATTTATTGTTATGTTTCGTGTGTATTTTGCTGTGGAAGATCTGATTTTGCTGAGAGCAAACACTTGTACATTTGCATCTTTGTTGTGAGGTTTGTATTAGTGTTATTTTAGTATCGTTGAGAATAATAACCCTGGTTTGTGTTATTCCAGGCTGTACTGTATGTATGTATTTGCTTTGAAATTAACTATAAGACAGTGTATTTGTTATTGATTTATTTATTTATTTTTCAGTGAGAACCCTCATTTTAACTAAACAGAATTTGAAAATTTTTCATGCAAGAAATATGATTAAATTAAAATAATCATTAAATGAGCACAAGAAAAAATATTTTTTTTTAATTATACACAAAAATGTTCAGAGTCTGAGTAATTAATTAATGTGCAAATTATTAATTAATGTGTAAAAATAAAAGAAATAATTTTAAAACAAAAACAATCAAAAAATTTATTTAATTGCGTGTCATGTTGAGCATTAACTGACATCAGAGAACCGTGAACATACAAATGTGTTGTTAAATTATTGTAAATATTAACTAAATTAAAGGGGTTTGGAAACATGATTGAGATTATTATAAAAAAATTGAATTTGCTAACTCCAACTGTAAAATAAGTTCTGACCAAATGTAGCACAATTCATGTTGTTTTGTGTGAAACATGTTGACTAGTTGTGTGTTCTGTTAGTAGTGCTTGTGTAATTGTAACTAGACCTCACTGCACAGTGGTGTATCAGAGCAGGGGCTGATGGGAACTGTGATGTGACGTGTGTGTGTGTGTGTGTGTGTGTGTGTGTTTAGAGCGGCGGAGGCAGCGCTGCTGATTACGGGGAGCTCGCCGCACGCATGAAGAACCTGGAACTAGAGAACCAGAGTCTACACGCAGGTTTGTGTGTTCACATGTTGTTAAAGAGATTCACATAGCTTTGCATTTGCATTTCGGAAGGATTTTAGCAACCCTAATTCCAATTCTGGTTCCTTCATGGTTCCACTTGTACAAATTTTTTGGATGAATGGACATTTTGTAAAAACATTCAGCACCCTCAAATTAACTATTCAGTAAATTTAGATTTCAATATATAAACAATAAAAAAAATATTTGTAAACATAAATTTGTTGAATTTTTAGTCATTTTACAATATCCTTTTGTCATTTTTGTTCTTTTTTGTAAATATTACTATTAAGGTTTAATTTTATTTCAGTTTGCATGCAGTTATTTTAGTATTATTTATATACTATTATAGTTTATATACACTTTTTGGCATTAGCTTTTATTTTTTAGTAATTTTATACTGTGCTTTTGTCATTTTCAAACTCATATACTGTGTTTTTGTTCTTTAAAAAAAATACTTTTTAGGTTTCTTTTTATTTCAATTTGCATCTAGTGTTATTTTACTATTATTTATAAAATATTAAGTGTTTATTAATTTTTTGCATTAGCTTTTATTTTTATATTGTAATTTTAGCTTAGTTAATTTTAGTTCTAATTTTACTATGCTTGTCATTGTCATTAGTTTTTAAAATATTACTATTTAAATTTATCAGTTTGCATGCAGTGCTATTTTAGTACTATTATAGTGTTTATTAGCATTTTTAATTAGCTTTAATTGTTTTATATTATAATTTGTTTAATATGTAGTAAAATGTGCTTTTGTCATTTTTAGAAAATATATATATATATATATATTTAAAATATTACAATTTACGTTTAATTTGTTCTTATTTCAGCTTTTTAGTAGTTTTAGTCAACAATAACACCCCTGATTGAATGCATTATATCTAGCCTTCTTTGCTGTCTTTATCTCTCTTAATCCCATTTAGTTGTAGCAAACATCATATAAAATAAAACTATATTTTCTCTGGCGTCCTGAGGTGAACAAATAACATCGGCTCATTCATCATTCAAACTGAACAACGGTGATGTCATAATAAGTTGAATTTTACATTACATTTTAACAGTTATCTTTTGCAAGCACTTGTACTTCCTTTAAAGGTGCAGTGTGTAAATTAGCGCATCTAGTGGTGAGGTTGTGAATTGCACCCAACAGAAGTTACGGTGGCCGACAGGAAGTGATGTCGTCGTCCGAGACAGCAGAGAGTAGCCAGTTAAACAATGAGGTTTCTTTACAAAGATAAATTAAGAAATTAGGTTTACTTAATTATTCAGTAAAACGATGTTATTGCGAATATTATTGTTACCTGTTCATCATTGTGTCAGTGTTTTATTCGCTGACTTTAGCTCGCTTCGAAGAACAACATAGTGACGAAACGCGTTTGTCTGTTCAGGGCTCCTGTAGAAACATGTGGAAGTAAGCGGACCCGCGCTCATTCTAAGCTAATTAAACCATAACGGTTCATTATATAAGGTCTTTATACACCACTGAAAACATAGTTATGCATATGATATTGCACTTCTGTCAACAGATCCTCCTAAATATTACACAGTGCACCTTTAAGAAGCGCAGGTCTGATTGTTGTCGTTCTGTGTGTGTCAGTGGTGGAGGATCTGCGTTCTGCTCTCGGTAAGATGGAGAGTCGAGTGTCTGCGCTGGAGAAGCGTTCATCGGTGCCGACCGTTAACGGGACCGGTCCCCAGAAAGCCCTGTCTGCTCCGGTGAAAGAGGAGGAGGAGGAAGAGGAGGATGACCTTGACCTGTTCGGCAGCGATGAAGAGGTGGACGAGGAGGCCGAGAGACTGAAAGAGCAGCGGCTGCAAGAATACGCAGCGAAAAAGGCCAAAAAGCCCGTCCTCATCGCCAAATCATCCATCCTGTTAGACGTCAAACCTGTAAGTGATTCGCCTGCAGTTTACACAAGTACATGAAGTTCAGAGTCTTTTAGCTGAAGCGGCGGGTGTTTTAGTGACCAGGACGGCGATAGGATCCAAATAACACATTGCAGGAATGTTATCATTCCTATCCTTAAAGGGATAATTCACTTTGAAATTAAATTTTGCTATGTTTTAGCTTACCTCAAGGGCATCCGAGATGCAGGTGTCTTTGTTTCCGCAGTAGTTTCAATTTTGATATTTTTAGGTCAAACCTTTCTTGTCTGTCAATCGTATAATGCAGGTCGATGGTCACTGGCTCAAAGAGCATGCACAGAGTCCAAATTAAAACAATAGATATATACACTAGATGTCGCCTTAAAGACATTCGTTCCAATGAACTGCCGTAGACAAGGCGACATCTAGTGTATATATATCTATGCACCAGTCTACGTATACGTCACACACCAGGAAGCGCCCGCGCCCTCAGATCACTTGGACTTGGCTGTGTATAAGAGGTAAAAACGATATAAATACTGTTCCTTTTCTCACACAAACCGCTCGTTTCGTGTCTTAGGCCATCAATGTGTACTAACGATGGGGAATTGTTTAATTTGGACTCTGTGCATGCTCTTTGAGACAGTGACCATAGACCTGCATTATACGACTGACAGACAAGAACGGTTTGACCTAAAAATATCAAAATTGAAACTACTGCGGAAACAAAGACACCTACATCTTGGATGCCCTTGAGGTAAGCTAAAACATATCAAAAATTAATTTCAAAGTGAACTATCCCTTTAAGCCCGGGACACACCAAGCCGCCGCTGACGAACTAGTGCTGATGAAAGTCGACTGTGTCGCCTCGAGTTGGGGGAAAAGCTGCACCTGAACACACACCGAGAGAACTACAGCCGACTGTCAGCTAGCGTGTGTGTTCTTCTGCGCCTGCGTGTGAATGAGACCACTGTCTGTTTCTGCAGATATATTCGTCTATATTCGGCATTCAAAAAGGAAACCGACGCTGCAGAAACACACTGTAAACAAAGCAGTGTTTGCTTACCGTTTTGAATATCAATCCTGCTAAACACTTTCTTTATTCCACTCCGCTCGTGTTAATATTGAAATATTCGCTGAGGAACACTCAGGTAAGATGGCGTAACATTAGAACGGTCTTCTATCTGCAGTTTTGACATCTTTGCTCGCTGTTTTGCTATTATTCTCGTGCACTGAACAGCCAATCAGAGTCCTCTGTCTCACCGACGGCCCGACGAATGTAAATTCTGAATACTACATTGTATACTACTAAGTTTGTTGGATAAAAAATAAAATATATATATACAGTACCAGTCAAAAGTTTGGAAACATTACTATTTTTAATGTTTTTGAAAGAAGTCTCTTATGCTCATCAAGCCTGCAGTAAAAAAAAAAAAAATAGTAATATTATGAAATATTATTACAATTTAAAATAATGGTTCTCTTTTTTAATATACTTTAAAATGTAATTTATTTTTGTGATGCAAAGCTGAATTTTCATCAGCAAGTACTCCAGTCTTTGGTGTCTTATGATCCTTCAGAAATCATTCTAATATGCTGATTTATGATCAATGTTGGAAACAGTTGTGCTGCTTAATATTTTTTTTAGAACCTGAGATACTTTTTTCAGGATTATTTGATGAATAAAAAGTTAAAAAAGAACTGTATTTATTTAGAATAGAAATCTTTTGTAACAATATACACTACCGTTCAAAAGTTTGGGAACAATAACTATTTTTTTTTTTTTAATTAATACTTTAATTCAACAAGGATGCGTTAAATTGCTAAAAGGTGATGGTAACGATTTATATTGTTATAAATGTTTTTATTTTGAATAAACGCTGTTTTTATGAATAAATGCTGTTAACGTTTTACTCATCAATGAATCCTGAAAAAAGTATTCCAAATAAATATATTAAACAGCACAACTGTTTCCATCATTGATAATAACTGAGTATCAAGTCATCATATTAGAATGATTTCTGAAGGATCATAAGACACCAAAGACTGGAGTACTTGCTGATGAAGATTCAGCTTTGCATCACAAAAATAAATGACATTTTAAAATATATTAAAAAAGAGAACCATTATTTTAAATTGTAATAATATTTCATAATATTACTGTTTTTTTTTTTTGTTTTTTTTTTTTTTTTAAACTGCAGGCTTGATGAGCATAAGAGACTTCTTTCAAAAACATTAAAAATAGTAACGTTTCCAAACTTTTGACTGGTACTGTATATATTGTAAGAAAAAACGTGGACGTCGAAGATCTCAAAAAGGACCTTTATTACATAGGGGTGTAACGATACACCAATGCCACGGTTCGGTTCATATCACGGTTTTGGAGCCACGGTTCGGTTCGGTTCGGTTCTGTTTGCTGTGGGGGCAGGGTTCATGGCAGGGCACCACCAGCAATAATAACACTAGATTCACTTTTAACTTAATAAAAACAACAACAACAATAATTTAACTTAACTTTATTAATTTTATACATTGGCTTCATGTTTTCTTTAGAGCAGTTAGCACACCTGAGTTAACGAAAATGAAATAGCCTAAATGTCTCCACTGACTAGTCAGAAATAAACTGCACACCTGAGTAGGGTTGCCAACTTCAGAAAAGTAAAATGCGGGACAATTGTGGTTCTTTATAGGAAAATGAGGGACACTCAAAATATTTACTGTATCGCACAATCTATATAATTTCAGTGTCTGCAAACTGTAGTTAAGTATAGGCTATGTTTAAAAGGTTATCAGACAAACACATTTGTATTGCTTAACCTATTTATGTACAATTTAATTCTAAAAATAATTTTAATGTCATACAAAAAAATATGTCACATTACAAACAAACCACCATTAAAAATAACCGCATTTATCTGAAATGGAAAGCTTTTTTAACATTATACATAGGCCTACAGTTCAAAAGTTTGAGGTTAAGATTATTTTTTGGGGAAAGTAATTAAAGGGGGGGGGGGGGGACAAAACCGTTTTAAACAAATAATAATCAGAAATGTTTTGTGAGCATATTATTCCCTCAGGTAGATTACATGTTTTCTTGCGTGGCTGGATGTTGGACTCATGAACAATAATCACGTTGTTTGCATTCGCCAAAAGTGATTTGCCGAAATCAAAACGTGGACAGTGAAAGGAAATTACCGTTAGCGCGAGACGAGTCCGGCTTGAAGCGGAAGCGGCCAGACGGCAAAGGATTATGTTCGCAAATCAAACAATGATTAAAAAAAGCTGTGATATGTCATCATCATATTGGATGATGACAGGTGTCGGTGATCATTCTCAAGATTCGTGATCAGCACTGCTGCTGTTGCTGCTGTATCAATATCAGTCCGTGGTTGTGACCGCAGGGTCTTCAATCACAATATGCCGCGGAGTTGCCATCCTGAAGTGCGTATGTAAACTCCCGAGCGTGATCGATCACCCAAATCACGTGACATGCACTTTATTTAGTAAATAATATTATAATAATATTTATTAAAACTACAGCTCTTATTAGTTGTTAAAAGTGTACTCATTAATTACTATTTAATCAAATGTCAAGGAAGAAAAAATAGTTTTGTGACAAAGTGAAGTGAGAGTTGGGCAGCAGGGGGCGAAGCGCGTTCGGTTCGACATGAGAGTATCGCGGTTCGAACCGTGGCTGTTGTATCGCGGTTTTTCGGTTCGGTTTTAATATCGTTACACCCCTATTATTACAGCATAGCAGTGGCAAGGCACACGCAGCACCTTGGGTTTACCGGCGTCAGAATGAACCAGAACACCCGAATCTCAAACCTTTTATCCTTATAGTTTGTTTACTCTTAATGTAAATGAAGTTGCTCTTGTTGTAACAGCTGTGGTCTGTGTGTGAATGAAGTTGACACCCCGTTGTCTGAGAAGCTTCTCTGTGTCCCGCACACATTCCCATTCTACAATTGACCATTTGTTCAGGATGTGATCAACCCAGATGAAGAAACAATATAACTTGACTTTCTTTATCTCTATGATAATTAAGCCATTTTGGGGATGAGCTAATTCTGAGATATATTTTGGAGTGCAATCTGGGTCGAGGCAGACTACCCTTTCTTACTAATATATATATAGGGTTTGAAATTAACATCCGCCGAATGCGGTAATAATCAGCTGTGGCGGGAAGCGCTGTTAAATCACGAGCCAGTTTGGCGAGTTACTTCTGTTTACTCACT
This sequence comes from Scardinius erythrophthalmus, assembly GCF_964197995.2. Classification (NCBI taxonomy): domain Eukaryota; kingdom Metazoa; phylum Chordata; class Actinopteri; order Cypriniformes; family Leuciscidae; genus Scardinius; species Scardinius erythrophthalmus. Next base: position 2,699,530 of record NC_138231.1, on the reverse strand, counting down.
TTGCTGGGGAAGTTCGTCTAAGTCAAATCTGCACAGATTCAGTGCAAATACTCGTGAGTCATCATGATATATTAAATACAGCGTATTGTGTAGAATCTGCTCATATCTGGCTCACTTGAACACACACGTCACTACACAAGAAATAACAACACGCTTGTTCATTTGCATTGAAGCAACAGCGAAGATTAAAACGCATTTGGTGAACAGAAAGACATTGTTATTTTCCTAAATTCTACATTTTGATGTTCTTTGTCTTGTGTTGATCTGTCCACCTAAAACACATGTTTGGTGATGAGGATGAGGATGGAGGAGATGCTGGATGACAGGATTTTGTTTGAATAAGAAATTAATTAATGAAATCCAATTTTTATTTTATATAATATATATATGAAATCAGCTGCAGGGTGGAATTTCCACTGGTATTATTAATAATAATAATCACACACATGACAATCTATGCATTTGTCCAATCGACTGCATGACCATAAACTTACACTTTCTAGCCAGACTTCTCAAGCCAGCATCAAAGTATGTCTCGCTCTCATGGTGTCGTCCTCCTGTCCACAGTGGGACGATGAGACGGACATGAAGAAGCTGGAGGAGTGTGTGCGGTCGGTGCAGGTGGACGGGCTGCTGTGGGGAGCGTCCAAACTGGTTCCTGTGGGATACGGCATCAAGAAACTGCAGATAAACTGTGTGGTGGAGGACGACAAGGTGGGAACAGACTTCCTAGAGGAGGAGATCACCAAGTTTGAGGACTACGTGAGTAACGTTCCCGTCATAGACTGAATAAAGCAATGGACGTAGTGTCCGTGACGTCACCCGTATGTTTCTGAAGAGCGTTTCTGAAGCCCAAAGTGGGCGGAGCCGGCCGACGCCATCTTGTCTGCGCGTCTCTCACGGTGTGATGAGCATAGATATCATATAAAGGCTAGATGTCTCGTCCGCGCTGCTGGCCAATGGAGGTCGACGTCCGCACACGGCGGCCATCTTACCACAGGGTGCTCGCTCACTTGTAACATGGTGCATGTACTTTTAAATAACCATAACTTGCTCAATTTTCTACCGATTTTCAAACGGTTTGGTTTGTTATAAACGTCAGAGATGTAGCTATGAAACTGCATACATATGAATAATTATATAAATGGACTTCCATATGAAAGAATTATAGCCACGGTAATGACGTTTGTAAGAAACCAAACCGTTTGTAAATCCGTCCAGATTTCACCGAGATAAGAGGATTTGTGTGCGTGCTGATCACTCACCTTAATTCACAGAGCCCTGTCCTAAGATGGCCGCCGGTGATGCCGGAAGTGACTCCGCCTTAAGACATCTAGCCTTTATATGATATCTATGGTGATGAGTCCCAGCTTAGGACCCCAGAAGTATGCCTGATCTAAAGCTGTTCTCAATCAAACTTTAATTCGTGTAATAATCTTTTATTTTTATCCTGATTATTTATATAGTTTTAAGTGAAAGAAATTGCATTTTTAGGTATGTTTTACGACATTTGGCATAATATAAGTATTTTTTTAGCATGTCATGTCATAATTAATTCTTCAACAGAATTATGCTTGTATCATATTTATTATTAAAGTTTTTTATCGAAAAATATCGTAGATGGTGAAAAAATCGTTATCTCCAAGCTACTATCTAAGCTAACTAAAAAAACACCAAGACTGAGAAATGTTTAATTTTGCAATCTGTAGCTTTGGTTATATACTAGTTAAGTTAATGGTCATTATAACATAGTCCAAACGACTTATATAATAAAGTGATATCTGATTTGTAACCAGGCACTAAAGCGATTACCCATAAAACATGCTTTCTATGGGACAGACAGGAGCGATTGCATTATTGAACGGTAAATATAAAATAAAACACACACCCAAGTACTTTTTCAGCTGTTATTGCATTATTGCATTTTGTTAATGTCAGTTTTGCATTTGGAGAGGCAGGGTGACAACGAAATACTGTATATTACTTAGATAAGTTTTAGGCTATATTTTTGTTCGCATGGGTAGTAGCACTGGCTTTAGCGGCTCTAACTTAACTTTTCCATATCATTCATCTGATGATGGACGTCTCATGATATTTATTTTAGCACAACTGGGCTGTATTAGGCTATTGATTCCCGTGATTTTGCTTATAAATTCCGATTCAGCCATTAGCCTACCTTCGTGATCACGCAAAGAGGTCTGTCGTGGCGGTCCATTCAGAATCCGCTTAGAAGCTAGCTCACTTCTTCTGATGAAAGTGGCCACCCCCAGGACCACAACCAAACTAGTGTGGATATTACAATACAAAGTTTCCTCACAGTAAATGAGTATCTGAGATGGGCTCTGATACAAATTAAAGGGATACTCCACTTTAAAATGAAAATTCTGTCATCATATATTCACCCTCATGTTGTTTCAAACCTGTATGAATTTCTTTCTTCTGCTGAACAGAAAGGAAGATATTTAGAAGAATGTCAGTAACCAGGCAGTTTCTGGGTCCCATTGACTTCCATAGTATATTTTTTTTCCTACTATGGAAGTCAATGGGACCAGAAACTGTCTAGTTACTGACATTCTGCTGTAAAGTTGGGCGTTTTAACATGGAGGTCTATGGGATTGAGTCTCTTCTGCAGCCGGCCTCTAGTGGCCATTCGATGAACTGAAGTTTAACTCACTTCAGTGTTGGATTGAAGAGACACTTGAAGGTTGACGATTGGTTCTCATGCAGACTGAAGCTGTTAGCGCACAGTTCCAGTGTCATGTAAAGCTTGATGTGTTTGTTTTTGTGTGTTACAGGTTCAGAGTGTGGATGTTGCGGCGTTCAACAAGATCTAACACACACTCACACACATGTAAACACTCACATGCTACTGCTGCTGGACAAATATCGGTTAATAAATGAGTTCGAAATGTGTTTGTCTTGGTCTCTGTCTTTCATTTTCCCCACATCTCGTTAAAAATGTTTATTATGCAGATGAGCATTAGAATCTACATTTGTGCCGATTAAGAGCACTTTCATGTGTTTGTGATCCTGAGTTCATGTGTGGAGATAGATAGATAGATAGATAGATAGATAGATAGATAGATAGATAGATAGATAGATAGATAGATAGATAGATAGATAGATAGATAGATAGATAGATAGATAGATAGATAGATAGATAGATAGATAGATAGATAGAATGACGGACGGACGGATGGATGGATAGATAAATAGACAGAAATAGATAGATAGATAGATAGATAGAATGACAGATTGATAGATAGAGTCTCAAATATCATGTATTCTGACGTCACTGTATCATGTCACTTTTAGTTATTTAAATAATTTTCTTTGTCATCAAAGCTTCAACACATTAAGAGACAATTAAGATACATTATACAATGCTTTAATAATGTTATGCAATATAAATGTCCATTTAACTGATTCTGTACGTGAATGGGCAGGAAAGAGTCAAATTACAGGATGTGGAATCAGTTTCACGCAGCGGGAGTGCGTGACTCGCGTCTACTCGATTCATATGAACGAATCAATAAAAGAACGCGTCTTTCGGCTTGACCATTAAGACATTATTTTTTTGCGTTGTGTTTTTGTACATTAAGATACCAATATTAATGTTGTTTAAAATGGTTGTATTAACAGTATTAATATGTAAACGTTTTAATGCGCTGTGTAAAGTGTGAACACAAGCACGCGAGTCTTCTCTGAGCGAGTCTGTCAGGATTGATTCAGGAGTCGTGATTCCCGAGTCAGCCAAAGAGTCGTTCAGAAGTCCAGCATCTGGATCGAGCTGTTGTGCAGCGCGAGAGCTCCGCTATTTCAGGTGTGTGTGTGTGTGTGTGTTTTAAATTTAGATCTTTTATAAATTAGATTAACCGAGATTGTTGTGAATCTTTCTTCTGTGGCCTGTTTTGTTGTAGGCTATTGTTTGTAGATGCTTATGTTTTCCTTATGCATTGAAATCCTTTCATGAACTCGTGCAATTGTGACTCTGAGGCATTTACTGCAGCTTTGAAATAGAATGCAACAAGAAATGTGTGTATGATACACTGTATATGTAAGATTTATGAAATACGTTTTGCCCTTTTTTTGATTATCAACTATTTGTGTCCTAAATTGTATGACTCCCTAAGAGTCAGAAACAAAGGGTTTGCTTGACACAGATGTATTTAGAGGTTGTGTCTTTGTATATGTGTGAGTGTGTGTGTGTGTGTGTGTGTGTGTGTGTGTGTGTGTGTGTGTGTGTGTGTGAGAGAGAGAGAGTGAGTGTGCAAGTGTGTGTGTGTGTGTGTGTGTGTGTGTGAGAGAGAGAGAGAGAGAGAGAGAGAGAGTGTGTGTGTGTGTGTGTGTGTGTGTGTGTGTGTGTGTGTGTGTGAGAGAGAAAGGGAGAGAGTGTGTGTGTGTGTGTGTGTGTGTGTGTGTGTGTGTGTGAGAGAGAGAGAGAGAGAGAGAGAGAGAGTGAGTGAGTGAGTGAGTGAGTGTGTGTGTGTGTGTGTGTGTGTGTGTGTGTGTTCTTGTTCTTCTATCCCGGTGGGGACTTCAACCTGAATGCACACAGACTCGTGGGGACTCGTGTCACCGTGGGGACCTAAATTGAGGTCCCCACCGGCAAAGCCCCCTAGGCACCTCCCAGACAGTGTCTAGACCCGCCCCATGCAGTTTTTTCTGAAGTCCTCATGAGGACCGTTTTCAAGACAAAAATCTGTGTGAGTGTGTATCTATGCGCCCCTGGTGGTCACACAGAGTATTGCTGTCCCCACGAGTCACATTGTTCTTGAAAAGTGTGTCACTCTCTAGCGCCCTATTGGGGGTATTGGTCAATAATGAAATTAAAGTATTTAATAATAGTAATAGTAAGATATGAGTTAATAGGGTATATATATATATATTTATACTGGATATTAGTATACTATTTAGTTATTTATATTACTTTATAAAATAAACATAATTAAATAAATTTACTGTTGATACACTAGAATGAAGATTCTGGATAGACTGAGCCACAAACTAAATATTATTTTTTTAATTTAGCAAATTCTTCAAATGATTAGAATACAACAGATCTCTTAAAAATGCCATTCATGTAATTAATCAGGGATCTACAGTATCTATATTCATATACTCATTATTGATGACAATAGGAAAGAAATCAAATGAGGTTTGCCAACTCCAGGGTTTCAGTCTCGCCTCTCCGTGGACTGTTGTATTGGGGGGGGGGGGATTATATACTAAATCTAAATCAATTAATTAAATTAATTAATAATTAATTAATTAATTAATTAATTAATTAATTAATTAATTAATTAATTAATTAATTAATTAGTTAAAAACACTCCAAAGTGATTTTGTTAATGTAATTATAATACATTATTATATCATTACTATAATATGTAATTATCATTTAATTCTAAACTAATTAAATCATGATCAGTAAATGATAATAGTTTTTCCACTCTGGGATACCCTTCTGACAGAGCCTTTCTGCATACATTACACAGAATCAAAGAGGAGCATATATATATTAATAAATGAACAGGCCCTGACAATATACAATCTTTGTTTCTAAAATTGGCAGCTGCTGTTATTTCTAATCTTCTGGCTTTTTTAATTAAGTATATCACAAATGGGATTCAACATATTTTGGTCTGTTTTTGTAATTCCTTTGCACAAATGGTGTGATATTTGATACACACATTCTCTGTGCTCTCTCAAAAGCCTTAAAAGTGAACTACTAACACACTATTTATAAAAATGTTTCATGCCTTTATTATCTGGTAAATGCTAGCCGCTAGGCTAACAGAGCAGCACATGACACCCTTATCATACCTCATATCTCACAGTATATCAGTAGTCTTCAACACCCTGTGCCTTACCTCTCCCTAACCCTAACCCTAGCAGCACATTACACCCTCATCATACCTCATATCTCACAGTTTATATAGTCTTCAACCCCGTGTGCCTTACTAGATGCTGTGAGCTAGCAGAGAGAGACTGACACTGCTTTAGCAGAACTCTCAGCAGAAGAGTGCTCAGTGTGAGAGAACGGGCCAGACACAGCTCTTCTCATGAAGCTAACGGAAGTGAACAGCACAGCGTGAGAGATAAACAGATGTAGAAATAATCTACTGATCCAGCATCCAGATGTGCTGCTGTAAAGCAGAAGAGGGGCAATGATGGCTAGCTAAGAACATGGCTAATGCCCCTGTGCTGCTGAGGTAAGCATGTGCCAGCGTCTGCGCTCCCGTTCCCAGTGTCACAGCAGGAGCAGCCACAGGCCACAGTGGAGGACTGACCATCACCAGTCCTGTTAGCAGAGCAGATAATAGAGCCAGCAGGGCATGAAGCAGAGGTGCTGTCAGCATCTGGATGTGGTGGACCAGTACCCTGACCCTAACCTGACCCGACCCCACCCTAACCCTAATGCTGTCAGCATCTGGATGTGGTGGACCAGTACCTCTCCCTGACCTTAACCCTAACCCTAACCCTAACCCTAGCTGCACATTGACCTCTGGGTCCAGATGTTGGTGAGAGCAGGTGCTAAATCATTATGGCTAATCTGACCAGGTGAACTCAGATCCTGGACATGATGAGCACTGTGTCATAATCACTAGTCTAACACACACCAGTGTATGGATGTATGCAGTACACATGCAAACGTAAATGTCTACAACACACTCTTATTTCTGTTTAAGTTAGGTGTTACTCTAAGTAGTTTCATGTCATTGTGGGAGAATCTGCTCCAGTGCTGAGCCGGAAGGGTTCCCAGTGTGGAGAAACTGCTTCAGCGTTTGTTGAATTATTTTTACTATGTGTTATTCTTACCATAAATGAAATCACGTGATAGTGTTTTTAACTTGAATTGACAGTTAATTTATGTAGTTTGCAAATAAAGTCTTTCTCCATTCTCCTCTACCTGGCGAACTGCTGTTTAGGTGAGCGCATTTACATGTACATTTATTAATTTAGCAGACGCTTTTATCCAGAGCGACTAATGAGGAATACAACAAGCAGTGTGTCTGGAGAGAAAGCAGTAGCAGGAGAAGTGCTAGCAATACATGGTGTCAGTCATTATCTTGAACAGCAAGGAGAGCACTTTCTGTGAAGATGTTTGTTGTTATTTTAACAGTAGTGAGGAGGAGAATGCAGTTAAAGAGTTTCAGAATCAGTATACACAGTTTCTAAAGGACGTTATCGTGTGCGGAGGCCTCGTATCCATAATAAGCCTCACTGCTTTCAAACCTATTTTATTTATTTGATCTCCTCTCAGAGGGTAAAAATAATATCTGTTCTGGTGAGTACAAGGTCTACTAATATTTTTTTTATTTTTTTTTATTTTTATGAATGTCAATCTTTTTGTGAGTTGTTTTAAAAGTTCCAAATTGGTTCCATTCATTAATGTGTTTTTTTTAAATATCACATTTAATATGTATTTTAACATCTACATTCTGAAATTTTATTTGTACTTAAAAAAAAACATATCTGAATTTGAGCAGAAAATGTATTTCTTTTATAACATAATATATCCTATACACTATATTATCAGAGCATATGTGCATACATCATTTTTTAAAATAATACAAAAACTGCACAAGAATTTTTTTTTTCGCGGGTAATAAACATAGCTATATATATAGTGCGCCGAGTGAATGTCAGTAATGGCGGACCCAGATCACACAGAACCTGAGGTTCGAGTCCCCACCGCGACCGTCCCCTCCCCCACTCTCCCGGGTCTCCCCCCCCCCCCCCGCGTCTCACACCTGCGACACTCAGATGCTCGAGAGGCAGGGATGAGACGGACACGGCGAGATGGAGACGAGAGGAGACGAGACATCCGACGAAAAAGTAAGTTTTTGACTTTTTGTACAAGGTTCTCAAAATAATATGGTGCTGTTTATTTAACTTATTGTTTGCACATATATCGTAACGTAAATGTCACGTCATTTTATTTTCCATAGCGCTTTTCACATTAATCATAATCTCAAAGCAGCTTTGCATAAAGTATAGATTAATCTACCAAAATGAAAATAATGATAGTCTAACAATAATATATTAATTAGGGCTTTAGATTCCTAAGAGTCTTAAGCTCATGTTTTAAGGCCACAGTTAGGATTGCATAGGTGACTGCATTTTTAGCGGTAATCCGCTTTTAAACTTCGCCTAATTTAATATGTTGTTGTCTTTGTTACTTCTGAAAGACATATTTTGCGTCCCTGTTACTTCACCTAGATGTTTAGCTCACTTTTGGTAACATTAATCTAAGATGGCCAGGAGTTGCATCTTTTGCGGCCTACACGTGCAGCCATGAGGAGTCTGAGGCCAGGCCTGAGATTCATGCGTTTTATCACTATAAACACTAATAATGGGTTTCAAAAAAGCAAGAGGGAAGTTAAATTCAGAACAATTTTTTCTACTTCTGTAATGCAGTTTTCAAGATCAGACAATAAATGGCATTTATTTTCAGTATTGTATTGGCTTATGTTACAGTGTCAATTACTTTAATACATTGCCAAATTTTATCATTGCAGTTTTAAATACAGTGTAATGTGATGTTTGACCATGATGTCTGACTGTCTATGACACATGTGCTTGCAGACTAACGTTACGAATGGCAGCTCTGGATGCACAGGTGAGATAATGCAACGCATTCTCACTCTAGGGCGTCAGTTGCTTTTGACGTCGCGTCTACATCGAACGCACATGGCATCCTAGGGCGTCATATACTGACGCGCCTTCTGGCCCATATATATCTGCGTCTCATATTGACGCTAAAGGGTGCCATGTGCGTTCGATATAGAGGCGATGTCAAAAGCGTCAGTATATGACGCCTTGGGCATTCTCATCCTAGGGCGTCATATACTGACGCGCCTTCTGGCCCATATCTATCTGCGTCTCATACTGACGCTAAAGGGTGCCATGTGCGTTCGATATAGAGGCGATGTCAAAAGCGTCAGTATATGACGCCTTGGGCATTCTCATCCTAGGGCGTCATATACTGACGCGCCTTCTGGCCCATATCTATCTGCGTCTCATATTGACGCTAAAGGGTGCCATGTGCGTTCGATATAGAGGCGATGTCAAAAGCGTCAGTATATGACGCCTTGGGCATTCTAATCCTAGGGCGTCATATACTGACGCTTTTGACATCGCCTCTATATCGAACGCACATAGTAGGTTACAAAACACATTTTACTCATTTGTGGTACGCTATGTCAAATTGTAGTGCGTCATTTATTACTTAAAATAGCCTAATTCTTAAAGCTTATATATGTAGCTTAATGAGCCAGAGTAACCAAGGTTTTTAAAAGCACAATCTTGGAGAAAAAGAAATATCCATCATAGCCCCCCATGCGCCCTCCTTTCATTCTCTTGCAACACCATGCCAAGTTCATGGATGTGCATGAAATTCAATTTTTTAATCTGCTATCTTTTGTTTAGGTAAATAATGTTTTAATTAATAACCGGTCAGTTTAAATAGAAGTTTAGAGGCCACTACATTATCACAAAGTAATTAAGGGATGATTGTAGTAATTAATATAATCTAAGGTTGATTTTTGTAAACTTACATTTTTTTTTGTTATAACTTGATCTGTACATTTTCTTTACGGTTTGATAAAAAAATAAAACAGATCATCTGTTAGAAATTAAAGTCAAGTAGGTGATTATATCTGCTTATTTTAGTGAAAAAGTTCATTTAAAAAAACATTTCAGTATTTTTACTTTTTTGTTAAACATTTGAGACGCTTTCAAAGGACAGAAGATTTGGTATTGTGGCATTAAACGAGATAAATATGTCTAGCCATATGATCATGTTATTGTGAAACCAAGTGTACTTTTCTTCATGTTCAATATAAAGATAAAAAAATACCTCGCTGATATCTAAAAAATGTATTTTACATGCATTCATCGTTGGTGAAAATGAATTTCTAATGGCTAAATAAATTTGGCCAATTATCCCTAAACTTGACATGTTAGTAATGTCCAGTTACTGAACCACTGATATAATTAACTTCGTGCTGAGGAAATACAACATGTTGTCCTGTGTACTGTCAATTTCAGCCGATACGATAGTTAAGTTTTTGTTGTAATTTTTTATCATTGTATGAAATTAAAAGTCACAGTTCACATTAAATTTGTGGTAAATACAGGTTTTGCTAAATTGGTGTCATTGATATCAGCCTTATTTTGATATACTTATTTTAAATGTATTAGTTTGTTATTCGATACTGATGATTCTCTTGTTTAAGCCTAATCCTATAGACCTTATGTAGCTCGTTGTCTTTTGTCTTCCGGTCTGTATTTTCACAGCGATCTTGTCTATTTATGAATGAACGGCTCGTTTTAAAATCTTCCCGTTCTACTGACATTTGTTAAGACATCTTCGTTAACTTTACATTAAGAAAATCCACTTCAAAAGCTAATTACTCCTGGAGAGCGAATGCCAGAGAGATATACAGAGCGTCCGCAAAAACGGAAGTTCAAAGACAATATTCTAAAGATGCAGCGCGCTTGTTTCTCTGGTGCATAAGGGCTATAGTAGGAGGAAGTAAAATGGAAAAATATTTTAAATAACAATACTTTTTTTGTCTTTGTGATTTACATTGCAGTGAATGATGTGACAGATGATGTGACAGATGATGTGACAGAAGAGAAAACAAAGGTAGGCTATATCCACAGATAAACATATATATATCTGCCATCTGAAATTTTCTTATAGAATGATCATTTTTATCAAGCTTGTATATTTAAGTTCTGTAATTTCACTTAAATTACAATTAATAGGTAATCTTCATTGTCATTTAAGTGAAATTATTGAATTTAAATATACAAGCTTGATAAAAATGATCATTCTAGAAGAATCTGCCATCTGCCATCAGGGTTATATAAATAAAACTGTTGGTTGAGGTAAGGGACAAAACAGTTTTAGAAGTTAGTTTTTAGTTTTTATTATTTAATACTACATTATTATAAATTGATATATTTCTAGATTAAGGTCTCAGCTAATGACCCATATAAGGGAACAGGTTTTTCTGAAAATGAAATAACTTCGTTAGACGCATTAAAAAGCATGCTATTTTAATTTGATTCATCCAACAGCAGTGTAAAGTATGTTATAATGTAATTATTGTGTTCAGTAAAGGAGCTGACTGACTAACTGATTGACAAGACAACAAATTTATCAACTAACTAACTATATAGTTGGCAACCAACTGAACCTATACCGGACAAACACAATTGTGACGCTGGATCACAAAACCAGTCTTAAGTTGCACGGGTATATTTGTGGCAATAGCCAACAATACACTGTATGGGTCAAAATTATCGATTTTTCTTATGCGAAAAATCATTAGGATATTAAGTAAAGATTATGATCCATGAAGATATTTTGTAAATTTCCTACCTCAAATATATGGTTAATGAGGATAGGAGCAGGCTTCACTCAATTTTTGATAATACACTTTTTAGAGTGCTGGCCTAAAAATATAATACATAAGAATAGGACAGAGGCCGCACTATGCATAAACGTTGTGCAACGAATAAAAAACGTTTATGCATAGTGCGGCCTCTGTCCTATTCTTATCTACCTCAAATATATAAAACATTTATTTTTGTGAGTGGATGCAGCACAATCGCCAATAGAAATGGACAACTTTAAAGGCGATTTTCTCAATATTCAGATTTTTCTGGACCCTCAGATTCCAGATTTTCAAATAGTTGTATCTCAGCCAAATATTGTCCTGTCCTGGCAAACCATACATCAATGGAAAGATTATGTATTCAGATTTTTGTGGTTTTGTGGTCCAGGGTCACAATTGTGTTACAGGACACTGTATCCATAACTAAGACATTTCTAATTTGAGAAATTCTATTTTAATTCTATTTTATCCTTTTATTTTGCTGCTCTTTATGAGTTGTTCCGTGGAATATAGGGGATCCCCTGTGGCTCACATGGTAGAGTGTTTGCTGTCAACTAGGGCTGTCAATCTTCCTCTATAATGCTATTCGAATTCCATTCCTTATTTTATTCAATATTCGAATAATATTCGAATATTAAATGCTCAAATGTATCCTATTATTAATATTTACGACATTACACAGTCTTATGGATCGCCAATGCGTGATGTTGATCGGTCTCATATCTTCACAGATAAACCGTGTCAGTTTGTCTGTTATTGCCTTTTATTACATGGCTTGGTTGAATTCTAATGTAGAATGCTGTCAAAGAGTATAGAAGTACTTCTATACTCTTTGATGCGGTCTGTTATTTCTTGATAACAGACCGCTGCGAGTGCGAAGTATAACACGCATTGCCATGAAAAACAGCGTTGCTATGGACGCGGAACGGTCTATGTTCTTTAGCGGAAGCAGTACAATCGTTTTTAAATCAATAAACTCCTTTTTAAATCAATATTTTGTGTCAAATTGTTTATTTATTTTGTATAGCCATGTAATAAGTTCAGCCTGTCGGGGTTGTTATTCGCTATAACAACCGCCTCGCTATAATCCCTTAACGTGCGGACAGCTCGTAACCGTGATGAGGAGAGAGGTAGAAAAGAATAATTCTTGCCTGTTTTAGCGGCGGTTCCTCGGACAGATCGCCTAGCTTGTCAGGGTGTAACGTTGTCAGTTTTTCCATTAAGGGTTTGAAATCCAAACACCTTCAACACATCGCTTCTCAAATTGTCAGGAGTGGTGATCTCCGTTTTCGTGCATACATTGCTCTCCGCGATTTTTGACAGTATTGTTATGATACTGCGTGCGTGGATAACGTGCACAATTGTGTTACGATTCAAAAACGTTATTGTTCATCTGACGAAACAAAAGCATTTCATTTTCACATGCGCACAAGAAAGGCAAGATTGCATTTTTTTTTTTAATGTACAAAAGCAATATTCGAATAGGAACTTCAGCATTCGAATAGTATTGATTTTTTAAATATTCGAATTATATTCGAATTTCGGAATTCGTTCCAACAGCCCTACTGTCAACAATAAATCCTTATTTGAAGGTTCAGTTCTGGAGGTAGCATAAATGGCAAAAGAAAAGCTTCCAAAAACCTTTTTTGTTTGTTTGTTTTGTAGGTTCAAAGCTGTCACTTGGGTCACCTCCAGAAACTTAGAGCACATCACAATGCTTGTGAATACCGATACATGAAGGCGCACACAAAAACTGTAAATGATGAACGGGAGAAGACCATGTTTTTATATCAGAGCATGAAAACAAAGGTTAGTTGTATTAAATGCTTTCGTTTATATACCTTCGGTTGCTAGGTCATTCTTATGTTCGTAAAACAAGTGAACGTTGGGGCATTTTTCAACATCATAACATTGAGCTTGCCGTTTTCAGTCAGCAGGCCCTTCTAGTCAGCAGTTGGCCCACACATTGGTAATTTGTTGGCATGCAGTAGAGGGCCTGGGTTAGATTTGAGCCCAGGTCACAGTGCTCAGTCTGTACCCTAGACAGTGAGCCACAGGGTTCCCCAAAATAAAGCCACAGATCCGCCCATTGCAAGGCCTCTTCAGAAGCCTCATGAATGTTCTTGATAGCTCTTCTTCCCTTTAAAACCGAGAAGTTTTAGAGTCTGCTGAACTAATTTCCCAGCAAAGCTCTGACATCCAACTTCAACTGGCTCGCACAGAGATCTCCCGCCATTGCTCCAACACATTGAGACGAGCTCTTCATATTTTGCTGTATTATCCTGTCAATCCTGTCTTTAGAGCACAGTTAGTTAGAATATTACTGGAAGAACAGTTTGAGTGTGCTTACTGATATTTAGGATTGCTTGTTTAATATTCTTTTACTAAGAGAGCTATTATTTGTCCAGACAAATCAGTGGAGTCCACTAATGAAGTTGAACAACCATCCAAAGGTAATACGATTTAAATTAAACAGGAGGATTATGAAGACTTCTGATATTGTTTTCCTTTTAAAGAACCAGTACTTTATGATTTGCATGGTTTCACTTGCTTTTATTTTTTTTCATATCATTTCATATCAAAATAAACCCCAATATATTTGGTAAATTAGATGTATGGCACAATTACTGGTATCTATTTAGTCAGCATTTTGTGCCATTACTGTATATTATCTGTATTTAAAGTCTCCTCTGTTGTACTCATATGTTTTATAACAGGCAAGGATAAAGAACTGCAGCCAATTGGCAAGCACTTGGACAAACCACACACAACAAAGGGTAAGCTGTTTTTCAAATGTCTTATGAAATGTCACACTTTCCATTTTTTTGTGAAAGTCAGAATTAAGTCATTTTAATTGGAATCTACAAAGAGACCCATTTATATTGACAACAGGGTTCCCTTAAAGGGTTAGTTCACCTAAAAATGAAAGAATTCTGTCATTAATTACTCCCCATAATGTTGTTCCAAACCCGTAAGACATTTGTTCATCTTTGAAACACAAATGAAGTTATTTTTGACGCAATCTAAGAGGATTCTGATCCATTCATATGCAACAATGCCATTGCAACTTTCAAGGCCCAGAAAGTTAATAAAGACATTATTAAAATATGTGCACAAAAGGTTTTCTCATCGCTTCATAACTTGGACTATTTAACAATGTCTTTACTTCCTTTCTGGGCCTTGAAAGTTGTAGTGACGTTGCTGCCTATGTAAGGACCGAATCCTCTCGTATTTCATCAAAAATATCTTCATTTGTGTTTTGCAGATAAACTAGGGTCTAACAGGTTTGGAACGACATGAGGGAGAGTAATTAATGACAGAAGTTTCATTTTTGGGTGAACTAACCCTTTAAATTTAATGTGGAGGTCAAATTTGGTGAAAAGTGGAAAACGTCTTTGTTTCAGTGATCTGTGCTGATGGAGCTTTGTAACAGCAGCATGGCAGATCCAAAGTGGAGGAAGTGCTTATTTTACTGGCTACTTCTCTCCATACAGCGACTGTGTACGGACCATTTCTTAATCTACAAGTGTTGTATTGGACAGAACTGTCTGAGAATTCAGGCTCGCGACTAGATACCCTTACGGAATGAAAATATATTTCCAATATTTATGATCAATATATTATGATAAGTATATGGTGTAAATATACTTATTGGAGAAATGTATTCACAATATATTTACACTGTAAAATGTCATTAGTTGAGTGTACTTCGAAAACGTGGAAAACATTTATGGATTTGCTTAAATTTCAAGGGCGTTTTAATCAAATTTGAAAGTTTCTAATAGAATGACATACAAAAGAGTGTCGGGACAATGACTGTG